>NC_088243.1:25828371-26150514 GCF_036934945.1 Oncorhynchus masou masou
TAAATAAAGGAAAATAATAAATTAAGACCTGATTCACGCAGTCTCCTCTGAACAGTTGATGTTGAGATGTGTCTGTTACTTGAACACTGAAGCATTTATTTGGGCTGCAATTTCTTAGGCTGGTAACTCTAATGAACTTATACAATGCAGCAGAAGTAATTCTGGGTCTTCCTTTTCTGTGGCGGTCCTAATGAGAGCCAGTTTCATAATAGGGCTTGATGGTTTTTGCGAGTGCACTTGAAGAAACTTTCAAAGTTCCTGAAGTCTTCTGTATTGACTGACCTTCATGTCTTAAAGTAATGATGGACTATCGTTTCTTCTTGTTTATTTGTTGCTGTTCTTGCCTTATAATGGACCTGGTCTTTTACCAAAGAGGGCTATTTTTGTGTACCACCCGTACCTTGTCACAACACAACTGATTCCTTCTTAATGCATTTGAGCCAAAGAAATTCCACAAACTAACTTTTAACAAGGTGACTAATTCATGAAGCTGGTTGAGAGAATGCCAAGAGTGTGCAAAGCTGGCATCAAGGCAAAGGGTGGCTGCTTTGAAGAATCTCAAATATAAAGTATATGTTTTACTTTTTTGGTTACTACATGATTCAATATATGCTATTTCATAGTTTTGATGTCTTCACTATTATTCTACAATGTAGAAAATTGGAAAAATAAAGAAAAACACTTGAATGAGTAGGTGTGTCCAAACTTTTGACTGGTACTGAATCGAATCAAAATTATGGAGTTGATTGATTGTATGATAGAGCTTTTGTGCATATACATTTTATTAATTCAACATGTTGATGACGACACTTTATTAATCTATATATATATATATATATATATATATATGCTACAGTAAACAATCGATGGCATTGTCGCAATGTTATTGTCGCAATGTTATTGTCGCTTCCCCTTTAAAGGAGCAAGCAGCAGTTTATACATCCGTTTTTGGACTTACAAATGTATGATATGTACCCATTGAGTCTTGACTGACTCATGAGTTTATTTCAACTGTCCTACCAAATCAGAACTCAAAATATAAGTTTTATTTACTACAAGTTTTATAAACAAAGTAAACGAACACTATACAACCTCAAAACATGATTAAAACTGTAATTTTGAAATCATGGCTGTTCGGGCCTTGCATCCATAGCTTTGTTTATAAATTTGAGAGTGGTACATTTCTCCAGCCCCATCACTCATCTTTTTACAAGAACAGTGGCGATTGATACGTTTTGTAATTGTTTCTACTCCTGATTGCCGCTTTAATCTAAATATGATGACATCATGATCAAGGAAGGGAGCTGGGTGGCGAGGAAGGCAACGCCATTTTCGCACAGCGTTAGTCCTACTAAATTCGTCTCTAGTGATGTTAGACCTAGCTGGGTAGTTAAATTAAATTAAAAGTAGCTCGTGTATTTAGCTAACTTGAAAGAGCATGTAACACCGGCGAATATATGTCCTTTTTGTTTCGCAATCTCTTGACTTACTTTGGTATGTAGTCACCGATGATGCAGCGATTAGCAATCATATTCGCGGCGTGACAGCTATGTTAAGGTTAGCTAGCTAAACTGCATTGGTTTAGGTATCTCCGGTCAGTAAGGAAGACAAGGGCAAGATATTAAATAGTTCGCTAGGTTAGCTGAGCTAAGTTTATAAACAGTTAATAATTTGGTCTTTGAGGTATACAACATTTCAGTTTTGAATCAGATTGAAGTCGGACTAACACTTTACTTTGGGGCAACGGATGTTCAATAGAACGGTAAGATTGACTGGCTGGGATTGTCTGACAGTGGCAGCTAATGTTGACAACCAGCTAACGTTAGCTAGTTAGATGCCGAACAGGCTGTTACCGATATCATTGCATCTAGTTAAAGCAATCTTTCTTTCAATTAACAGAAGTAAATTATTCTGAGAAATTATAACATGTTGCGTACAGCATGTGGCTAGCTAGCTACAGTACACTTTTTATTGATTTGTCTTTTGATTAGGTTGTTAGGAGTATTCAGGAAGTTTATGCTAGCTAACTACAGTAATTTATCTGTTATAAACAGAAACCACGCACTAAAACTGCAGCGAGCTAGGTTTGAGCACACTTAACAGGTACTACCGATTATTCCATTTATAGAATACGAATAGTTCATTAGATAACCGAGAAGGGGACCTTAATGAAAACAACAGTTCAGTTGGCCAAGTATCTGTGTCTACAGTAGCAAGATATATGTTCTCCTCAACCTCTGAGCTACTGTTTTTTTCTGTGACTGCTTGCCAAGCGTTGATGGTTGTCATTGAAATTCAGGAGGGCTGTTCTGTAGGAGGACTCTTGTGCCCTCTGAAAGTGTGTCTGTGTTGATCAGGAATATGTAGACGCTGTGGTGACTAGGGATACTAAACCCAGTGTATTTGGGTTGGCAGCTGGGGGTTTGAAAGTCAGGTGGCTGTGAATGTGAATTCTACTAGGCTGCGTGGAACTGAGGAACTTGCCACTATCATGGAGTCTCAGAGCTGGCAGATGTTTTGTGTATTTTTTTTTCATCATTTTTTGGATGAATAGTACAGCTGAAGTAATACTATACACACACACACACACTCACTGTACCTACCCCACCCCATCAGTACCCACCCTTCATTTCTTGCTTCTCAAACAGCATTGGATTTTGAAGCTGATCATGTCCTGGCCTGAGTGTCAGTGTGAGGAGGACAGGGCCAGTGCAGTCAAATGGCCTTGTTAGAATCTGTCCTCAGTGTGAAGATGCCCCAGGGCAAAGTAACCATGCAAATCCCTTAGACTGGAGCCCAAGGGAAGCTGCCATCTATAAATTGTGGATGCTGCATAGAACAATGACACACACACACACACACACTAAAGGCCCTGCCTGTTGTTTTAGACACTGTTGTGGTCAGTGTGGGGTGGCTGGTTGGGTGGGAACGTTTCTCTCAGTATCCTTGCTCCCTATGAGTAGTCTTACATAATCTCTTCATTTTAATGCAAGAATGTTTGCCAGTACAAGCACTGTGTATGTTCCTCTTTTTCACTGATTGGTTTTTGCTTTCTCTGCTATAGTGGAGGTGTTATAAAACCTAACCGTCAAGCAGGGAAATGGTTCCAATTGTTTTTCCATCATTTATATTTCCCATAGTGGATTTTAGAAACACTTAATAAGGACTGTTTTTCGTGTAGGCTTACCCTGGCGTGATGTTTTGATAACCATGTAAAACTCTCTTGGGCAAGGGGACTTTTATCAATATTTCCGGATCTATTTACTCTCAGATTTGAAAATATTAATTAGCATCAAAGTAGGTATCATGCAAAACTACAAATTCCAGCAAGCTCCTGCACATCTTCACACCATTGCTAACAGGTATTTTGTCAATTTAAACTTGCACAAGACAGTTCACACAATCGTCCTTTTAAAGAAATGTGGCCAATTTATTAATTGCTACATTTAGCTAACATTAGTTTAATCCAGAGATTTGGCAGTCTTGTCCAGGTCATGGCATTTGTAGTTCTTTATGAAAGCCACATTAGAAGCGAATTAGCATTTCATTTTTGGGGTGTAAAGACATGCAAATATATTGATAAATGTCACCGGCCCATCAACGCGGCTAATTGTAGAGAATTTTAGAGGCCCCCATCTTGGCGATATTGAGACATTTTTGCATTTTAAGCATATTTTCTGCCATTCTGTACATTGTTCAATGGAGTTGATTTTTGTTTTTTTGGAAGATTACATATGTTGGAGTCATTAAAACAACTTGTTTTTCAACCACAACAAATTTCTTGTTGACAAACTACAGTTTGGCAAGTCGGTTAGGACATCTACTTTGTGCATGACACAAGTCATTTTTCCAACAATTGTTTACAGACAGATTATTTCACTTATAATTCACTGCATCACAATTCCAGTGGGTCAGAAGTTAACATACACTAAGTTGACTGTGCCTTTAAACAGCTTGGAAAATTCCAGAAAAATATGTCATGTCTTTAGAAGCTTCTGAGAGGCTAATTGACATAATTTGAGTCATTTGGAGGTGTACCTGTGGATGTATTTCAAGGCCTACCTTCAAACTCTGCCTCTTTGCTTGACATCATGGGAAAATTTAAAGAAATCAGCCAAGACGTCAGAAAAAATTTGTAGACCTCCACAAGTCTGATTCATTCTTG
The DNA here is from genome assembly GCF_036934945.1 of Oncorhynchus masou masou. Lineage (NCBI taxonomy): Eukaryota > Metazoa > Chordata > Actinopteri > Salmoniformes > Salmonidae > Oncorhynchus > Oncorhynchus masou. The sequence goes on from NC_088243.1 coordinate 25,832,537, forward strand.
GGAGCAATTCCCAAACGCCTGAAGGTACCACGTTCATCTGTACAAACAATAGTATGCAAGTATAAACACCATTGGACCATGCATCCGTCATACCGCTCAGGAAGAAGACTCGTTCTGTGTCCTAGAGATGAACGTACTTTGGTGCAAAAAGTGCAAATAATCCCAGAACAACAGCAAAGGACCTTTTGAAGATGCTGGAGTAAACGGGTACAAATTAATCTACAGTGGGCAAAAAAGTATTTAGTCACCCACCAATTGTGCAAGTTCTCCCACTTAAAAAGATGAGAGGCCTATCATTTTCATCATAGGTACACTTCAACTATGACAGACAAAATGGGGGGAAAAAATCCAGAAAATCACATTGTAGGATTTTTTATGAATTTATTTGCAAATTATGGTGGAAAATCAGTATTTGGTCACCTACAAACAAGCAAGATTTCTGGCTCTCACAGACCTGTAACTTATTCTTTAAGAGGCTCCTCTGTCCTCCACTCGTTACCTGTATTAATGGCATCTGTTTGAACTTGTTATCAGTATAAAAGACACCTGTCCACAACCTCAAACAGTCACACTCCAAACTCCACTATGGCCAAGACCAAAGAGCTGTCAAAGGACACCAGAAACAAAATTGTAGACCTGCACCAGGCTGGGAAGACTGAATCTGCAATAGGTAAGCAGCTTGGTTTGAAGAAATCAACTGTGGGAGCAATTATTAGGAAATGGAAGACATACAAGACCACTGATAATCTCCCTCGATCTGGGGCTCCACGCAAGATCTCACCCCGTGGGGTCAAAATGATCAGAAGAACGGTGAGCAAAAATCCCAGAACCACACGGGGGGACCTAGTGAATGACCTGCAGAGAGCTTGGACCAAAGTAACAAAGCCTACCATCAGTAACACACTACGCCGCCAGGGACTCAAATCCTGCAGTGCCAGACATGTCCAGGCCCGTCTGAAGTTTGCTAGAGAACATTTGGATGATCCAGAAGAAGATTGGGAGAATGTCATATGGTCAGATGAAACCAAAATAAAACTTTTTGGTAAAAACTCAACTTGTCGTGTTTGGAGGACAAAGAATGCTGAGTTGCATCCAAAGAACACCATACCTACTGTGAAGCATGGGGGTGGAAACATCATGCTTTGGGGCTGTTTTTCTGCAAAGGGACCAGGACAACTGATCCGTGTAAAGGAAAGAATGAATGGGGCCATGTATCGTGAGATTTTGAGTGAAAACCTCCTTCCATCAGCAAGGGCATTGAAGATGAAACGTGACTGGGTCTTTCAGCATGACAATGATCCCAAACACACCACCCGGGCAACGAAGGAGGGGTTTCGTAAGAAGCATTTCAAGGTCCTGGAGTGGCCTAGCCAGTCTCCAGATCTCAACCCCATAGAAAATCTTTGGAGGGAGTTGAAAGTCCGAGTTGCCCAGCAACAGCCCCAAAACATCACTACTCTAGAGGAGATCTGCATGGAGGAATGGGCCAAAATACCAGCAACAGTGTGTGAAAACCTTGTGAAGACTTACAGAAAACGTTTGACCTCTGTCATTGCCAACAAAGGGTATATAACAAAGTATTGAGAAACTTTTGTTATTGACCAAATACTTATTTTCCACCATCATTTGCAAATAAATTCATTAAAAATCCTACAATGTGATTTTCTGGATTTTTTTTCTTCTCATTTTGTCTGTCATAGTTGAAGTGTACCTATGATGAAATTTACAGGCCTCTGTCATAATTTTTAGTGGGAGAACTTGCACAATTGGTGGCTGACTAAATACTTTTTTGCCCCACTGTATAAAGAATCCCAGTCTACCCCAAACAGCAGCATGACCAAGTGGACTGGGGACAACCACAAGTTATGAGAGAGAGAAAGAAGACTGGCCCTAGCCCCCCGGCACATACACTATTGCAGCATAGATACTGGGGGGGGGGGGACACTGTGGATGATACCCTCTGACACGGCCAACCAGGCAGGATATAACCATACTCACTTTGCCAAAGCACAGCCCCCATACCACTAGAGTGATCTCAACAGACCACCAACTTGCTACCCTGAGATGAAGAGTTCCTCCACCGCACGAGCCCAAGGGGGCGCCAAACCCGTACAGGAAGATCACGTCAGCGACTCAACCCACTCAAGTGACGCACCCCTCCTATGGATGGGATGGAAGAGCACCAGTAAGCCAGTGACTCAGCCCCCGTAATGGGGTTACAGGCAGTGAATCCCAGTGGAGAGACAGTCATGGCGTTTCGTCGCTCAAGAGCCTTTCCGTTTACCTTCTCACCCCTGGGCCACTGTCACACACGATGTGCCACATCATTTAGTGTATGCACCACTACGTTTGCAACACACACTCAAAATCCTAACGTCGCTGAGTTTTGTAAGTCATGTGGTGTCCACCCAGCTTAAAAGGGTCAGAGTGAGGTGTTCTCTCATTAGTGTCTGAAAGTAGCTAGCAAGCTAGCCAACTTTAGCTAGTTAGCTTGGGTGCATGACTGCCATTGAAAGAAACGCTCGTATCAACCCTACCTCTCGTCGAGAGCATCCAGTGTCAATAGTGCAGTGTGTTCTCTGAACTCTCAGAATTTACGAAAAGCATACTCTGACACATTTGAGGCAATTTACGAACGCACCCTTAGTTGCCAATCAAATGTATTTGGTATTGATCAAATGGGCGTGCAGGCATGAGAGTTCCCATTCAGTTGTGAAAATGTGGGTTGGGACAAGCATGCATTGGCAGGCAAACAGCAGAAGGACAAGCAGGCTACTATTCCCCATCGTTAATCAGTGCAATTTTGACGACCAACTATCTGAAAATGTTTGAAAGGGTTTATCTAATTCCCTTGTTAGATTTGAGCTAATCTTGCTCTGGCTAGCATTCGTTGTTGATCTTGTTGTTGATGTGCGTAACTGAGGGGGGAGAGCCTACCTTTTTTCATGGTTGTTTGATCCATAGGACTGTAAAGTTCCCAAATGTAAGAGGACTGTGGTATTTACACTACCGTTCAAAAGTTTGGGGTCACTTCGAAATGTCCTTGTTTTTGAAAGAAAAGCTTTTTTTGTCCATTCCAATTACATCAAATTGATCAGAAATACAGTGTAGACATGGTTAATGTTGTAAATGACTACTGTAGCTAGAAACGGCTGATTTTTAATGGAATATCTACATAGGCGTACAGAGTAGAGGTCAACCGAGTTTGATTTTTGAACACATACCGATTTTATTGGAGTACCAAAAAAAGCCGATTCCGATTAATCGGCTGATTATTGTTTTTATTAAATTTTTTAAAATGTATTTGTAATAACAATTACAACAATACTGAATGAACCCTTTTATTTTAGCTTAATAAAATACATAAATAAAATCTATTTAGTCTCAAATAATGAAACATGTTCAATTTGGTTTAAATAATGCAAAAACAGTGTTGGAGAAGTAAAAGTGCAATATGTGCCATGTAAAATAGCTAACGTTTAAGTTCCTTGCTCAGAACATGAGAACATATGAAAGCTGGTGGTTCAATATTCCAACTTCTTCAATATTCCCAGTTAAGACGTTTTGGGTTGTAGTTATTATAGGAATTTTGACGCGTCAACTTTCTCTCTACCATTTGTATTTCATATACCTTTGACTATTGGATGTTCTTATAGTCATTTAAGTATTTCCAGCCTTATCTTGGGACTTGATAGGCTTGAAGTCATTAACAGCGCTGTGCTTCAAGCATTGCTAAGAGCTGCTCACAAACGCTGCCTACCACCGCTGTAAGATTGCTCTATCAAATATCAAACCATAGACTTAATTATAATAAACACACACACATACGAGCCTTTTGATAATTTAATATGGTTATATCTGGAAACTATAATTTCGAAAACAAAGAGTTTAGTCTTTCAGTGAAATTCGGAACCATTCCGTATTTTGTCGACTGGGTGGCAACCCTAAGTCTAAATATTGCTGTTACATTGCACAAACTTCAATGTTATCTCATAATTATGTAAAATTCTGGCAAATTAATTACGGTGTTTGTTAGGAAGAAACACAGTTCGCAACGAGCCAGGCGACCCAAACTGATGCATATACCCTGACTCTGCTTGCACTGAGCACAAGAGAAGCGACACAATTTCCCTAGTTAATATTGCCTGCTAACATGCATTTATTTGAACTTAATATGCAGGTTAAAAAAATACTTATTTGTATTGATTTTAAGAAAGGCATTGATGTTTAGGGTTAGGTACATTTGTGCTACATTTGTGCTTTTTTGGGAATGCGCTTTTGTTAAGTCTTCACTGGTTTGGCAAAGTTGAATTAGGCTGTGATTCGATGATAAATTAACAGGCACCGCATTGATTATATGCAACGCAGGACAAGCTAGTTAATCTAGTAATATCATCAACCATGTGTAGTTAACTAGTAAATATGTGAAGATTTTATTTTTATAAGATAAGTTTAATGCTAGCTAGCAACTTACCCTGGCTCATTGCAGCCACAAGGTCCTTTTGACGCTGCATTCGTGTAACAGATGGTCAGCCTGCCACACAGTTTCTTCATGGATTGCTTTGTAATCGGCATCCAAAAAGGCCAATTACCAATTGTTGTGAGAACTTAAAATCACCCCTAATTAATCGGCCATGCCGATTCGTACAGAGGCCCATTATCAGCAACCATCACTCCTGTGTTCGAATGGCAAGTTGTGTTCGCTAATCCAAGTTTATAATTTTAAAAGGCTAATTGATCGTGGGAAAACCCTTTTGCAATTATGTTAGCCCAGCTGAAAACTGTTGTGCTTATTAAAGAAGCAATAAAACTGGCCTTATTTAGACTAGTTGTGTATCTGGAGCATCAGCGTTTGTGGGTTTGATTAGAGGCGCAAACTCGTCAGTCTATTCTTGTTCTGAGATATGAAGGCTATTCCATGCGAGAAATTGCCAAGAAACTGAAGATCTCGTACAATGCTGTGTACTACTCCCTTCATAGAACAGAGCAAACTGTCTCTATCCAGAATAGGAGTGCGAGGCCCCGGTGCACAACTGAGCAAGAGGACAAGTACATTAGAGTGTCTAGATTGAGAAACAGACGCCTCACAAGTCCTCAACTGGCAGCTTATTTAAATAGTACCTGCAATACACCAGTCTCAACGTCAACAGTGAAAAGACCACTCCGGGATGCTGGCCTTCTAGGCAGAGTTCCTCTGTCCAGTGTCTGTTCTTTTGCCCATCTAAATTTTTTATTTTCATTGGCCAGTCTGAGATATGTTTTTTTTTGTGCAACTCTGCCTAGGAGGCCAGTATCCTGGAGTCGTCTCTTCACTGTTGACGTACTATTAAATGTTCCCAAAATTTAAACGATGATGGATCCTCCAATTCTGGTTTATCGATCCCACCACTCGCCATCTACATAGTTCCCGTCTGCGCCTCACAAAAGGATAGTTTGAATTCCGCCACTTAAGATTAGAATTTTGATGACAGCATGCAACATGCTGTAGTTGTTTTAACGGAAAAGCCTAAGTTTTTTTCAGTTCATAGTTACGAGGCAGTGGCATACAACACAGCGTAGGCATAGCCTATAGGCCTAGTGTTTATATATTTTTTTGATTTATTCATTCAGGTTTCTGATGTGTGAATCAGGCGTAAGGTTGCTGGTTCGAATCCTAGTCAACTAGGTAAAAAAAATCTGTCTATGCCCGTGAGCAAGGTACTTAACCCTAATTGCGTTTGGCGCGTCTGCATAATGACTAAAATGCACAATGTAAATCAATGTATGTGGTGATAGTCTTTGAGTTGGACCTTTACGTCTATTTATTGAGCATTCTAAAAGTTTATTCGTCAGGTAGGAGAATGATTTGGGAGGGGCCTGGAATTGCCAGTGACAGCGCATTTCTCAAACATTGTGGTCCAGAATGCTCCACTGCTCCCTCTGTCCAAGGTTATTTACGTCATCAATACCCCAGCTTGGCTCTGTGTTTGAACAGGCAGAAGTCAGAGCAGAAGGTCTTCAAATACATTGCCCACACTCTTCTTTCTTTTTTGACTTACCAAACATCAAGGTCTGTCTTCAGCACAAAAGCCCTGCCTGTATGTGTGTCAATGGTTGATAAGCACGCTTTGTTCAACAAAACTAGTGATTTTCCCCGATGCAGACACATGGAGGAGCATATTGATTGAGATGGGCTAGACTAAAGTGGATGTTGGAAAGGCTGTCTGATGATAAAATGTAATACCCCGCCCAGCCGCAAGGACAGAAGTTATTTTTAAAATGTTTATTTATTTTTTAAATTTACCCCCTTTTCCTCCCCAATTTCATGGTATCCAATTTTATTTTAGTAGCTACTATCTTATCGCTACAACTCCTGTACGGGCTCGGGAGAGACGGAGGTTGAAAGTCATGCGTCCTCCGATACACAACCCAACCATGCCGCACTGCTTCTTAACACAGCGCCATTCAACCCGGAAGCCAGCCGCACCAATGTGTCGGAGGAAACACAGTGCACCTGGCAACCTTGGTTAGCGCGCACTGCGCCCGGCCCGCCACAGAAGTCGCTGGTGCACGATGAGACAAGGATTTCCCTTCCGGCCAAACCCTCCCTAACCCGGACAACGCCAGGCCAATTGTGCGTCGCCCCACGGACCTCCCGGTCACGGCCGGTTACGACAGAGCCTGGACACGAACCCAGAGTCTCTGGTGGCACAGTACATTGCCCTTAACCACTGCGCCACCCGGGAGGCCATGGACAGAAGTTATTTTAAGCAAAAGTGTCTGAGTCTCTAACACAATGGATACAGGTCAAATGTAAACAGATATAGTGTAGGGCTAATGCATTTAGCGACACTGAATTAAAGGGACAGCATATTTATAATGTACTTAGGCCAGGGTATCTGTACATCTGACAACTAAATCCATTCCTCTTCTTTGTGTCTGGTACAGGATGCGTGAGAACATGTCCACCATGGTGTGTTTGAAGGAGGAGGAAGACCCTGGGGAGAAGCTGTCCCAGGATGAGATCATCTCCAGGACCAAGCAGGTGATCCAGGGCCTGGAGGCTCTGAAGCAGGAGCACAACTCTATCTTGGAGGGTTTGCTGGGCACGCTGCGCTGCCTGAAGCAGGAAAACCAGGGTGTCCTGGTGGAGGAGAAGTCCCTCATGATCCGCAAGTCCCTGGAGATGCTGGAGCTGGGCCTGAGCGAGGCACAGGTCAGTACACTCTTTGTCTGCTACACACCTCTGGACCTGGGGGAGCTGGAGATAGAGCCCTCTGGGATCTGATCGAATTAACCTGCAAAGATGGAGAACCCACAGCCACTACTTCAATGGTCTGAGTGTCAGTAAACTAGTCTGAAACAGAGGATTATCCATTAATTTACCTCCAGTGTTCTCAGTGTTCTTCCTCGACCCCTTGCCTCACCACTACCCCTGTTCCCCTGCTGTGTTTGTCCTAGGTGATGATGGCGCTGTCGGGCCACCTGAGCTCTGTGGAGTCGGAGAAGCAGAAGCTGCGGGCACAGGTTCGTCGGCTGTGCCAGGAGAACCAGTGGCTGAGGGACGAACTGGCGGGCACCCAGCAGAAGCTGCAGAAGAGTGAGCAGAGCGTGGCTCAGCTGGAGGAGGAGAAGAAACACCTGGAGTTCATGAACCAGCTCAAGAAGTACGATGAGGATCTGTCGCCATCGGTGAGTTAACCCACACCATACACAACATGCCCACGCGCAAGCAGGCTGATGCAAACACACACACACACCCCACTGCTTTTCATCTGCCTGGTTTACTCTAAATGAAAATAACAATCATCTGCCCTCTCTGTTTTCCTCTGTTAGGAGGAGAAGGACTCTGACTCCAGTAAAGAGAATCTGGATGATCTGTTCCCAGACGACCAGGATGACCAACCTCCTGGCAGTGAGTGTCTTCTTCATATCCCCATGTCTCTCCGTTCCACCCCTCCCATTCTCTCTCCTCGTTCCCACTTTCCCTCCCCACTCCCTCAATACATTGACTGGTCCCTCTAACTACTTTCTCCTCCTGTTGGTCTGAAAGGCCTGATCACTTTGAGCTTTACAGTGCTATTAGACTGAGCTGGTTGAGTGTGGAAGCAGGCCAAATGGAAATGGACCCAGTTAGCCAGATCACACAGGCATCAGGTTGGGTTCACTCTAGCAACCAGCATTTATAGGAGAGGATCTGAGGCACAGAGACAGATAACCACTAACCATTTAAGCAGATCATTATGGACAAAATTAAACAAAAGGGATCCTACGTACATTACCATATCGTATAATGATCCCACACAGAACCACATCCAGCAAATGAAGTAAGACATATCAGTACATATCTACATTAGTGCACTTTAAATCTTTGCAATTTGGTACATCTCCAGGAATTGCTCCACCGCATAGAGAGCTAATGAGATGCAGATAGGGCTGTGGAGGAGGGAGGGAGATGGGAGCAGGATCTCTAGTCCTTTGTTGTGTTTGTATTGGGGATATTATTACTTTATTTTAATCTGTGTTTCTGAGGGGGGAGAGAGAGGGAAAGAGAGGATCAAAGGGAAGAGTGGGTAGTGCCAGGAAGCTCTCTAGAGAGCGGGGGAGGAACACATCATCAAATGATCCTGAGTATGCTCACATTAATCCAGCTGCCACATGAAGCAGAGCTGACTGAGATAGCCTTCTGTGTCTGTATGACATGATCCTGGGCTGGTACTGTTATAGTGAAGTGGGTTAGACTCCTCTACTGTCCAGACTACTACCTCCTTGATAGGCTCTTAGGTCCCTATCAGTGCAGTGCTGGAGTTTGTACAATGGGCCCTGGCTAAAGGTGGATTGTATGTTTTTACATAGTTGCAGTGTGCTGTATGTGCACTGCTTTTTCAAGTGGATATCTTTGGTTTGGCCATGCATGTCAAACACCTGGGATCAGTTTTTTCCGGCGAGACATTTTTGATACTTCCTGTGTAGGGCCAGGATGATATCAGTATCTAAATATTTTTCCTGTGGCAAAAATGAAAACACGAAGCAGACCAAACTTTTTTTGTCCTTTAAAAACCTGCTGTATGTAAAATATTGGGTACTTTAGCTTGGAAAGTAAATGTGACTCTAGATGACAACATAGTGTTTATTTCCAACATCACGGCTGTTTTCCTAAAGAAGTGAAATCCACTGCATTTTGTTTCTTTGTGGTGATTCTAACTAGTATCGTCATACTGGTATCATACCGGCCCTATTCCTGTGTGGTGGAGAGTGTTCTTACTGCAGAAGACAACTCCTTCTTCAGCCCACTGTCCCTCTTTCAGAGGTGATACAGAGCTGTGGGCGTCTAATGAGACACTTCCAGTGTCTGTTTCTCCAGTCCAACATTAATAGTGTGTGTTTGAGTGAATAGTCCATGTGAGTAACTGATATGTTAACCCCTCGCCCCCCTGCTCTGTGTCTCCAGTCCAGCAGCCCCACGGTAGTGCAGCAGCAGCAGCAGCAGCCCAGCAGGGAGGCTATGAGATCCCGGCCCGCCTCAGGACCCTTCACAACCTGGTGATCCAGTACGCCTCCCAGGGCCGCTACGAGGTGGCCGTGCCCCTCTGCAAACAGGCCCTGGAGGACCTGGAGAAGACCTCCGGACACAACCACCCAGACGTGGCCACCATGCTCAACATCCTGGCCCTGGTCTACAGGTCAGCTTGGAGGAGGGGCTCTGGGGTGGGGATGGTTGGTATTCGGTGTGAATCAATTGTAGTCATTATAATACACTGGTAATTGACCTCATTGTCAGAGAAACAACGTTACCGTGCTCCATGGCTTCTCTCTCTCTTTCTCGCTCTCCTCTTTCAGGGACCAGAATAAATACAAAGAGGCAGCCAACCTGCTGAACGACGCCCTGGCCATCAGGGAGAAAACTCTGGGCAGGGACCATCCAGCGGTGAGTGATGTTTCTCATCAATCTCTGTGTCTCAGCAGTATGTCTGTAACCAGCCAGGCAGGCAGGTCAACTAACTGTGTCGACCCCAACAGGCTTGTGTCTCTGACTCTCCCTGGACATCCAGTTACCTCAGTGCAGACTCAGAGCAGCAGAGGTTAGGCTCTCTATCCCCTTTCAGCCTCCATGTGGGCACCAGACCACTCCAGTTAAAGGTCACTGTGTGCCCCTCTGTGGTCTGGTGGGCTGAGTGATGTGCACGTTGTGGAGATTCATCCTGCTGATTTGGGATATAATTACAGAGCAGTAATCACTTCCTGTTTCCCCTGTTTGTCTTCCTCTCGTCGGTTGGTCACACCTCTAATTCACCAAATCAATTGCACTCTGCTGCCATGGTTGAGTCTTGCGGTCACTCACTACTACACACGGGCACAGATGATTGAGGCTGTCTCAAGCATGATCTTTTTATATTACTCTGTGTGTGTGTGTGTGTGTGTGTGTGTGTCTCTGTCTGTCTGTCTGTCTGTCTGTCTGTCTGTCTGTCTGTCTGTCTGTCTGTCTGTCTGTCTGTCTCAGGTGGCTGCTACACTCAACAACCTGGCTGTGCTCTACGGGAAACGGGGGAAGTACAAGGAAGCGGAGCCCCTTTGCAAGCGGGCTCTGGAGATCCGAGAGAAGGTGGGTCAGAGGGCATATGTCACCACAAGGCATTGTAGGTATGGAGTGCTAATACTGCAGAATGATCTGGATTCCTGCTCCTCTCCAAGTAAATTATGCTCAAGTTTCAAAGGACTTTTCAGTTCTTTGGAAAGTTTTCTTCTTTGTCAAACATAAAAAAAATGTTTTACTTATCTTCTGTGTATGTTCCCGCCTGTAATCACCCCCTCCTCTCCCAAGCCTCCCTATAGTTTTGTGTTGTTCAGAGGAACTGTGACTTTGGAGAGAGTTGAGTCCTGGAAGGGGTTCATGATATTTGACTGTGCAGAATTGGATGTTTATAAAGGAGAAGCTCAGCAGTCCTAGAGATGCAAAGTGCTGTATCTCTATTTATCTCTATTTATCTCCCTTTCTGTTTCGCGTTCTCTCTCTCTCTCGTCCTGTGCCTTTTCCCCTCATGCTCCCTCTGTGCTAAGATTGACATGTCGACTCCTGTGCTGGAGAGCACAGAGCTTAAGGACAGCTGAGACATTTTATTTATATTATCCACTTCAACTCTGATAAAGCTCTCTCTCAAGGTTAGAGATTTGCCACCCAGCTTTCGCAACAGAGGAAGGAAGGCAGCTTTGCTGATGCAGGAGGAATTTTCCTGGCAGTTCATTCTTTTTATAGCTTTTGCTTTTCCCACTGTATGAGGTGCCTGAGTCCTTGGTTTATCCCTATAGGTGAAGACTAGAAGGAGGAGGCGGACGGAGGGTCTCTCTCTACAGAGTACCCCAGTAACAGGCACTAACCCTGGCTCGAGTTCAAAGGCATCACTCTCCTCAATAAAACTCAATCAATATATCACCCAGACCTTGCTGTCTTGTATTCCCTGTTGAAATCCTATACTTTTAATGATGTTTACAGTAAACTCTTCAAATTTACCTAGAAACTTCACAGGAGAGAGGAGGAGTGAGATGTGTACACATCCAGCAGCACAGGTTGCTTTGAAAACCTCTTACTATTGATCATTCAGACAGAAACCATCATTCAGAGAGACTCTAGTCTACCTCATCAGTAAGCCTCTGTCAGTCACTGCATAGAAGGGAGGGAAGGGCACTCTTTCCCTGCTAATGAGCAGTGTGTCTCACTCCTAACTCCCAGTCTCTCTCTGTGTCTCTCTGAGTCAGACAGAGAGACAGCGTTAGCCCTCTGCTCCATTCTCTGTCCTCACCCAACCCATTTGTGATGCCTCTCCTCCAGCTCTGCTCTGACTTCACCCTCTTATTCTCTTATGATATTTAGCCTAACCAGTAAACAAAGGTCAGAAGTGAGATTGTTCTTCAATCCAAAGTAATGGGGATGGCGTCCAGTGTTTTCCATAAGCAGCGGCTGTCGGCTAATCAGCCGGTTACAGACCCATTTTCAGCCAGCTACATTTTCCACTTCTTCATTTGAACTAGGCTACTTTTCATTTAAAAGTTTGAATTCATTAGTCCGTCGAGCCCTCTCCCGCTAAAATGAACTATATGCATCTTCTAGCGATCTATTGATGGGACAGGCGCCTGTCGTTCACAAAGCGAGCAATGACAGGGAAACGCAGCAGATAGGAAGAGGTGAAGCGAAAGGATTCAATCGCGCCAAAATATATCCGGAATAAGCCCGGTACGTTTCTATGGGCTTATGGTGGACCTAAGCTTGTCGCCTGCCTTTCAGTCTTTGGGACAACGACTCCCATTGTTAGGGTGGAGACATGAGTATCTTGTCATTATATCCAGATCTCTGGTTGCAGTCAAATTCCTTTACATGGAGGAGGGAGAGGAAGCATGAAGCTTGTGAATATGCACGTCCCATGTAATGTACAGTGCGTTCGGAAAGTATTCAGACCCCTTGACTTTTCACATTTTGTTACGTTAGCCTAAAATTGATTAAATATTGGATTAAATAGTCCCCCCCATCAATCTAAACACAATACCCCATAATGACAAAGCAAAATCAGGTTTTTAGAATAGTTTTTTACATTTTAATACATTTGAAAACAATCAGTTACATAAGTATTCAGACCCTTTACTCAGTACTTTGTTGAAGCACATTTGCCAGTTATTACAGCCTTGAGTCTTCTTGGGTATGACGCTACAAGCTTGGCACACCTGTATTTGGGGAGTTTCTTCCATTCTTCTCTGCAGATCCTCAAGCTCTGTCAGGTTGAATGGGGAGCGTCGCTGCTCAGCTATTTTTAGGTCTCTCCAGAGATGTTTAATCAGGTTCAAGTCCGGGCTCTGGCTGGGCCACTCAGGGACATTCAGAGACTTGTCCCGAAGCCACCCCTTTGTTGTCTCGGCTGTGTGCTTAGGGTTGTTGTCCTGTTGGAAAGTGAACCTTCGTTCCAGTCTGAGGTACTGAGCGCTCTGGAGCAGGTTTTCATCAAGGAACGCTCTGTACTTTGAGCCATTCTTTTTTTCTTCGATCCTGACCAGAGTCCTAGTCCCTGCCGCTGAAAAACATCCCCACAGCATGATCTTGCCACCACCATGCTTCACCGAAGGGAAGGTGCCAGGTTTATGCCAGACGTGACTCTTGGCATTCAGGCCAAATAGTTCAATCTTGGTTTCATCAGACCAGAGCATCTTGTTTCTCATGGTCAGAGTCCTTTAGGTTCCTTTTGGCAAACTCCAAGTGGGCTGACATTTGCCTTTTACTGAAGAGTGGCCTCTGTCTGGCCAATACCGTAAAGGCCTGATTGGTAGAGTGCTGCAGAGATGGTTGTCCATCTCCTCAGAGGAATCCTGGCGCTCTAGGAAGAGTCTTGGTGGTTCCAAACTTCTTCCATTTAAGAATGATGGAGGCCACTCTGTTATTGGGGACCTCCATGCTGCCAAAATATTTTGGTACCCTTCCCCATATCTGTGCATCGACACATTCCTGTCTCGAAGCTCTACGGACAATTCTTCTACCTCATGGCTTGGTTTTTGCTCTGATATGCACTGTCAACTGTGGGACCTTGTATAGATAGGTGTGTGTGCTTTTCCAAATCATGTCCAATCAATTAAATGTACAACAGATGGACTCCAATCAAGTTGTAGAAACATCAAGGATGATCAATGGAAACAGGATGTACCTGAGCTTAATTTCAAGTTTCATAGCAAGGTTCTGAATACTTATGTAAATTAGGCATCTGTTTTTTTATTTTTAATACATTTGCAAAAATATCTAAACCTGTTTTTGCATTGTGTGTGTGTAGGTTGAGGAGCTTTTTTTTCATTAAAACAAAAAAAATCAATTTTAGAATAAGCCTGTAACGTAATAAAATGTGGAAAAATGGAAACCTGGAAAACTATATCCTTTAATTTGTTTTCCAAATATTGTGGGCTGTTTACTTCATTTTTCTGTTTTAATAAAATACAGTACCAGTCAAGTGTTTGGGCTCCTACTCATTCAATAATTTTTTATTTTTTACTATTGTCTACATTGAAGAATCATAGTGAAGACATCAAACTATGAAATATCACATTGAATCATTTTTGGCTGCATTCTGAGGCTGGTAACTAATGAACTTATCCTCTGCAGCAGAGGTAATTCTGGGTCTTCCTTTCCTGTGGCGGTCTTCCTAAGAGCCAGTTTCATCATAGCGCCTGATTTGATTTTGCAACTGCACTTGAAGAAACTTTCAAAGTTCTTGAAATTTTCCAGATTGACTGACCTTCATGTCTTAAAATAATGGACTGTTTCTCTTTCCTTATTTGAGCTGTTCTTGCCATAATATGGACTTAGCCCTATTTGGTAAAATACCATCTTCTGTATAACACCCCTACCTTGTCACAACACAAGAAAGAAATTTCACAAATTAACTTAACATTTTTTTGTTCATTTAACCTTCAACGAGGCAAGTCAGTTAAGAACAAATTCTTATTACAATGACGGCCTACCGGGGAGAGGCAGAACAACAGATTTTTACCTTGTCAGCTCGGTGATTCGATCCAGAAACCTTTTGGTTACTGGCCCAACGCTTTAACCACTAGGCTACCTGCCACCCCAAAGGTACACCTGTTAATTGAAATGCATTCCAGGTGACTACCTCATGAGGCTGGTTGAGAGAATTCTAAGACTGCTGTCATCAATGCAAAGGGTGACTATTTTTATTTGTTTAACATTTTTTTTGGTTACTACATGATTCCATATGTGTTATTTCATAGTTTTTATGTCTAAACTTATTCTACAATGTAGAAAATTATAAAAAATAAAGAAAAACCCTTGAATGAGTAGGTGTGTCCAAACCTGGTACTGTACATAATATGAAGAACAAACATTGTGGCAATTCATATCTTGAGATTAAAGGCTTATTTACAGTTTTAATGCAAGAGAAGACTGTTAAAGGTTTAATGTTGTCTTACTTAAAAATAGTCCTGGTCATATAGACTTAGATAATATAATATTCCAGTAGTTAAAATGTTAAAGTCATGTATTTCTACACAATGCCACAACACATTTTTCCGATATGAGAGGTAAACAATTTTGCTTTGTATTTCAGATGGAATGGAATCTGAAATACACTATCCCTTTCTTTCCAAAACACTTGAGCGTTCCGTCTCTGATCAACTTTCTCCCTATCTCTCTCTGAACTATCTTTTTGACCATAACCGGTCAAGTTTCAAGACGGGTCAATCAACCAAGGCTGCTCTCTTCTGTGTCACGGAGACTCTCCGCACTGCCAAAGTTGACACACTCTCCTCTGTTCTCATCCTCCTAGATCTATCTCCTGCCTTTGACACTGTGAAACATCAGATCCTCCACTCAACCCTCTCAGGGCTGGACGTCTCAGGCTCTCCACACTGCCAAATCTGACTCTCTGCTCTCATCCTCCTAGATCTATCCGCTGTCTTCGACACTGAACCATTAGATCCTCCTCTCCACCCTCTCAGGGCTGGGCGTCTCAGGCACTGCACACTCTTGGATTGCATCCTACCTGGCCCTCCTACAAGGGGATGTGGATCTGTGTCTGCGCCACATACTCTCACTACTGGTGTCCCACAGAGCTCGGTTCTAGCAGTGACTCGCTCCTGCAGGTTCATGCTCTACAACATCCGCAGAGTACAACCCTACCTCACACAGGAAGTGGCGCAGGTCCTACTCCAGGCAATTGTCCTCTCCCGTCTGGACTACTGCAACTCGCTGTTGGCTGGGCTCCCCGCTTGTGCCATCAAACCCCTGCAACTTATCCAGAATGCTAAAGCCGGCCTGGTTTTCAAACTTTCCAAGTTCTGTCACCCCGCTCCTCCGCACACGCCACTGTCTTCCAGTTGAAGCTCGCATCCACAACAAGACCATGGTGCTTACCTATGGAACACAAGAGGAACTGCCCCTCCCTACCTTCCTACACCCCAATGCGAGCACTTTGTTCTGCCACCTCAAAAAAAAAATATATATATATATATATTTATAATAATTTCTATGTCTGATATGTGGTTGTCCCCTATCTAGTAATCTTAAGATGAATGCACTAACTTTAAAACGCTCTGGATAAGAGCGTCTGCTAAACGACTAAAATGGGGCGGCAGGGTAGCCTAGTGGTTAGTGTTGGACTAGTAACTTAAAGGTTGCAAGTTCAAATCCCCGAGCTGACAAGGTACAAATCTGTCGTTCTGCCCACTGTTCATTGAAAATAAGAATTTGTTCTTAAACTGACTTGCCTAGTTAAATAAAGGTTGTTTTTTTTTTTAAATGGAAGGGAAAAAAATGGAATCAAGGCATTAGAATGTTTTGATGGAATTAAAGCATTTGAATGTATCAGAGGCCACCAAAATTGAGCTCCTTCTGCAAAAAAGGAATTTACCCAGTGGGGAAAGAAAAAAAACTTCCCAGGGCTGCCTGGCTGGCTACTTTTTCTATTTGGCTACTCTATGTACTTGTGGAAAACACCGGCCGTCTCTTTTCGTTGTGATAAACTCCTTTCTTGCCCCCTTTGAGAAGCTGACCCATTATTGCTTTATTGCCCACTGTTTTGTTATATTTACATGGCCTCCCCATCTCACCTCCTGTCCAGGTTCTGGGTAAGGACCACCCAGACGTTGCCAAGCAGCTGAACAATCTTGCCCTGCTGTGTCAGAACCAGGGAAAGTATGAGGAGGTGGAGTACTACTACCAGCGGGCCCTGGAGATCTACCAGACCAAACTGGGCCCTGACGACCCCAATGTGGCCAAGACCAAAAACAATCTGGTAAGTGGGTCACATAGGGGTTAAGAGATCACTGGCTTTGAAAAATGACTGCACATTTTCTAATGAGTTATGAGAAGATTTTCTTACTTTTTGAAGATCATATTCTTACATTCTCTCTCTTCCTCTCTAAGGCGTCCTGTTACCTGAAGCAGGGGAAGTTCAAGCAGGCTGAAACTCTGTACAAAGAGATCCTTACCCGCGCACATGAGAGGGAGTTTGGCTCTGTAGACGGTAAGACACTCTCTCACAAAGCATATGTTTTGCTATCTTTGTGGGGCCATTAAATTGATTTCCATTCAAAATAATATTTCTCTAAAACCTAACTCCTAAACCTAACCCCCAAACCTAAAATAGCCTTTGTCCTTGTGGGGACCTGGGAAATGTCCCCACGAGCGAGAATTTTCCTTGTTTTACTATATTTGTGGTGATTTCTGGTATCCACGGACACACACACACACACAATCTATTGTTTGATGCGCGCCCGAGTGGTTCAGTGGTCTAAGGCACTCACACGAATCCAGGCTGCATCACTTCCGGCCATGATTGGGAATCCCGTAGGGCGGTGCACAATTGGCCCAGAGTTGTCCCGGTTTGGCCAGGGTAGGCCGTTATTGTAAATAAGAATTTGTTCTTAACTGACTCGCCTAGTTAACCTTTCTGGGATTGTTCGGGACGTAAGCGTCCCACCTCGCCAACAGCCAGTGAAATTGCAGTGCGCCAAATTCAAAACAACAGAAATCTCCTAATTAAAATTCCTCAACTATGCAAGTATTTTACACGATTTTAAATATATACTTCTCGTTAGTCCAACCACATTGTCCAATTTCAAAAAGGCTTTTTGGCGAAAGCAGAACATATCATTATGTTAGGTCAGCAACTAGTCACAGAAAGCATTTTCCAACCAAAGAGAGGTGTCACAAAAAGCAGAAATATAGATCAAATTAATCACTAACCTTTGACGATCTTCATCAGATGACACTCCCAGGACTCAATGTTACACAATACATGTATGTTTTGTTCGATCAAGTTCATATTTATATCCAAAAACCTCAGTTTACATTGGCGCCATGTTCAGATATGCCTCAAACATCCAGATAAATTGCAGAGCCACATCAAATAACAGAAATACTCATAAACGTTGATGAAAGATACATGTTTTACATAGAATTAAAGATAAACTTGTTCTTAATGCAACTGCTGTGTTAGATTTCAAAAAAGCTTTATGGAAAAAGCACAATATTCAATAATCTGAGAACAGGTTCAGCCACAAAAGCAAGCCATACAGTTACCCGCCAAATTGTGGAGTCAACAAAAGTCATAAATAGCATTATAAATCTTCACTTACCTTTGCTGATCTTCGTCGGAATACACTCCCAGGATTCCCACTTCCACAAATGTTCGTTTTGTTCGATTTTGTCCATATTTATGACCAAATACCTCCGTTTTGTTTGCTCGTTTAGGCAAAATGCGCGAGCGCAAAATCCACACGAAAAGTCAAGAGTTCCATTACAGTTTGTAGAAACATGTCAAACAATGTTTACAATCAATCGTTAGGGTCTTTTTATAATAAATCTTCAATAATATTCCAACCGGACAATAGCGTATTCATTACAGAGGAAAAAGAAGGAACGGCGCGCCCTCGTGACCGCGCAGTAATCAACCTATTGGCCTCGGCCTAGTTCACTTATTGAAACAGCTCTTATTCGACACCATTCCACAATAGAAGCCTCAAACAACTTTCTAAAGACTGTTGACATCTGCTGGAAGCCTTGGGAAGTGCAATCTGACCCCATAGACACAGCATATTGGATAGGCAATCACTTAAATGAAACTACAAACCTCAGATTTCCCACTTCCTGGTTGGATTTGTTTCAGGTTTTCGCCTGCCATATGAGTTCTGTTATACTCACAGACGTCATTCAAACAGTTTTAGAAACTTCAGTGTTTTCTATCCAATACTACTAATAATATGCATATATTAGCATCTGGGACAGAGTAGCAGGCCGTTTACTCTGGGCACCTTATTCATCCAAGCTACTCAATACTGCCCCCCTGTCACCAAGAAGTTAAATAATAAATACATGTAAAAGTTCATGCTTTCAGGCTGCTGTCATCATTTTAGTGGAAATGCGCTTCTGAAAACAACAGTGACCTTTCAGTTGAATGTTCTAATACTTTGAGCCAGACCAGGTCGAGCACCCTGCTGCCTGGGTGACTGCCTGAATGTTTGTCAATATCTTTTTGGACCTGCATGTGTCTGATTGTTGTTTTTGGTCTCTGGCTCTGCAGATGAGAATAAACCCATTTGGATGCATGCTGAGGAGAGAGAGGAACAGAGCAAGGTGAGATTGTGTGTTTGTGAGGGGGATGATAGAGGGTCCACTTTCACTAATGGCCATGGCATGGCATGTGTCACTACTGACTTGTGGCTGAACTTTCACAACTGACAGGGTAAAGTGTTTCAGTCACGGTATGAAAGGGTCATCAATTTAGACTGCTGAAGAAATTGTGATGAACTGTAATCTCTCAATTTCCCACCTCTCTCTTTAAGCACTTATGTATATTAGGTTACGTTAACATGTCTCAGATCGGTTAATTTACTCTAGATCTCATTTTACGGTTCCGTATAATTTGTCCAGAATTAGCTGGAATATTTAGGCAATTTCTTAGTGACCAACAGTTTTGCTATTAATGTGTTGCACCTCGGTCGTGTCGTTGCCATTGTTATCAATGTTATGCAGATGCTGCAGCCATATTGATGCTCAAAAGTAGAAAGGGGGCTAATGAATTTGAACCGGGGCGAATGACTGTCGTCTAAATTACACTCTAGGGGCTTGGGAATACGATGGCATTGATAAAGTAGGCACATATTTAGTAGGAAACAACTTTATCATTATGTTGGCAAATGTACTTTTAGACAGATGCCAATGTTTTCATTAGCTAGCAAAGTTTGTCAGAAAAAGCTAGCAATGCTAACATTAGAGGAGACCTCCAGATTTTTGTTACCCATCTTAGCTAACTAACCGTACAATTGCCCTTATTTTAACGCCTCAAAAACTTAATACTTCCAGATCAACGGTAATGTCAATACCATTGTAAAGCACAATTTCTCCCCTTTCCAACAGAATCAATAACATGACCTAAACGCTGCCCGTTCCTGCATTTTATTTGACCTTTATTTAACTAGGCAAGTCAGTTAAGAACAAATTCTTATTTTCAATGACGGCCTAGGAACAGTGGGTAAACTGCCTGTTCAGGGGCAGAACGACAGATTTGTACCTAGTCCAACGCTCTAACCACTAGGCTACCCTGCCGCCCCAATTCAAGACGGCAATGAGCCCCGTCGGGTCGTTTTAAAAATGGCGGGTGGGGAAGCGAAACTAATGCGTGTTAGTGAAAAGGAGAGATGTTGTGTGTGAAAATTGCTTTTTTTCAATCTGTCCAACTTATCACCTTATTGCCTCTAAAATGGAAATAAAACACTGAAGAGTTTATATAATGTGTCATTACACACCTATGTGAAGGTTTGTGTCAAATTTGAATCGGGTTTTTAGGGCGGTGCTAAAGTGATCTTAGAAGTAAACAGCGGCTTTGAGAATGATGATCGCATGCAGTGATGATGCAACAAATGACTAGGTATCCCCCCCTTACCCCAGTCACTGTCCCATTTCTTGTTTTTAAATGATGAGGGAAGTGCTACACCTGGTGGAGAGAGATTGTAAGACAGAAATAGTTGCTTTATGGGTGCTGTACGTTACGACATGACACGTCACAATGTAACGGAGGGTCAGTTTTTTTTCAACGTTTCTCCAATACTATAGAGCCATTACCATGTCGATCAACGCTTGAATAGAAACCTAGTTCACACCCCCGATTTTGAAGTCAACACAGTCGTTACAGTCACATTTAGTTTTCTTTGTAACCTCATTTGAATGTTCTGGTGGCGCACATTTGTACGGAATGGGGTGAGTTTACGTTAGCTAATGTTATACTGCATCTAAAGTCAATCTGCTGACATCAAAATGATGACAAATGGTTTTCCTACTAATGATTTATCTTCTTTAGAAATGTCATTGTGTTTTCATGCCACAGCAATGCACTTTAGACCAAATAATTATCGCCCAATGAGGATGCATTGAGTAGAATGCTCACAAACGTGCAACCCATGAATAGGGGTGGGTGTTTCTCATTAGCGTTTGAATTCCTTAAATCCTGACAACTGATGGATGTGGTGGTTCTTCTCTTCTCTAGGGAAAGCAGCAGGACGGCTCCCTGTTCGGAGAGTATGGAGGCTGGTACAAGGCCTGTAAAGTAGACAGGTCTGTGTTGAGTCTGGAAACTCATGGACTGTTCTGTATGTGATTACATCATTAGTTCATGATGTGTTTGTAATGTCTGCCCCCAGCCCCACAGTAACCACCACCCTGAAGAATCTGGGCGCCCTCTACAGGCGGCAGGGTAAATTTGAGGCGGCAGAGACACTGGAGGAGGCAGCCAAGCGCTCCAGAAAACAGGTGTGACCACTGTCCTCTTCTGACACTCACATGCTTGAATAAGATTTGCCAGGCCAGGGTCATATGAAACTCAAGGTGAATGCACTGTTGGAGTATCATTGGTCCAGCAGCTTAACTGAAATTAGCAGGTCCTGCCTTTCAACTATTGTAAACAAATCCATAACAAAATCCAACACATGATGTTGATCACTGTAGATGGCTCATGAAAATGCTCCAATATTTTTTATTTTGCTGTCTTTATCATCTTTGTACGTGTTTATTTGGTTCATAATGTGTCTGTATGTGTTTGTTAATGTGTGTGTCTCCTGTCCATGTGGCCAGGGTCTGGACACAGTGCACAAGCAGCGTGTGGCGGATGTTCTGAGCGAGCCGGAGGAGCAGGAGAAGCAGCGGAGCCGTGAGAGTCTGACCTCCGACACCACGGTCAAGTACGAGAGCGGCCCGGACGGGGGCGAGGAAGTGAGTATGAGCGTGGAGTGGAACGGGGTAAGTACAGTACACAGCCCAGGCCACACACGGTGTAGGGAGGGGGTACAGACACACCCCTTAGAGAAAAAGTTATTTCTTACCTATTCTTAAAGTGCATATCCTCTTCAACTTGTAGATTATTTGATAAGGGCTGAGTTTCCAGTGGTATCATTGATGGGAACTCTCCTAGATTCTCTGACTCCCTATTGTTGGTGTGAAAGCTAGTTATAAGTTGTAATGCTGATTGAATGTGATAATAATCACCTCAGCTCTACATTAATGCTTCTAGTCTACACCGATGCTTATAGTCCTCAACTAACGGAGTGAACACTCCAGCTGCTTATGGAAAATGTATTTCTTCCCAGACCTCTGTGCCAGCAATATGTTTTTTATGCTTCTTTTATGCTTGCAGCAGCAGTATTTTGCTCACAACTAACATATCCTCTCCATGCAGTAGCTATTCCCTCTGTCTTTATCTGATTACTGCAGTAAAGTCCACTTGGTCACAGTATATGTTTGCGAACTACACAACATTCACTGCTGTAGTCTGCTATTCAGAACTTTGCGGCTCCCGTAGCAACAGTAACCGTAGTGCCCAAGATAACCAATCAGCATCTCCTCCTGGGAGTCCCTTGCCTGTCTGGTCTGCACCTCAAGGCTCCGGGGTGACTGGGCTCAGACACATTCTTAAACTGTGTTCTCTACTGTACTGCACACCTATTGGACTGGGTCTGTCAGACACTCACACTATCCAGTTAGTATGTTAACCTGTGTGTTAAACCACACCTCTAATGTTGCCATGGTGACTTATTCATATTCTCATCACTACTGATGCATGTGGGCTCTGTACTGTACATCTTCAGAATCCCTCTGACACTTTCATCGTGTGTGTTTGGGTATGGGATGTCATTATTGTACTGTGTGTGTGTGTTGTGTGTGTGTGTGTGTGTGTGTGTGTGTGTGTGTGTGTGTGTGTGCAAGCACCTACAGTATGTGTTTATGACCTGTACAGCTGTATCCTCTGTCAGAGGCATAATACATACTGGATGGACAGACTTATACATGCATGTTGATTGTGATACAGTACACCTGCTGTCTTTTCCTCTGCATCCAGTGGCAGCTTGTTACCAGGTAGAGGTGGAGCAGCATCCCGCCCTGGGCCTGTCCCATTACTCTGAGTGATTCTAATTGTCTACTGTCTGCATCCCCTTGTCTGTGCATTCTGTGGTGGGCTAATTTGTCTCCTGTCTGAGTAAAACCTGTGCTATTGTGTGTGCAACTATGATATAACTGTGTGAAGACTGACTGTTCTCCAGACACAGTATCTCTCCTCTTTTCCATTTGTTCCGGTGATTTGATTTGCCTATGGTTGAACCTCAGGCCTTCTGAACTTGGCTGTGGAAAATGGCCGATGGCTTTGTACAGGGAATTGACTAGATTTTTTTTTTTTATAGAAACCAAACAGGGTTAGAATACACAAGCTGGTTGGAGTTGAAGAATCTAAATGGTTTTTATTTTGGGTAAATAGTCATGTTGGCTGTTTTGGGGATATTTTTTTTAATATACTGAATTGAGTAAAAGTCTGTTATATTCATTAAGTAAAGTTCTATTAATTTGCTTTAAAAATGACATAACTACCAAATTCAGCAGCATACAGGCCAGCTCATACTGGTTAGCTCATACTGGTTAGCTCATACTGGTTAGCTCATACTGGTTAGCTCATACTGGCCAGCTCATACTGGTTAGCTCGTACTGGCCAGCTCGTACTGGTTAGCTCGTACTGGCCAGCTCGTACTGGTTAGCTCGTACTGGCCAGCTCGTACTGGTTAGCTCATACTGGTTAGCTCATACTGGCCAGCTCATACTGGTTAGCTCATACTGGTTAGCTCATACTGGCCAGCTCATACTGGTTAGCTCACACTGGTTAGCTCATACTGGTTAGCTCATACTGGCCAGCTCATACTGGTTAACTCCGTGTTTTATATATTATGAGAGATGCTTTAACTGGCCATTAAGGCTCTGAGGTCAAAGACTGGGAACAGCAGTTAAAACCCCAGATCCATGCTTCCTTTGCTTCAGTTGGATGCACTCAGCCTATATTTGAGGGGGTTGGATGTTTATGATCAGTTGATGTATTAAGGCTTCTTTAATTAATTCATTCATGATTTTTCATTCTTACTTTTACCGGGGTCTATTTTTATTTTTTTATTTTGTTGCTTTAAGATCCCTTTCTCCTGTTATGCTCCTTAGTTGTTGCAACTGTTGAGTGTTGATTCCTTCTGCAGTAGTAAAGCACATCCACAACTCTGTGGAGAAATAATGTCTCTGAGGAGGAAACCCTTTGGCTTACTGCTTCTGTCTGTCTGACTTCCTCGTTTCCTTTTACCAACTCCACATTTTTCTCTCCCCATCTCACTTTATTCTACCTCCTCTTCATCTCTATTTTTCAATACCCTCTGCCTCTTTCATTCTGTCTACCTCTCTCTCTCCATCCCTGTCTGACTGGCAGGCATAACTCCAGATGCCTTGTTGTGGTTCTAAAAACTTGTCTTCTGCATGATGGACGCCTGCTCGCCTGCCACCCCTCCAGCTTTGCAGTTGTCCTCTCTTCAGACTCTGGTCCCCTGCTCTCCTCTGGGCTGTCTGTCTGGTTACTCTACAGGGACACATTGGGCCAAGCTGACCCCAGCTCTATCCAATGTCAATGGGACAGGGGTTCTGGGCTCTGTCCCAGAACCATTCCAAGCCTCTCCTGCCATTACCTTATCTTACTCTTTACTGTACTTAAATACTCTCTCCTCGCTCTCTCGCTTGAGGAGTTTCTAACTATCTCTGTGTGGTGGTGTTGAGTGTTTAGCATTTACTAGTACTGACGGATGCATACCGGACTGCGCTTGCGCGTAGTGATTTAACTAACATACTGTAAATACTATGAGCTGGTGGCATGATAATCATACTGTATGCTCTCTCAGTGCACCATGGTGGCACCAGGCTACTGTCAGATTTCTTTAGTGTTAAATCCCGTGCTCCATATGCTCCTATTGATGTCTAACTTAAGTGTTGTGATGTCATGATCACGAGGGGGCATCAGAAGACATGGCAGCTCCTGTATATTACTGTATATACATAGACAAATGGGGAATGGGTGGGAGGGTAAAGGACAGAGGGGTGGGACAAGCCTTGCTCTGCAGTGCGGAATCTGCTCTACTAATCTACTCTGTCGTGTCTGTCTGTGCATCAGATCTTACACTGTCTTTCTTAACTTCTAATAAAACTTAACTCTTTGCTCACCCATATCTTTGCCTGTAGCCTCTTTGTTTGTTCCCTCTCGAAGATAAGGCAGGCAAAGCAACATGTCTGCCTTGGAATAAAAGTAGATTATTGAAGGAATTTAATTGCTGTGCTCTGTTGACCCAAGAGAACTATTGTGACAGCATGACCTCATAAGAGGTGTTTGGAGGGCTTCTCTGATTTCTTTATAGCATCATTTCTGAATAGCACACTGAGGTTGACATTTTGTCTGAATAGAGAGTCTAATCAGATGCACATGACAAGCACACTCTCATATGCACAGTCCATCACACATGCAGACACATGTCTATGAAAATAATTTACTGAACCAGATCTCTGTGTGTGCGTGAGAGTGTAACCCTCTGGCCTCTCTCATCAGGACGGTTCTGGTTCTCTGAAGCGGAGCGGCTCCTTCAGTAAACTCCGTGCCTCTATTCGCCGCAGCAGCGAGAAACTGGTCCGCAAGCTGAAGGGCGGTGGCTCACGGGAGAGCGAGCCCAAAAACCCTGGGTAACTATCCACCTCACCTTTGAACCCTTGACCCCTAATGCACAGAGGGCCCCATGGGTGAGGCCCTTCCTCTCCACCTCGCTCCACTGGATTGGTGTGCTGCCACTAGATCTGCCTAGTAAAGACTGAGCCACCCCTCTGCTGAAGGGATCTCTACTCTGCTGTGGGTTAACTCTGTGTATCTCTGAGTCCTGTTTGGCACAAGTCATGAATCACTGGGGGTTGCACTAACACATTCAAGCGGCTGATACTTGTGCACTTTCACTGGCATACACTATGAATGCCACATATTGTGACTGGTACTGACTCTCACTGGCACAATATCACTCTAGAAGCAGGGTAGTATTACAGACTATGTTGCCTGTGTGGATATGTCCAGTGTAGGAAGTGCTTCGAGCTGACTGGCAGAGAGAGTTGGGCAGAGTACTAGGACACAAAGGGCCTCAGTCAGCAGCTTCTCTATTTAATGTCCTTATTATTTGTATAAAAAGTCCAAGTCCCATCTGTTGCTCTGCCTAGTTTATTCTGTTGTACACAGAGTACTCTCAATCAGCTGTGATGGACAATCTGGAGACTAAAGAGAATGGATGAGCGCTTTAGATAACAACACTACTACTACTCATTGTCTGCTTTGAAATGTCTGCATTTCTGCCTATGAAATGTGTATTTAATTTATTTTCTTGCCATATTGTCTTCTGTTTTTTTCCACAATTTTGAAACTAAATTTTAAGAAGGTGCAAATATTAGTGTTTATTTTCAATAGTTTCTTGGTGAATTTTTTGTCATGACTTATTTTTTTCTGCATGGGCATCTTTTATTTTAATATTCTGTGTTGTGCTTTTATCGACAAATAAACTTTTCCAAGCAAATGGCTACAGCATGCCTCATCTGTTTGCTGGAATTCTGTATTCTTTGACTCATTTTCCTCTTTTTGCTTCTAACTCTTCGATGTTGAATTAACCCCATTATGATGACTTCTCTCTAATCCAGGAGACAGTAGAGAACTCTGTATTGATCAATACAAAACAATATTCTTCCCCTTGCAACAGGCACAAATTAATTTGCCTCAAAATACTCCCTTTAATCAATTGCTTTGTCACACTCATGAACTTTTGTTAAGTATGTCCTTCAACCCACATGTTATAGGGTAAAGAAAAGCCAAAAAAATGGCATTTGACTGAACTAATGATTTGGATATTTTGTAAAAAAGTCTGCTGTGCTTTCCAGTGCATTCGGCTTCAAAGATTCTACTTACAAATGTACAGGTGTGGTACCACCAATTTAACCAGGGTTAAAGAGTATGATTTAGCTCATGCTTTATGTATTTGTGTGGGGGCATTGTCTGGGGAAACTAACATGTGTGTGGGTCTCATTATAGTTATTAACCCACATACCATCTCCATTGGCCACATGTCCTTCTCCTCACCCCTGACCCTCGACCCCTCACCGACATCTCCTTGCATGTCACTGTTCTGGATGCAGCATGAAGCGAGCCAGTTCACTAGGTGTTCTAAACGTGGTGGACAATGCTGCCGGAGACCTCTACCAAGTAAGGAGCTCAACTGTCTCTCCCCCTTTCCATCTTTCACATCACCCAATCTTGCCCCATTGTTTTCTGGGTCTGTCCTCGCTCTTCCTCCCCTTTGTTTGTTTATCTACCTCATTTTCTTACACTACTCTCTGAGACCTCACTTTATGAAACTCAAATTCCCAATGGTCCTCTTGGTTGTGATCTGTGATCAAACTGGCCCTTGCCCCTCTTCACCTGGGCAGTCATCTTAGAAATTGGTCACTAATGAAATGGCGAACATGTGTGTGGTAACATCAGTGGTTCACAGACTAACATGTTTTTCATGGTGTTCTCTCTCATTTATAACCCCTTAGTCACAACTTGCCATAATGAATGATGTGCAAGGTAGATGTGGGAAATAACACCTTTTGACAGTTGATTTCTGTGGCTGTATGATGAGCGGGGAAATGAGATCAAAGATGAACCAGGGATAATAGTTTGCAACCAGATGATCAACAGCAACCTTTTTAAAAGTTTTACTCCTGTTATTAACTGACTTGTATCAATTGTTCAGAAAGATTCATCTGAATGGTTTGATTTGAGAATATGCATCACTGGACAATGGGACCGTTCTACATGGTGATATACTGGTTCTGCCAATCCACCATACGATAAGGGTGTGACTCCAGCATACAGTGCCGGTCTGTGCACCACTCATCACTGTCACCGAGCTCCAGATTTTGACATCTCATTTATATTATGTACCACATTCCCCAAATATTCAATAGCGATACTCAACAGTGCCTTATTCACGCCCCTTGACTTTTTCCATGTTATGTATTACAGCCTGAATTTAACATTGATTAAATTAAGATTTTTGGTCACTGGCCTAAATATAAT
Organism: Oncorhynchus masou masou; assembly: GCF_036934945.1. Taxonomy (NCBI): domain Eukaryota; kingdom Metazoa; phylum Chordata; class Actinopteri; order Salmoniformes; family Salmonidae; genus Oncorhynchus; species Oncorhynchus masou. The sequence goes on from NC_088243.1 coordinate 25,860,487, forward strand.
ACCCCCTAATGTCAAAGTGGAATTATGTTTATTTTTTATTTGTACTAATTCATTAAAAATGAAAAGCTGAAATGTATTGAGTCAAGTATTCAACCCCTTTGTTATGGTAAACAGATATGTTCAGGAGTAAAAATGTGCTCAACAAGTTGCATGAACTCACTCTGTGTGCAATAGTGTTAACATGATTTTAAATGACTAACTCATCTCTGTACCCCACACATACAATGATCTGTAAGGCCCCTCAGTCGAGCAGTGAATTTCAAAAACCGATTAAACCACAAAGACCAGGGAGGTTTTCCAATGTCTCGCAAAGGCCACCTATTGGTAGATTGGTAAAAAATACAATAAAAACGGATGCTGAATCACTTTGAGCATGGTGAAGTTATTAGTTACACTTTTGTGTGCCAATACACCAGTTACTACAAAGATGCAGGCGTCCTTGCTAACACAGTTGCCGGAGAGGAAGGAAACCGCTCAGGGATTTCACCATGAGGCCAATGGTGACTTTAAAACAGTTGGAGTTTAATGGCTATAATAGGAAAGAACTGAAGATGGATCAACATTGTAGTTACTCCTCAATACTAACCTAAATGACAGAGTGAAAAGGAAGCCTGATTTTATTTAACTAGGCAAGTGAGTTAAGAACAAATTCTTATTTACAATGACAGCCTAGGAAAAGTGGGTCAACTGCCTGTTCAGGGGCAGAACGACAGATTTGTACATTGTCAGCTCGGGGGTTTGAACTTGCAACCTTCAGGTTACTAGACCAATGCTCGAACCACTAGGCTACCCTGCCGCCCCTGTACATCAAAGTATTCCAAAACATGCATCCTGTTTGCAACAAGGCACTACAATAATACTGCAAAGATTTTAGCAAAGCAATTCACTTTTTGTCCTGAATACAAAGTGTTGTATTTGATTTGCCCCAAACATATCACATTACTGAGTTATCACACCATATTTTCAAGCATATTGGTGGCTGCATCATGTTATAGATAGGCTTGTAATCGTTAAGGACGGGGGAGTTTATCAGGATAAAAAATAAACTGAATGGAGCTAACCACAAGCAAAATCCTAGAGGAAAACCTGGTTCAGTCTGCTTTCCACCAGACACTGGGAGATGAATTCAGCTTTCAGCAGGACAATAATCTAAAACACAAGGCCAAATCTACGCTTTCTTACGAAGAAGACTGTAAATGTCCCTGAGTGGCCGAGTTTTACTTAAATCTATGGCAAGAATTGAAAATGGTTGTCTAGCAATGATCCACAACCAATTTGACAGGTTGAAGAATTTTTAAAAGAATAATGTGCAAATATTGTATAATCTAGGTGTGCAAAGCTCTTAGACTTACCCAGAAAGACTCCGCTGTAATCGCTACCAAAGGTGATTCTAACATGTATTGACTCGGGTGTAAATAATTGTGTATATAAGAGATTTCTGTATTTAATTTTCAATAAATTTGCAGAAATTCTAAAAACATGTTTTTACTTTGCCATCATGGGGTATTGTATATAGATGTAAACAAAATTAATTGGTTTTGAATCAGGCTGTAACACCTCAATGTCAAGGGGTATAAATACGTTTTCAAGGCACTGAATCTATATATATTGAATCTGTTCCTAGGCCGTCATTGAAAATAAGAATTTGTTCTTAACTGACTTGCCTAGTTAAATAAAATGTAAATATTTTATATATTCAAGAAAAACAAACATTTTCTTCATGGAAGGATGTGAAGGATGTTTTATCTGTGATGTTGGACCCTCTACATGAATAGTTTTTGTTGTTGTATTTCTTCAACCTATTCTGAATCCTATTCCCTCTGTTGCCTTCTCTAGGAGCAAAATAATCATCTGACAAACAGTCGTGACCTGAGTGCCAGCCACAATGACCTGGCACATTGAAGGTTAGAACTGAGTGGAGAAGTGAAAGGTCGTGGGATCAGTCTCCTGACCCCCCCCCCCCCCCCCCACCTGCAGATCCTGCCTCCGCCTATGAGCTGTCCCCTCCAATATAATCCTGTACATAGCTGACTAACTGTTACACCCCTCCCCCCAGATTAAACCAAACAAACCCTTCCTAAACCACACACAACCGTCCATCTGCTCACTACAGCAGGCTACAGCACGTAGGTTTAACAATCTCATTGCACTTTGATCTAGTCGCTGGTTTTCTTAGAGGGTGTTTTTATTGAAATGTTTTCTCTTAATATCAAAATATATTTTTGCAACATGAGATTAGTTATAATGAAGGACAAGTGTATAATGCTAAGTCAAGTGTGAGTGGATGTAAGTGTGCACCTATATGTTTGTTACTGAGTGCTCATTAGAGAGAACATTCATTTTTATTTTCTGTGTGGTTGCTTTTTTTCTACCTTTCGTCCACAGATCTAAAGAATAACTTAGATAATTTGGTTATCACATTAATGGAATAGGTGAGCAGTTCAGGAGGTCGCAATAGAGTATCTCATTCCCCCTTTACGTCCAAATTGATGTCCTGTGTGTCTTTATTGAAGTGAGAGCTGTGCTTATGAAGTTTAATGTTTACATTTGGGTTGTGTAAATTGTTTTATTGTATTTCCTACGCTGCTCTGGGGGAATCTTTTGTTTCTTGGCATCAGAGTTCTAGAAATTGATAGTTCTGCCTCTTTTTATAGTGATATTACTTACTGCAATTGAAGAAACTGCTCCATGTATATGAAGTTATGAGGCAGGAGCGTTGTGTTGGCACATGAAGTATATTTTGTCGATTTCTCAGGATTGTCACAGAACAGAAGATCACTAGCCAGGCTAGTTTTGATATTATACACTGACTGCACAAGATATTTAACACCAACCTGTTACGGTCAAATGCAATTTCCAGTAATAGGTGAATAACATTGTTACAATCTAGAGTAGAAACATTGTTAAACAATTTGTACCAGTCTGTTTCTGGATCTTGAATGATGAATTTGGGGCGGCAGGGTAGCCTAGTGGTTAGAGTGTTGGACTAGTAACCAAAAGGTTGCAAGTTTGAATCCCTGAGCTGACAAGGTACAAATCTGTCGTTCTGCCCCTGAACAGGCAGTTAACCCACTGTTCCTAGGCCGTCATTGAAAATAAGAATTTGTTCTTAACTGACTTGCCTAGTAAGTAAAGGTAAAATAAAAAAAATGAAGAGTAAGACTGTGTATAAAGAGTGCAATTAATCTTAAAGGACTTGTACTTTATGAATATCCAACCAAAAAGTGAACATTTTTAATAGATCTCCGTCACCACCACATTTGCATCGTTTAACTTTGTTCTCAAAACTTTCAAATTAGTGATTTTTCGTTTCTGGAGCATGCTTTATTTTGGTTCACAGACATCACCCTACTGACCCTTGACATGGGTGTGGACTGCTTGTTTGGTGGACTGTGTTAATGTGGGCTGTTGATGTGTGATATCGTTCTCTTATGTAAGGAAGGTGACTAACATTTGACTTTAGAAAGTATAGGACCAGGGTCGCCCCCAGTCCCTCACCAGGAACAGCACTAGTTAGGGATAAAGGGAAAACACCGGTTAGACTGTCCAAGGAACAGGACTTATTTTAATGATGAACAAGCTAACTGTCATGAGCAGAGTGTACCACAGTGTAGTGAGTAATTTGCTTAGTAAATACAAGAAATTGTTTGAGCATTTCAAACAGAGGTCTGTGGTATAGTTAACTTTATACTGCAGTTTGTAAAAAAAAATTAAAAAAATATATATTTAGTGGCTCAGTAACGGGCATAGGCTTTTCTATGCAGAATGCAGTTGGTAATTTGAAAAACTTTTACATGTGTAACACACAACGAAGCATGTGATTAACTTGTGCAAACTTTTAGCCTTACCTTGTTATGTGTATATATAACATCAGACTCTTAAAACATTGTGGTAACATTGTGCTTGTCAGGATAGAATATACAAATGCAAGGAACGTTGATTTAAGCACAAACCTCTAAGCTAAATATGTGTTGGATGCTCCCATTTGACTGTTGATCAGTTTGTCTGTCAATCATCAACCTGCTTTATTTGTGTTTTCTCCATTATGTGTTCGCTCAGAGTTACTGGTAAGGTACTACAGTGTCCAATTGATTAGAAAGGCACATCAATTCATAGGGCTAGACATTGAATTATTGAGGACAAAATGTATGCTTTTATATCAGAAGCATTAATTCAAGTTAACTGTGTTGAGAGAAAATAGGATCCTAATTTCTGAAATGTAATCACCCCCTGACCCTGTGTTTATGACCATATTTTTACAAACTTAAATGATCATGAAATCCCTCAAATGCCTGGGCAGATATTATTTGTTCTTCAAAGTATTGATCCTGATGTATTTTGCTTTACTGGCAAAACAGTAACGATAATTAATCCTATTCTTAAACTCAAAGACCGTTATGGTTAATTATTTGAAATTAGTAATCCTATGAGCAGTGGTACTCTTGAGTCACTGAGGTGATGCACATATTCCTATGGAGAAGGGCAACAAGCCCTGAACTAATGGTCAAATTTGTTTTGTATGGCCAGGTGCCCCCAGTTGATCCTTTTAGACCATTCCATTGGTTCTTAAGGGAAATCTCAACCCACCTGGTGCAACAGGCCATGCAAAACAAACTCCACCACTGAAACACTGTTGGGAAATCTTCATGATGACATTACCATATTGTTAGTGGGTCTTAACAGTCAATGCACCCGCCTCTCTACTGTCTATCTGTAACTTTGTTTTTGAAAGTGCAATTTTTGTTTGTTTGGGGTTGGCTTGAAGTATGTATGTGTGGGGATGTCCTGAGCTGCACTGACGATAGGATCAAACTCCCAGCCTCTCTCCTTTAGGCTGCCTGCTGTGCTGGCTGGATCAGCCCATAAACAGTGGTGAAGTGTTTGACCTTCAAAAATATATTGTATGGTATGAATAAAATAATACAAATGTTTTTCTTAGTCCCTCTATAATTTTTGGGTCTGGTAAAGGAGCATTGGCTCATGGAGCAGAGCATGACAGGGGAGATAGACATACAGGACAATGATCATTCCCTCAGCGTCCCCTACTGGATTTTATTAAGTAGACTATATATACTGTATCTGTAATCCATCAATTAATAAACTTTCAAAAACGGATCTTGTTTAGTGAATCTAAAATCTTTAATGAGTCTTGAACATTTAAAAAAAAAAGACAGATCAGAAATCATATAGGTGGAGCAATTATTGTTTGTTTGTTGCTATGTCATATCAAAATAATCTGTAGTGTTATCCATTACAAATCAATGTTATTATTCCTACTTTTTCCTAAATGTAAGCAGGTTTCCATCCAAACGTTTTATGCGAATAAGTGTCGGATAAAACATGTAATGACAGGCCGAATGGAAACAAATGTTTCGATAAACTTTAAAAATGTCGACAAAACTAAATTCGCTAGATAGACAATGTGGATCTTTTTTGTGTCGGTATATTGGATAATGCGGGATGTATCGGTGGAAACGCTTTTATGCGTAAATATTGATATAATAACCATATCGAAGTAAACGTGGAGTTACGCGATGACATGTTGTGTGGTCCTCCCACTACGACACGTCGGGGAAGAATGCAGTTATTAGGCTACAGGTGAAATAAATGAATGATAAATCATAATGAATTTAACAGGAGATCGCGCTCTTGGTTAGAGCGCACGTGCTAATACCAGTGGGCACACTTGCTATATGGTGAGAAAACCATCAGCTGAGTTGAAAATGAGATGGAAACCCATTTAACTTGTTTTTTTATTCGGTACATGAGAACTTAACTTCAAAATGTATGTTTATGTACTATGTCATCACTCACAGCCTTTTAATTGCAACAATTAAATTTGATGCAAACATCTCTGGTGGGGAAATGCGCATATCGTTTTTATTCGGATTTTTTTATATTAGCAATTTCGCATGGAAATCTGTTGCTAATTCGATGGAAACAAAAACTGTGTTTGAATACTCATACTAAACACACTATTTGTTACGTAAATTGAGTATATAGTTTGCTTATTGGTCATAGTATAGATATAGTTATTATGCCAAAGATTCTTACATCTTTGTTGTTGGTAGAGTATTTAATTGTATTAAAATATAGTTACATTTATTTTTGTAAAGTAAGAAAATGTGGTGTTTTGTTTGTAAATGTAAATTTTTATATGAAATTTGGCCAAAATAATTAAATTATTTTCATAACATCGTTTCAACCTATTTCTATCGTAGGTAAATAATCCAAGCAGTACATCTCTCCATAATAGTGTAAAATCTTTAGAAATGTGTTCAATTATAAATATACTGATGTCTTGCCACAGATTGCTTACATGAATACAATGACAAAAAAGATGCAACACCATTTCTGGGTGGTCATTACAAAAGGTACAATTTGAATGTATGTTTTTCTTAAAACTTCTTCATATAGTGGTTGACAGGATAATATTTATGAATAATTTTAAAAGACACTTCCTTAATTTTCTTAATAAGTAGGTATGTGTGTGGCAACATCCCAACTTTTTTCCCAACAGATATCAATAAAACCGTTCCAGTAAGGCATGACATAAGGTATAGATAGATACAACATCCTGCTGAAACAAGGCTTAAATTGCTCTATTGTTGTTGAATGGACCTAAAGAAAAACACATTTTCCTACTGAGGAGTCAACAGGATTAATTGTAGGTATGTTCTAAGGGTCAGGTCTTGACACGTTCCTGAATAATAAAGCAACACATGAGGGAATGGTATCTAAAACAATTGCAAAATATTTAGGTGTAAAGTGATAAGAATTCCTTATAATAAATAAAAAGTTGGCACACCAATAGGATATTATTTCTGAACCAATATTCTAAAAACAAAGAAGTGTCTAGATTATTCCATATATAATGTGTGGATAAAAAAATATGCTTACAATTGAAGATCCATGACAAGAAACCCTGCCGATTAAAAGCCAAAATAGAAGTATAAAAGAGGAGACTATTTCCGTGCTTTTAGGGCCGATAATGCAATTATTTCAGGAAATGGGCGTGGCTTCATAGCTTTGAAGAAAAAGGCGGAAAATATGCAGCTGAAGTCCAACGAAAGCGGATGCAAATTCATTGCTTGAACTATTTATGACAAATGTTAAACAATGTAATAAAGTCAGGACTTTTCAAATAAGTTACCTTACACGTTATGTTGTCTGACAATTTGTTAGCGACGCTATCCTTACGAACCACATACCTTATCATTACAGAAGTATGTACCGGTATGTTAGCTAGCTAACGTTACCTGGTTACTAATACATCAAAATTGCCAGTATATTAACTATATGTTTACTAACTATCCAACGTTTATTGACATTATTATTCCCGTCATTCTTAGCTAAGTGGTAAAGTGCCTTCTGCGTTGTCAATGGACATTTGGGTGGTTTCATAAATTCGCTCTGCTATTTACTCCGATTTCAGAACACTCGTCAATGTACCAGAGCGCAGAACAACTGATGGACTTACAAACCCGTTGAATATGGCCGTTGTCAGTAAACCTCGGCAAAATGCGTAATTAAGTTGTTGCCAGTAGTAGTTACAGTCACCAACGCTCTGGATAACATGAAAACTGCCAAACCAGCTCAGCTAGGGCGAGTAGAATCGTCAGTGAGGTGTTCTCATTTGTGTCTTCTGGAAGTAGCTAGCAAGTTAGCTTGGGTGAGTGACTGTGGTTTTAAGGTCAGAACGCTGGAATCAACACTACTCCCCGGCCAGAGCGTCCAGCGTGCACTCTGGCACTCCAGATTGAATTTAAGAACACACCCGTCGTAAAATGTCTCGCTAGTCATTTGTTATGCTAACAATCTAACAAGAGGTTGCATATAAACAGCATCAACTTCCGGTAGACAGGCAAAGCGCTCAACTGAAAGGATACCGTTCGTTTACAGTGTACTAAAATTAACTAAGTCTTCTTCTGTGAGGTTTAAAGGCGGTTGGCATCCAATTTGTTGCATTACCGCCACCTACTAGACCGGAGTACAATTCCCTTATACTTTGCTTGATAAATAAAAATGTACTAAATAAATACCCTACCATCTAACACTACATTCACTAATAACATCCACCAATTAAACCTATTTATTTCTACCTCATGCCATCATTCTGAAAGGATGGGACATCACCACACCCTTGAACTCTTCTGATGTCGAAGTCTCGCACACCCAAATACCTCTCTGCAGCTGCCACCGCAACCTCAATTTTCTGCGATTTCCGTTTCATCCCTGTAGTTCAGCTGATAACCATTGCTATAAATGCTAAAAAACAATTTTACTGAAACTTAACACATTTTGGCCTATCCTTCTGTACGGGTATATATCTGCTACTCCCACCACTCCTACCCCTTAACCCTTCTTCCTCTACTTTTTTCACCGCCTCAGCATATGACAACTTCAGCACTACTCTAACCCTGGAAAACTCAACTTGCCTCTCTCGCACAGCTGAACTAATAGTATGTAGTATATACTATACAGTATGTTAGTATGGGTATTCGAACACAGCTCTAGTTTGTGTAGATGTTTTTCCTAAAATGTCATGAAAAAATGTGGGTGGGATCAGAAAACCAAAACAACATTGCTTTTCGTTTGCTGCGGTTCATCACATGACATCAGTGATTATACTCCACGCATTTATATTGGAGAACAGCTCTGTCCATCAAATACGATATGAATGTTTTTCAGTATGAGCTAAAAAAAGAGGTTCTGGAAAAATGTCTACAGTGCCTGATGGCAAGAAATTGGTCCGAAGCCCAAGTGGACTTCGAATGGTCCCGGAGAATGGAGCGTTTAACAGCCCTTTTTCGTTAGATGAACCCCAGTGGGTCCCGGACAAAGAGGTAAGAGACTATTGGAGAGGAAATTACAATAGGGCAACGCCGCTCGGACTTGATACTGGGACAGTAGCCAGCTAACGTTACTTATCCCACGATTGAATGCCAAAAGGCGTATGATTATTAGTATCAAAAAAATGTGCTTTAAAAAAAAACATTTTTATAACTGCCTAGCTATTTCATTTGCATGTATTGGTTTTAATAATGTTTTGCAGCTTGCTAGCTGTAAATGTGAATCCTAAAAACACGCCTCTTCCTTCGATACAACTATGTCTCGAAGTGACTTTTCACTAGGTTAGGAGAGCATTTTCACTAACCCTTTTCCTAAAGTACTAGGTTAATTATCCTAACCTGTTACGAAAAAAATACATTCGGGTCGTAGTTGTATCGAAGTGGCGTGTTCAGCTATAAATGCCAAAGCTGTCTGTAGTATTCTAGCTAGTAACGTCAAGTTAGTTAGACAACATGGAGCCGCCAATACAGTAACTAGTTAGATAACTACGTTGTCAAGTAGCTAACGTTAGCTGCTTTGCATCAGGTGCCACCAAAATACAGAACCAAAGTTGGCTCAGCAAGTCATTGCTGTTAATTAGAAGTTGTTTTTTTCTCTCCGTCTCTTCGAGATGTTCTCATGCATCATGATCGAGCCTGGGCAGCCACCATTGGGCTCGATGTGCACAACCGGATGAAACACTTACGCCCACCGGCATCCGGTTCATACGTAAAACATTTTTCATTCAGGCTCCAAAGGATTCGATTTCCTCCTTAACTGGATTTAATGAAGAGAAGGCAAAAAAACCGTGGAAAATATGCTCACTTTATTGACGTTCACCCATGACTGTGTGGCTATGCACATCTCCTACTCAATCATCAAGTTTGCAGATGACACTACAGTGGTAGGCCTGATTACTGATGAGACTGCCAACAGGGAGGAGGTGAGGGCCCTGGTGGAGTGGGGTCAGGAAAATAACCTCTCCCTCAACGTAAACAAAACGAAGGAGCTGATCGTGGAATTCAGGAGACAGCAGAGGGAGCACCCCCCCATCCACATCGAAGGGGCTGTAGGGGAAAAGTTCCTTGGCGCACACATCACTGACAACGTGAAATGGTCCATCCACACCGCCAACAGCGCCTCTTCAACTTCAGGAGGCTGAAGAAATTTGGCTTGGCCCCTAAGACCCTCTACTGATGCACCATTGAGAGCATTCTGTCGGGCTGTATCACCGCCTGGTACGGCAACTGCACCATCCGCAACCACAGGGGTGGTGCTGTCAGCCCATCACATCACCGGGGGCTGACTGCCTGTCCTTCAGGACATCTACAGCACCCGGTGTCACAGGAAGGCCAAGAATATCATCAAGGACCTCCCCCACCTGAGCCATACTGTTTTACCCACTTCATATGTATATATTGTATTCTTGTCAAGGCTCATCCTATATAACTACTGCTTTTCTATATAGTATACAAATGTTTATATTCATATAATATCAATAATGTTTACATGTGATATACTCTGAACAAAAAATTATAAATGCAATATGTGAAGTGTGGGTTTCATGAGCTGAAATAAGATCCCAGAAATGTTCCAAATGCACAAAAAGCTTATTTCTCTGACATGTTGTGCACAAATTTGTTTACCACTCTGTTAGTGAGCATTTCCAAGATATGCCACACATGTCAGGTGGATGGATTATCATGAAGAGGATATTACACAGGTGCAGCTTGTGCTGGGGACAATGAAAGGCCACTGAAATGTGCTGTTTTTTCACACAACACAATACCACAGATGTCTCAAGTTTTGGAAGAGCATGCAATTGGCATGCTGGAATGTCCAACATCGCTGTTTCAGATCATTAAATGTTCATTTCTCTACCATAAGCTGCCTCCAATGTAACTTTAGAGAATTTGTCAGTACTTCCAACTGGCCTCACCACCGCAGACCATGTGTAACCATGCCAGCCCAGGACCTCCACAGGCTACAATCAACAGCCTGATCAACTCTATGCGAAGGAGATGTTGTGCTGCATTAGGCAAATAGTAGTCACACTAGATACTGACTGGTTTTCTGATCCACACCTCTACCTTTCTTTTTTAAGGTATCTGTGACCAACAGATGCATATCTATATTCTGAGTCATGAAATCCATAGACTTTCCTTATATGAACTGTGTTTAATTCAGTAAAATCTTTAAAATTGTTGCATTTTATATTTTTGTTCAGTATACATATTTCCTTTTTAATATTTGGGATTTGCATGTATTGTTAGGGATTACTGCACTTTTGGATCTAGGAGCATAAGCATTTCGTAACACTTGCGAAATATGTGTGCGTGACCAATACATTTTTTGGGGGGGGTTTGATTATCCACCACCATGCTAGTGTCTAATGCGTACGAATGCTACTTCTTGATGTTGCGCCCTGCATTCAGCCAGGGGTAAACAACAGACTGATGGCACCTTAATTGGGGAGGAAGGGCTCATGGTAAGGGCTGGAGTGGATTTAATGAAATGCTCCACTCCAGCTATTTATTATGAGCTGTCCTCCCCCAAGCAGCCTCCCCTGGTCTGATGCAACCTGACTAGCCTAGTTAATGCAACATCAGAAAGTATCATTCCTATAATTCTAGTTATTAATTAGCCACTCTGGTATGGTGGTGGAAAATGTGTTTCATAAAGAAAGTACACTTTTTAATTAAAAAAAAATCCAGTTGAGGTAATCGAAGCCTTTGCTGCCTTAATGGAGAATGTTTTATGTACAAACCGGTCGCTGGGGGACAGGCTGTGCACATCAAGCCCAGACGATAGTCGAGATCCATAAAGACCACGAGCGGCTACCCAGGCTAATCATGATTATGACATGGGTCCACTTTGGAAAATACTTGAGTGGGGGATGGCCATGAGTCATAGCTGTGTGTGAACCTTATAGTAAACCTGTCCAGCAGCTTGTCACACCACTGCCTCTTCACCCATGTATTTGAATGGTACACTGATCTTTAAGATGCTGTGACATGAGGTGGCATTAAAACAGTCAGTGTTAGGCAAACTTTTACTTGGGTCTCTCTTTTGTAGCATCTCTCTTGTTGTGCTGTGTGTTGTCCTATATTTTTATTTTATATTTAATCCCAGCCCCTGTCCCCGCAAGGTGTCTTTTGCCTTCTGTTAGGCCGTCATTTGTAAATAAGAACTTGTTCTTCACTGACTTGCCTAGTTAAATAAATCAAGTCTGTGGGTATGTTACTGTAAGCCTTAGGTTTGTGATCATCTTAGTGTAAAGAAAAGGTCTTTTGGTAATCCATTTAAACTGTGAATCAAATTGTTGTGTCCATGTTTGAGATTGAGTGAACCAAAAGTATGTCCTTTTCCTCTTTCAGTGCCCAAGCTGTATGCAGTGTGACAAGAAATATGACTTCCTTACAAGAAAGGTTTGATTTACTATGATCCCATAATATACATAAGTATGTGGACACTCCTTCAAATTAGTGTATTTGGCTAGTTCAGGCACACCTGTTGCTGATAGGTGTATAAAATCGAGCACACAGCCATGCAATCTCCGTAGACAAACATTGGCAGTAGAATGGCCTTCCTGAAGAGCTCAGTGACTTTCAAAGTGGCATGGTTCATAGGATTGCCACCTTTCCAACAAGTCAGTTTGTGAAATCTCTGGCCTGCTAGAGCTGCCCCGTTCAACTGTAAGTGCTGTTATTGTGAAGTGGAACATCTAGGAGCAACAACTGCTCAGCAGTGAACTGGTAGGCCACATAAGCTCACAAAACGGGACCATCGAGTGCTGAAGCGCTCAGCACATAAAAATAGTCTGTCCTAGGTTGCAACACTCACTACGGAGTTCCAAACTGCCTCTTGAAGCCATGTTAGCACAATAACTGTTCATCTGTAGCTTCATGAAATGTGTTTGCCAAGCAGCCGTACACAAGCCTGAGGTCACAATGCCAAGCGTCGGCTGGAATGGTGTAAAGCTCGCCGCCACTGGAGTCTGGACCAGTGGAAAGCGTTCTCTGGAGTGATGAAGTCCAAAGAACAAATATGGGTTTGGTGGATGCCAGGAGAACGCTACCTGCCCGACTGCATAGTGCCAACTTAAGTTTGGAGGAGGAATAGTGCTCTAAGGCTGTTTTTTGTAGTTTGGTCAGGGCCCCTTAGTTCCATTGAAGGGAAATCATAACGCACAGCATACAGTGACATTCTAGACAATTCTGTGCTTCCAATTGTGGCAACAGTTTGGGAAAGGCCCTTTCCTGTTCCAGCATGACAATTCCCTTGTGCACAAAGTGAGGTCCATACAGAAATTGTTTTCTAAGATCGGTGTGGAAGAACTTGACTGGCCTGCACAGAGCCCTGACCTCAACTCCATCGAACACCTTTGTGATTAAGTTGAACACTGACTGCGAGCCAGGCTTAATCGCCCAACATCAGTGCCCCACCTCATTAATGCCGTTGTGGCTGAATGATGTGGGGTCTTGCTTCCAATCTTCCAACATCTAGTTGAAAGTCTTCACAGAAGAATGGAGGCTGTTATAGAAGCAAAGGGGGGACCAACTCCATATTAATGCTCATAATTTTGGAATGAGATGTTCGACAAGCTGGTGTCCACATACTTTTGGTCATGTATTGTGTCAGATAACTGTATTTACATTTTTTTACCTGACTTTGAGCCAAAATGTTACTTTTGCCAATAGGATACATAGTTTTGCCTGTTATGACCTTTGCTTCCCTTCCTCTTGTTCTGTTGATGTTTAGCACCACTGTCGGCGGTGTGGCCGGTGTTTCTGTGATAAGTGCTGCAGTAAGAAGGTGGCTCTGCCCAGGATGTGCTTCGTCGACCCAGTCCGGCAGTGTGGTGAGTGCAGCCTGGTCTCCCAGAAGGAAATGGAGTTCTACGACAAACAGCTCAAAGTGCTTATGGGAGGTGAGTTCAAAGGAATTAAGTGTGTGTGTGTGTGTGTGTGTGTGTGTGTCTGAGGTGATGCTGTCCTGCCCCGCTCTACCCCCTCCTGGCTAGTGAAGAGTGTTGGTGCAGACCAGTGTGGTTATAAATAGGCCCCTTCCACTCAGCCAGGCCCGTAATTAAAAATCCATTTGCAGCATGGTGAGCTCCAGGGCAAGGGCCTGCTGCAGTGGCAGGGACCCGGAGAGAAAGCCTTGTAGCATTTTGGACTAATGGGGTCATGTTAGCCAGATAGCATTGTCAAACAATGCCGTATCATTTGTCTGTCCACGAGAGATTATACTATGTAAACAACCAAATTAAGATAGATTTTAGTGTTAACCAAGATTATCCTTTAGTACAACACCAGTGGACTGGGAGGTATCTGCAGTTGGATGAATTTAAAGAGGGATTTTTGATTGGTATACTTTTTTAATTTGACTCACTGGTAATGACTTCTCTGTCATACGCAGGTGGTTCTTTTATTGTCACTTTGGGCACCTCAAAGACGTCTGAGACCATGATGTGTCGTCTCTCCAACAACCACAGGTATCGTGAGTTTTTTTTTTACAGTTTACACAAAGGGAAAGTATCTAGAATGGAGTTATTTAGGTTAATGCTGGAAGTACATATACTGTATCTGAGCTTTGATAGAACCACTTTAGAAAATGTATATTTTCCAGTTGAATGACTTTCAGTACATCACTCTCACCTCTCTTGGTCTCTTATCTCCCTCTCCACTCAGGTATCTTTTCTTTGATGGGGAGAGCCATTTTGAGGTGGAACTGTCTCGGATCTCCAGTATGCAGGTGTTGACGGAGGAGTCCACTCCTGAAGGTAAAGCTCTGGATCAGATGTTCTCTGGCTGGATTGCTCTCAGTACAGAGGGCAGTATGACCGTACAGCAGTGATACTGTGCAGCTCCTTGAACACTTATTTATTTAAGAGACATGGATTCCTGTGGGTGGAGGAACTAGCTCCATCTCCTCTTTATGACCGGAAGTATAATCATAAATCCACAGTAAAATTCTGACTGTCTTTTCATTGTATTGATTTGAAAACCCTTAACTGATTTAACAGCATGGTAAGTATACTGAGGTGGTGGTTGTGCCTGACTGTTTCCTCTCTGCTTTAATATTAAAACACTCTCTCCCTCTCTCCCTGGGCGGCCTGGCCTTTCTCCTTATGACTTTAGAGAATGACATTCACACTTACACAAGTCTGCTGGACAGTCAGTATATCTCTGAAGGTTAGCACTGTTATACTCCCTCGTCCCCCTCTCCCTTATTCCTCCCCATCTTAAATTCACCTGCCTCCAGAGTTTGTGGCCCTGCTTTTGATAAGAATGCCTTTGTTATCATTGTACATGCATTTTATATCAGTGGTAGAACAAAGGCAACGTCCTTAAAATCCGTGTCCCATGCATGCTTCCATGGGGGGGGGGGGGGGGGGGGGATTGTGTGTAACTAAACACCCAGAGTGAGTCTCATTGCCCCTCTAACTGTGACCAGGCTGGTGTTCATTAGGCAACACCATATCAAAACACTTGATTTGACAGTTGCCATGTGGCACCTTCCTGTTTCTCTCTGTTTGGGCTGTTTTCTTCTGCTTTGTGCCTACTGAACACAACCTAGTTCACAGCTCAAGACATCCAAACATATTCCCTCATTCCTATCAACTTCTTCTGTGTACGTCTGATATGTTGTTTATTTTTTCAAGTCTATAGATTTCTTAGTGATTTATGGCACATGCCAGTCGTTAACAAAGAAGCACTTGCATGTTTTCTTTAATCAATGTTTGTTATTGTGTCCTTTTGAGATATGTTGTAAGGTTACTTTTTTTTCTTCTCACCAAGGTCATTAGTTTGAACACCAGCCAGGTAGCAGTTTTGGTTTACAAAGTCTGAGCTGAAGCTTTTAGAGTACATCCCAAGATAGTGAGTGTTGTTACTGTACCTTACTTAACAACCTGGTCTTATAGCATTTTGTATTATTCTATACGAAAATCCGAGACGCTCCATTTAGTAATATATGTTGTGTTTCGTATGGTAAATATTTGTGGATGTCCATCACCCATTTCATATGATATGTTACGAATTATAATTTGTATTATATTTTACAAATTTGCAAAATGTGGAATATGTTACGAATTCTAGCTAGGTGGCGAATGTTAGCTAGGGGTTGGGGTTAAGTTCAGGAGATAGGTTAAAGGGTTAGCCAACATGCTAAAAAGTAGTCAGTAGTTGCTAAAATGCTAAAGTTGTACGTGATGAGATTTGGGTTGGTAGATGTTTGTGTAATATGCTCACCCACCCCGACCAACCACCCTCAGTAACCATCTGTCTTATGTAACCATACATAACATATTTACATTTACTATGTTACGTATGGTCTAAGACCAGACTGTGCTTAACTGTGTGTTGTGTCCAGGGGGAAACTCCAGGGCCAGTGGCATGTTGCTCCACTACAAACCCACTGGCTCTCAGGACCCTCAGCAGTTACGCATGGAGGCAGCAGACGACAAGAAGACTGCCTCCTCATGGCTGGCTGCCATGCACAAGGTACACCACATTAACAGGCTGGCTTGTGTTTTAAAAGGAAGATTATATTTGATAGTACTGGAATTTATGTTGTGATTTCCAAGCTTCAGACCTGCCATTACATACTGTGTATGTGGTTGAATAGTTCTGCCTGTACTTTGTCTATTCTCTGACAGGCTGCCAAACTGCTGTATGAAGCTCGGGACCGGTGACTCATTGCTAAGATGCCCAGAGCCTGAGAGTGATGGCACAGACCAAGTGTTTTCTTTCCTACCCTTCCGTCTCACATTCTCTAAATGCTGACAGTGCATTTCAGTAACAATCCATTGAACTATTTGGCCAACCACCCATCTAATGCTGCTATTCTTAATGTTATCATAGACATAAGCCATTTGGCATAACTATTTCCCTTCACGTAACGCTTTTAAGGTCATTTTTTTATGTGATCTGTGACATAGTTAAGTTTCTTTGTTCATGCTGTCTATACTCTACTTTCAGTGCTGGCAGATTTGGATCCTTACCCCTTCCTTAGGGATCCACAGATTAGTCACTGATTCTAGTGGTATATACACACACACACGTATGTGCACACCCCTTCAAATAAGTGGATTCGGCTATTACGTCCACACCCATTGCTGACCGGTGTATAAATTCGAGCGCACAGCCATTCAATCGCCATAGACAAACATTGCAGTAGAATGGCTTTACTAAAGCCCAGTAACTTTCAACGTGGCACTGTCATAGGATTGCCACCTTTCCAACAAGTCAGTTCGTCAAATTTCTGCCCTGCGAGAGCGGCCCCAGTCAACTGTAAGTGCTGTTGTGAAACGTCTAGGAGCAACAGCGGCTCAGCCACAAAGTGGTAGGCCACACAAGCTCACAGAACTGGACCGATGAGTGCTGAAGCGCATAAAAATCATCTGTCCTCTGTTGCAACATTCACTATCGAGTTCCAAACTGCCTCTGGAAGCAACGTCAGCACAACTGTTCGTCGGAAGCTTCATGAAATGGTTGTCCGAACAGATCACCATGCGCAATGCCAAGCGTTGGCTGGAGTGGTGTAAAGTTTGCTACCATTGAACTCTGGAGCAGTGGAAAGCGTTGTCTGGAATGATGAATCACGCTTCACCATCTGGCAGTCCGTTGGACGAATCTGGGTTTGGCAAATGCCAGGTGATCTCTACCTTCCCCAATACATAGTGCCAACTGTGAAGTTTGGTTGAGGAGGAATAATGGTCTGGGGCTGTTTTTCATGGTTCTGGCTAGGCCCCTTAGTTCCAGTGAAGGGAAATCTTAACACGACAGCATACAAGGACATTCTAGACTATTCTGTGCTTCCGACTTTGTGGCAACAGTTTGGAGAAGGCCCTTTCCTGTTTCAGCATGACAATGCCCTCATGCACAAAGCGAGGTCCATACAGAAATGGTTTGTTGAGATCGGTGTGGAAGAACTTGACTGACCTGCAGAGAGCCCTGACCTCAACCCCATCAAACACCTTTGGGATGAATTGGAACGCCAACTGCGAGCCAGGCCAAATCGGCGAACATCCGTGCCTGACATCGCTAATGCTTGTGGCTAAATGGAAGCGAGTTCCCCCAGCAATGTTCCAACATCTAGTTGAAAGCCTTCCCAGAAGAGTAGAGGCTGTTATAGAAGCAAAGGGGGGACCAACTCCATATTAATGCCTGATTTTGGAATGAGATGTTCGACGAGCAGGTTTCCACATAAGAGTGTGTGTGTGTGTGTGTGTGTACACAGTTTATTAAATTCTTTAAATGTAGTCCCATAGAATTTTTGTATAAACTATTTTGTTAAATATTCCTATTTTAACACAATGCGGTGTATCTACTTTTTACAGCTAAAATATTTAGTATAGTTTTTGTAGCACTTGTATAACAAAAAATGTATTCCTACACTACAAGATGACTTAAACATTTTGTTTTCATGTTGGGTTGCTTTACTTTTTATAAATGAATTGCACAGCCACAATACCAACAATCTAACCCTTAACCTAAGGGTACAATATGCTGTTTGATGTAACACTTTTACTCTTCTGTTTTGTTAGCTTATATCCAACATATTATGCTTCACATACCAAATAAAATACTTAAGACAGATTTTCATTTTTGACCAAATATTATTAGTATTATCAAACCAAAGAATTGTGGACATTTAGCCGGAATCTAGAAGGTTGCTGATATTCCTTTTTCATAATGTTTTTTTTTATCAGGACCGCTCCCAAGTAGGCTGCACTCTAATCAATTGTATTAATATGGTAACAGGCATGTTGACATGGTGTTTGCGATGCATTGTGTCAAAAAAAATGCATACTATGGCTATTCACTTTAAGGACCTTTTAATAGTCCTTGCTTAGTTCACAAGAATGTTGTCTAATGCCCGATGTCCACCATATGCGTTTTGTTTTTCCGGAAGTCTTGCCCGCATTTACCGTACTTAACACACATGTACTTTGCTTTTCACAGACTCCAACTAGCTAACTTTTATCTAGTTGTACTTCCGTTTGTACAACCGCACTGTAAAGCCACAAACGAGTTGAATATTAAACGCATGTGGTACACAGAACTCACCGCAGCCTAGTGTGGTACCCCCCAACGTAGCATTGGGGACTGCTCCGTTGACAATGAATAACTTCTGCCGGAACTCAGTAATGCATCTTATGCCTCATGTCCACTATCTGAATTCACTCAATTTTGTATATATCCTTGCCCTACGGTTCAGGCTTATTTTAATGCCCCGATGCTGGACATATAAACTGTTTCTGCATGATGCATCAGTATTTGTGATGGCCAGACTCAATTATTTCTGTTATCTACATTCAGTATTCACTCAAGTTGAAATTGGTAGTTTTGCACTCGATGGCATTGTCAAATTGACACATTTAGCAGTTATGGTAAGTACCACTGCTCTTTATGGTCTCCCCTTTTACCGTCACTGTCCTAATAGTAATCCTATTACAATATCTAATAATTTGTGTCAAGAAATGTCCATTATTTTAACTCATTAAATTGTAACTCTATTCTCATAAATTGTATTTACAAATCATGACAATGATTGTTGCATTATTAAATGAAAGGTCAATAATAATTTTAACCCAAGGATGCATAGTAAACATGGCGGCCCAAGAATGCATAGGCTGGGTCAAAATGACCCCCGACTGTAATATCTGTTTTATTTATATGGCTCTGAAATATTATACATTTTGTGAGACATTATTTTGAGTGTTTTTGACCTTTTTCAATAATTATTTTGTTTGAAATGTTTTTAGTCTCAATGGTTTGATACACATTTCAATCAAATTTATTGGTCACATACATACTACACTCGCACAAATGATAACATAAATTCATAACGGCTATTAAAAATAATAGCATTTTTCTTACAATCAATATTACAGAGTTTCACATTAAACCTTTGTGTGAACAACAAAATAAATCCACCTTAAGCATGTTTTATAATATTTAAACATTTTTGAAAATCTAAAGTTCATCATCAATATAAATGACAACGCTAACAATTGAATTTGCCAAAACGCACCTAAAGGACTCTCACGACCATGAGAAACAAGATTCTCTGGTCTGATGAAACCAAGATTGAACTCCTTGGTCTGAATGCCAAGTGTCAGGTCCGTAGGAAAGCTGCTCATCCACTGTGACACAGTCGCTGGGGATGAACCTTTCTCTACAGTTTGCTAGGAAAAGGTCCCACAAATACCAGAAGGCTACCAGGTGGTCTGTTGCCTTTCTGAACACTGGTCCTCTTGTCATCAAGCCTCAGGTAGCGATGGATATCTTCCGACCGACATGGTGTCCTTATATATTGGATGGACTGTAAGAGGGTGCCGGCGAGGATGGCTGCCATTTCATGGGCTCTTAACCAACCATGCTATTTAGTTGTTTTAAAAAAAACTTATTTTGTACATAATGTTGCTGCTACTGTCTCTTGTCACCGAAAAGAGCTTCTGGAAATCATAGCAGCGATTACTCACCTTGAACTGGATGAAGAATTTCTCTTTAATGAGTCGAAAGAGGGGGATTTACTCCAGACACCTGAACAGGCCCTCATTCCTGTCATTTGCAGGAGAAAAAGAAGCAAGGAGTATTGCGGAAAGCGATCGGGGTGCCTTTGTGAGGATCCGCCGATGAGTGGCTAATCTGCCCTTGCCATCCATACTACAGGCCAATGTACAATCGCTGGATAATAAATTGGACGAACTAAAAGCACGTATATCCTACCAACGGGACATAAAAAAATTGTAATATCTTATGTTGCACCGAGTCGTGGCTGAACGACGGCATGAATAACACAGCTGGTGGGTTATACACTGTATCACCAGGATGGAACAGCAGCCTCTGGTAAGACAAGGGGTGGCAGTCTATGTATATTTGTAAACAACAGCTAGTGAACGATATCTTAGGAAGTCTCAAGGTTTTGCTCGTCAGAGTGTGGTCGACAGCTTATCATGAGATACTCTATCTAGAGAGTTTTCATAGCTGTCTACATATCACCACAGACCGATGCTGGCACTACGACTGCATTCAATGAGCTGTATACCACCATAAGCAAATGGGAAAACGCTCATTCAGAGACGGCTCTCCTAGTGGCCGGGAATTTAATGCAGGGAAACTTATCTGTTTTACCGTATTTCTATCAGTATGTTAAATGTGCAACCAGAGGGATAAAAAACTCGGGACCACCTTTACTCCACACACATATGCATACAAAGCTCTCCCTTCCCCCTCATTTGGCAAATCTGACCCTCATTTTATCCTTCTATTCCTGTTACAAGCAAAAATTAAAGCAGGCAGCACCAGTGACTCGGTCAATAAAAAAGTGGTAAGATGAAGCAGATGCTAAGCTACAGGACTGTTTTGCTAGCACAGACTGGAATATGTTCCGCGATTCTTCCGATGGCATTGAGGAGTACACAACATCAGTCACTGGCTTAATCAATAAGTGCTTTGATTTTCTTTGAACATCCGCACTGAGCTAAAGGGTAGAGCTGCCGCTTTCAAGGAGTGGGACTCTAACCCGGAAGCTTATAAGAAATCCCGCTATGCCCTCCAACGAACCATCAAACAGGCAAGGCCTCAATATAGAACTAAGATCAAATCGTACAACACCGGCGCCGACACTCGTCGGATGTGGCAGGGCTTGCAAACTATTATAGACTGCAAAGGGAAGCACAGTCGAGAGCTGCCCACTGACATGATTCTACCAGACTAGCTAAATTACTTCTATGCTCGCTTCGAGGCAAGTAACACTGAAACATGCATGAGAGCACCAGCTGTTCCGGGTGACTGTGTATTCACGCTCTCCGCAGCTGATGCGAGTAAGACCTTTTAAACAGGCCAACATTCACAAGGCCGCAGGGCCAGACGGATTACCAGGAAGTGTACTCTGAGCTTGTGCTGACCAACTGGCAAGTGTCTTCACTGACATTTTCAAACTCTCCCTGTCCGAGTCTGTAATACCATCATGTTTCAAGCATACCACCATTGTCCCTGTGATCAAGAACACTAAGGTAACCTGCCTAAATGACTACCGACCTGTAGCACTTATGTCTGTAGCCATGACAACCCTGATGTCCTTGCCGTGACTAAATCCTGGCTTAGGAAGGCCACCAAAAATTCTGAGATTTCCATACCCAACTATAACATTTTCTGTCAAAGGGGGCGGAGTTAGCATGCAAAGTAATGTCATACTTTCCAGGTCCATACCCAAACAGTTTGAACTACTAATTTTAAAAATTACTCTCTCCAGAAATAAGTCTCTCACTGTTGCCGCCTGCTACTGACCCTCCCCCTCAGCTCCCAGCTGTGCCCTGGACACCATTTGTGAATTGATAGCCCCCCCATCTAGCTTCAGAGTTTGTTCTGTTAGGTGACCTAAACTGGGATATGCTTAACACCCCGGCAGTCCTACAATCTAAGCTAGATGCCCTCAATCTCACACAAATCATCAAGGAACCCACCAGGTACAACCCTAAATCTGTAAACAAGGGCACCCTCATAGACGTTATCCTGACCAACTGGCCCTCCAAATACACATCCACTGTCTTCAATCAGGATCTCAACGATCACTGCCTCATTGCCTGTATCCGCTACCGGCCCGCAGTCAAACGACCACCCCTCATCACTGTCAAATGCTCCCTAAAACACTTCTGCGAGCAGGCCTTTCTAATCGACCTGGCCCGGGTATCCTGGAAGGATATTGACCTCATCCCGTCAGTTGAGGATACCTGGTCATTCTTTTAAAGAAACTTCCTCACCATCTTAGATAAGCATGCTCCGTTCAAAAAATGCAGAACTAAGAACAGATATAGCCCTTGGTCCACTCCAGACCTGACTGCCCTCGACCAGCACAAAAACCTCCTGTGGCGGACTGCAATAGCATCGAATAGTCCCCGCGATATGCAACTGTTCAGGGAAGTCAGGAACCAATACACGCAGTCAGTCAGGAAAGCAAAGGCCAGCTTTTTCAAGCAGAAATTTGCATCCTTTAGCTCTAACTCCCAAAAGTTCTGGGACACTGTAAAGTCCATGGAGAACAAGAGCACCTCCTCCCAGCTGCCCACTGCACTGAGGCTAGGTAACACGGTCACCACTGATAAATCTATGATAATCGAAAACTTCAACAAGCATTTCTCAACGGCTGGCCATGCCTTCCTCCTGCCTACTCCAACCTCGGCCAACAGCTCCCCCCCCGCAGCTACCCGCCCAAGCCTCCCCAGCTTCTCCTTTACCCAAATCCAGATAGCAGATGTTCTGGAAGAGCTGCAAAACCTGGACCCGTACAAATCAGCTGGTCTTGACAATCTGGACACTCTACTTCTGAAACTATCCGCCACCATTGTCGCAACCCCTATTGCCAGCCTGTTCAACCTCTCTTTCATATCGTCTGAGATCCCCAAGGATTGGAAAGCTGCCGCAGTCATCCCCCTCTTCAAAGGGGGAGACACCCTGGACCCAAACTGTTACAGACCTATATCCATCCTGCCCTGCCTATCTAAGGTCTTCGAAAGCCTAGTCAACAAACAGATCACTGACCATCTCGAATCCCACGTAACTTCTCCGCTGTGCAATCTGGTTTCCGAGCCGGTCACGGGTGCACCTCAGCCACGCTCAAGGTACTAAACGATATCATAACCGCCATCGATAAAAGACAGTACTGTGCAGCCGTCTTCATCGACCTGGCCAAGGCTTTCGACTCTGTCAATCACCATATTCTTATCGGCAGACTCAGTAGCCTCGGTTTTTCTAATGACTGCCTTGCCTGGTCCACCAACTACTTTGCAGACAGAGTTCAGTGTGTCAAATCGGAGGGCATGTTGTCCGGTCCTCTGGCAGTCTCTATGGGGGTGCCACAGTGTTCAATTCTCGGGCCAACTCTTTTCTCTGCATGTATCAATGATGTTGCTCTTGCTGCGGGCGATTCACTGATCCACCTCTACGCAGACGACACCATTCTGTATACTTCTGGCCCTTCCTTGGACACTGTGCTATCTAACCTCCAAACGAGCTTCAATGCCATACAACACTCCTTCCGTGGCCTCCAACTGCTCTTAAACGCTAGTAAAACCAAATGCATGCTTTTCAACCGTTCGCTGCCTGCACCGGCACGCCCGACGAGCATCACCACCCTGGATGGTTCCGACCTAGAATATGTGGACATCTCTAAGTACCTAGGTGTCTGGCTTGACTGTAAACTCTCCTTCCAGACTCATATCAAACATCTCCAATCTAAAATCAAATCTAGAGTCGGCTTTCTATTCCGCAACAAAGCCTCCTTCACTCACACCGCCAAACTTACTCTAGTAAAACTGACTATCCTACCGATCCTCGACTTCGGCGATGTCATCTACAAAATAGCTTCCAATACTCTACTCAGCAAACTGGATGCAGTTTATCACAGTGCCATCCGTTTTGTTACTAAAGCACCTTATACCACCCACCACTGCGACCTGTATGCTCTAGTCGGCTGGTCCTCGCTACATATTCGTCGCCAGACCCACTGGCTCCAGGTCATCTACAAGTCCATGCTAGGTAAAGCTCCGCCTTATCTCAGTTCACTGGTCACGATGGCAACACCCACCCGTAGCATGCGCTCCAGCAGGTGTATCTCACTGATCATCCCTAAAGCCAATACCTCATTTGGCCGCCTTTCCTTCCAGTTCTCTGCTGCCTGTGACTGGAATGAATTGCAAAAATCGCTGAAGTTGGAGACTTTTATCTCCCTCAACAACTTTAAACATCTGCTATCTGAGCAGCTAACTGATCGCTGCAGCTGTACACAGTCCATCGATAGCCCACCCATTTTACCTACCTCATACCCATACTGTTTTTATTTACTTTTCTGCTCTTTTGCACACCAGTATCTCTACCTGCACATGACCATCTGATCAATTATCACTCCAGTGCTAAATTGTTATTATTTGCCTACCTCCTCATGCCTTTTGCACACAATGTATATAGGTTCTTTTAAAAAAGAAATTCTACTGTGTTATTGACTTGTTTATTGTTTACTCCATGTGTAACTCTGTGTTGTTGTCTGTTCACACTGCTATGCTTTATCTTGGTGTTACTGTAATTTAATTATGCCAATGTGCTTTCATTAATTGAAAACCCTTAATCTATTTTATGAGAATTTGTAAGATTCTTGTTTGCATAAAATAGACGGAGACCAGTCTTTTTAATAATAGGTAACAGAATTTATTCTCGGAGCGCGCTGCCACTTTACCACGAGCAACAGTTTATATACAAATCATGATGTCATTTCATGGTTTTAACAGAATCCCCTCCTCTCGACCGGGACAAAGTGAGGTGAAAAGTTCATTCTAACTTACTAACACACTCCCAGGTAACTTTTGACCCCTCAACATTATCGATCACCACTGAGCTGACAGTTCTAATTAACAGAAAACCTAGGAATGCACTCACTGTCTTATCTAAAAACCCCAGAGCTAAGTTTCTGTAGGTTCAACCATAGGTTAATGACCTTATGTGTTTACACAGTCCACAACCCATTCGTTTCTTCCTAGTTGGAATGGTGTTCATTAACTTTTAATTACTCCTTGTCCGTGTCTCACAATCCCACCTTATGAACTCATATTGTTAATCAGATATAATAAAACAGAGTATAAGTTTACTTAGTTACAGTTCTATTTAAAATGGGGATATTGTTTATTCATTTATTCATAATAATTCTAACACTTGGCCAGGTCGCAGTTGTAAATGAGAACTGGTTAAATAAAATTAAAATATAAAACATGAAGTGCTTTAAAATGCTGGTCATGGCTCACATCAACACCATTTTCACAGAGACCCTAGACCCACTTCAAATTGCACACTGCCCCAACAGATAATGCAATCTCTACACACTGCCCTTTCCCACCTGGACAAAAGGAACACCTATGTGAGAATGCTATTCATTGACTACAGCTCAGCATTCAACAACATAGTGCCCTCAAAGTTCATCACTAAGCTTTGTACCCTGGGACTAAACACCTCCCTCTGCAACTGGATCCTGGACTTCCTGACGGGCCGCCCCAGGTGGTAAGGGTAGGTAACAACACATCTGCCACTCTGATCCTCAACACGGGGGCCCCTCAGGGATGCGTGCTCAGTCCCCTCCTGTACTCCCTGTTCACTCATGACTGCACGGCAAGGCACGACTCAAACACCATCACTAAGTTTGCCGATGACAACAGTGGTAGGCCTGATCACCAACAACGATGAGACCGCATATAGGGAGGTGGTCAGACACCTTGGCCGTGTGATGTTAGGACAACAACCTCTCCCTCAACATGATCAAGACAAAGGAGATGATTGTGGACTACAGGAAAAGGAGGACTGAGCACACCCACATTTTCTTCGACGGGGCTGTAGTGGAGCAGATTGAGAGCTTCAAGTTTCTTGGTGTCCACATCACCAACAAACTAACATGGTCCAAGCACACCAAACCGTCGTGAAGAGGGCACGGCAAAACCTATTCCCCCTCAGGAGACTGAAAAATTTGACATGGGTCTTCAGATCCTCAAAAGGTTTTACAGCTGCACCATCGAGAGCATGGTTACATCAGTGCCTGGTATGGCAACTGCTTGGCTTCTGACCGCAAGGCACTACAGAGGGTAGTGCGTACATCACTGGGGCCAAGCTTCCTACCATCCAGGACCTCTATACCAGGTGGTGTCAGAGGAAGGCCCTATAAATTGTCAAAGGCTCCAGTCACCCTAGTCATAGATTGTTCTCTCTGCCACTGCACGGCAAGCGGTACCGGAGCGCCAAGTCTAGGTCCAAGAGGCTTCTAAACAGCTTCTACCCCCAAGCCATAAGACTACTGAACATCTAATCAAATGGCTACCCAGACTACTTGCAAATTGAAAGGTCAGTTTGACGATTGCAATGCAGTGAATTCCATAGGAAATACATACGGTCATATTTGGCCCACATATGAAAACTTGGGGTAATGATGCAAAAACTCGTTTTTTAATTAATTATTTTTTAAGTAAAAAAAAACTAGGATGTTAACTTTAAATACACGTTATTTAAGGAATTCCTGGAATATTAGATGCTGATATGTTTTTTTGGGAGGGGGGAAACCAATACAGCATATGCATCCTAGGGTTAAAACACCAATTTTAAACAGCCCACAGGTAATTTGGACTACAGTTTGAAAGGTCAGAGCAATACAGAAATGTAAACCATACTTTGAACAAATAAATACATATTGGATTAGCCGATGCCGACAGCAAGTTGTACTGGGGTCGACACATAATGAAAAGACTACAGACAAAAGACTACAATGGACATACATTTAAAAATATGAACATGTAGTGTGTGTGCCTCTATCAGTTACAGTTACAGTGCATACACACAACAAGTAGGTCACATGGAGGAGAGGCGTTCTGTCGTGAGGTGTTCCTTTATTTGTTTTTTGAAACTAGGTTTGCTGTTCACTTGTTATAAGATGGGAGTTCCATGCACTCATGGCTCTGTATAATACTGTACGTTTCCTTGAATTTGTTCTTATCCTGGGGACTGTGAAAAGACCCCAGGTGGCATGTTTGGTGGGGTATGTCTGTGTGTCAGTGCTGTGTGCAAGTTGACTATGCAAACAATTTGGAATTTCCAACACATTAATGTTTCTCATTAAAACAAGAAGTGATGCAGTCAGTCTTTCCTCAGCTATTAGCACAGAGAGACTCGCATGCATAGTATTAAAATTAGCCCTCTGATTACAATGAAGTCAGATCAATACAGAAATGTAAACCACACTTTGAACAAATAAATACATAGACTTGTGGCTCTGTTATGGGCCAGCTGCAGTTCTGAGCTCCTGAGTGGTGCAGCGGTCTAAGGCACTGCATTTCAGTGCTAGAGGTGTCACAATTTGTTCTTTACTGACTTGCCTAAT
The DNA here is from genome assembly GCF_036934945.1 of Oncorhynchus masou masou. Taxonomy (NCBI): domain Eukaryota; kingdom Metazoa; phylum Chordata; class Actinopteri; order Salmoniformes; family Salmonidae; genus Oncorhynchus; species Oncorhynchus masou. The sequence continues at coordinate 25,888,240 of NC_088243.1, forward strand.
TAAAGAAAGGTTCATTTTTTAATAAATGTAAATACTAGATCATTCTTTTCAGCACTTGTCCCTATGACTGGATAGTAATCAATAAAAAATATATAAAACTGGAGCCTGCAAGACTTGATTTGTGGAGTGTGGTGTCCAAAAAGTATATCTTATGTTTAGAATGAGGTTATGATGACACCGAAAAGAAAGATGTCAAGTCACAAGACAAGGATTTAGGGTCGTGTCTCTTTAAAAATGTCAGTCCATTGCATTCAGTGATATAACTGTGTACATGGGTCGCTATCATGTGGAGCTAAAAGGGGGTGTTTGTAGTAGCAGTTTGATATTTTTTAAAGATTTTGAGTTTTTTTCTTCATATACTGGATCAACAAATATCATTACTGATCACGTACGAGGCAGGAACATTCTCTGGTGGCACATTTCTATAAGAAAGGGATAGAGAATTATCACTACTGGGCATATCACCCTCGAAAATCAGTTTAGACCAATCCATTTCCCAAGCATGAAAACGCACATGTGGGCTTGGCAATGAGGTTACAAGAAGGATTGCAATGCATGGTAGTCTGTCTATCTTGTTACCTCATTGCAGTAAATAATGTGTGGTTTAGAATCCAAAGAACAGTACATTTAGGCTATATACATTGTCTAGTCACTACAAAACATTTAAATAGATTTAGCTGACGCACTGGCTTGGAAATCTACTCGGGAGACTTGCTATCAGCTAAAGTTTGCTAGCCACATCGCTGTCAGCAGCATCGCCTTTGAATTGGCTGGTGCGTATTCATTATCCAGTATTTTCTCAGCAATTCATCACCACCTTTTGGAAACCATGTTACCCATTAGGCTACACAGACTTATTTTTAATACCAAATCCTAACCTAGTAGATTGTAGAAAGTTTGCGGTCAGTGATTCCAACCCTCACGGCTATTGAAGATTTAGGACGGGGTCGTTATTTCATTCATCTAGGTACGAGATTAAACATGCGGAACAATCATTAACGGAAATGTCAAGCACATTAGACCAGTACAAACGCATTTGACAGAAATGACACTTAAATGTACAGCAAACTAGTTAGATAAATGATCACGCTTTGCCACGTAACGTTAGCTAGGGGTGTAGTGGCGCATTTATACCCCAAGCGTCCAGGGTCAGGTTACAGAGGATTTATGAAAGTGTTGGTTAGGCTATCATATTATTGTGATAGTAATTATTTACAAACGTGATATGCAGTTTCAGTTGATTTAATTGTTGGCAGTAGGTTATGCTTGTAGGCCACCACCTTTTGGCTGGAAGAATACATGACATGTGTAGATTTTTATGTAGCCAATAAATGCAACTCTTACAAAATGGGACTTCCACAAAAATGTGGCCCAGTTTCTTCTCTGTTCCCCAGGCTGAGCAGTGTGAGCAGACTTCACCATGAGTTCAAGAGTGTGTAAGAACTGTGGGGGCACAGACATCGATGTGGACCAGGCCAGAGGCGATGCGGTGTGCGTGGGCTGTGGCTCGGTCCTGGAGGACAACATTATCGTGTCTGAGGTCCAGTTCATGGAGACAGGAGGGGGCGGCTCCTCTGCTGTGGGACAGTTTGTAGCTGGAGATGGTATGTGCAGATGGATTGTAGGTTGGTTATAATGACGAGCTACATTATTCTGAGAGGTAGCCCATTCATAGATAACTACCTTTTAGTTCCTATTGATGACGGTATCTTCTTTTTTAAAGAGCCCTGATGCTTGCTCTAGACACGCATCACTCATGGTACCCTTTGGAAGCATAAGGAACATGTCTTTCAAATCAGCACAAAATAATTACTACACACCTTTTATAAGGTTAGTGTTCCCACATGGCCAGATCTCCATGGTACAGCACTTGTTTACGAAAAACAGCCAGTGACCACCTGTGCTAATGCTCTGAACACCAGTGTGTTAGCTTAACTCTGGAGGAAGTGTAGTTTGTCAGCTGGAGGCACACACAACGTATGGATCTGTGCAAATCAGATACAGTAAGCATGTCTTTTTTTATTTCAAATAATATTTCTTGCTGATATGAAAGAAGGGTTATGTTTCTAAACGTTAATACACAGCGTTGGAATTGTAGTTCATACAGAGCCAGCCGTGGAACCTTGTGGAAAGAAGGGTTTGAGAGCTAAGAGACATTGCTTATAAGAAGTATAAAAAACCTTTATATCCCTTTATTCCTGCAGTTTTTCATGACATTAAGTTAGTCACTTGGATTGCAGAATGGTATTTTTGCAGAGTACATGGCCCTGGCTAGTCTTTCCAGTAGCTGTGCGTGGGTGATATCTCTGAGGAAGCTAAGCCAGTAAGAAAGCCATATTACAACCGTTGTCATATTTGCATTGTTTGCTCTAACCCATTTGTTCATACGCCACCGTGGTAAATTCAACTACATATTTGTTTCATCACAAAACCGAATAGCTACATCTGTCATGTGAAGTCCACAAAGCAAATATTGCATGTTCCAAACAGTTATATGACCTGCAGCATGTTTAAGTTAATGTTTGACAGTTTACTAAACAACTACTGATTTAGAACCACTGAGTTTGGCAAGTCGGCACGAAGACAACAGGAGCACTGCATCCGCTATTCCACCACTATTTCAACAAACATTTAAACATCATGAAAACAAGGCTATATATACTAAGTTTAATACACTGAAAACAAACTTAAAGATGCCAATTACCAAAAATAATTTATTCCAATCAATTTAGCTAAATATAATGTGGTTGTCTATGGTACTTATTTCTGTGTGCATGCACAAAATGTTTTTGGACTCACCCTACGCCAATGCCATCCTCTTTCATGTTAGCAAAACGATCTATGGCTCATACGGTACACTTACATTTTTTTGTCATAGGCTACCTCGCTAAAATGCTTGCTAGCCTAACTTCCTCGCATGGGCAACAATGGACCAGCTGAGTTAGCTAGCTATACTGAACAAAAATATAAACAACATGTAATGTTGGTCTCATGAGCTGAAATAACAGATCCCAGAAATGTTCTATACGGATAGATTATTTCTCAAATTTAGTGTACAAATTTGTCTACATCCTTGTTCATGAGCAATTCTTCTTTGCCAAGATAATCCATCCACCTGACAGGTGTAGCATATCAAGAAGCTGATATGATTGGTGCCTCTTGTGCTGGAACAATATAAAGCCACTCTAAATTGTGCAGTTTTGTCACACAAAACAATGCCATAGATGTCTCAAGTTTTGAAGGAGCGTGCAATTGGCATGCTGACTGCAGGAATGTCCAACAGAGCTTTTGCCAGAGAATTGAATATTAATTTCTCTCCCATAAGCTGCCTCCAATGTCTTTTTAGAGAATTTGGCAGTACGTCCAAACGGCCTCACAACCCCAGACCACGTGTAACCACGCCAGTTCGGGATCACCTGTGGGATTGTCTGAGGGGGAAGGAGGTTTATTTCTGTCTGTAATAAAGCCATTTTGTGCGGAAAAACTAATTCTGATTGGCTGGGCCTGCCTCCCCAGTGGGTGGGCCTGCCCTCCCAGACCTACCCATGGCAGTGCCCCTGCCCAGTCATGTGAAATCCATAAATTAGGGCCTAATTTAGTTCAATTGACTGATTTCCTTCCTTGAACTGTAACTCAGAAAAATCTTTGAAATTGTTGCGCGTTGGGTTTATATTTTTGTTCAGTATAGTTAATGTGAGCCTACTAGACTAATTCTAGGCTAGATATTGAACTTCAATCTTCTCAGGCCAGTGCCGCAATATATTAATTTATGGTAAGATCAGAATCGTTGTCATAATCATTGGCCTGTACAGAGAATTAAGTAAAAACCAGAAGTCCAATCTCAATCCATGACTTGACTTTTTCCACATTTTGTTGTTACAGCCTGAATTAAAAAAAAAAAAAAATGTAATGCAAGGCCCTGCGATAGACTAGCGTCCTCTCCAGGTGGTGTACTTGTACATCAAGCTGCCTCACACTACAGAAACATGCATCCTGCCCTATGAGCTGTTTTGGCTCTCGCAAGCCAATGCTCGAAGTCTACTTACTACACACTATACCCCATAATGTCAAAGTGGAATTATGGTTTGCATTTTTTTTTTATGAATTAAAAATGAAAAGCTTTAATGTCTTTAGTCAAGTATTCAACCCCTTTTGTTATGGTAAACCTAAATAAGTTCAGAAGTAAATATGTGCTTGAGTCACAAGTTCCATGGACTTGCTCTGTGTGCAAGAATAGTGTTTAACGTGATTTCTTTAATGGCCACCTCATCTCTGTACCTCACACATACAATTATCTGTAAGGTCCCTATAAGGTCCCTCAGTCGAGCAGTGAATTTCAAGCACAGATTTAACCACAAAGACCAGGGATGTTTTCAAATGTTTCGCGAAGAAGGCACGTATTGGTAGATTGGGGGGATTATAAAAATTTAAAAGCAGTCATTGAATATCCCTTTGAGTATTTTAGGCCGTCTTACTCAGTTGCTGGAGAGGAAGGAAACTGAAATTTCACCATGAGGCCAATGGTGACATTAAAACAGCATTTTAATGTCTGCAATTGAGTATGGGTCAACAGCATTATAGTTACTCCACAATACTAACCCAATTAACAGAAGGAAGCCTGTACAGAAGGAAGCCTGTATATAACAAAAATATTTGAAAACCTGCATCTTGTTTGCAACAAGGCACATGAGCAATACTGCAAAAAATGTGGCAAAGCAATGAACCTTTTTGTCCTGAATATAACGTGTTAAGTTTGGGGCAAATACAACACATTACTGAGTACCATTCTCCATTTCAAGCATTGTGGTGGCTGCATCATGTTATGGGTGTGCTTGTAATTGTTAACTATTGGGGAGTTTTTCAGGATAAGAAAGAAACCGAATGGAGCTAAGCACGGGAAAAATCCTAGAGGAATGACTGGTTGTCTGCTTTCCACCAGTCATTGGGAGAGGAAATTCAGCTTTCAGCAGGACAATAACCTAAAATGCAAGGCCAAATCTACACTGGAGTAGCTTACCAAGAAGACAGTGAATGTTCCTGAGTGGCCGAGTGACAATTTTGACTTAAATCTGGTTGAAAATCTATGGCAAGACCTGAAAGTGGTTGTTTAGCAAGGATCAACAACCAATTTGACAGAGCTTGAAAAATGTTAAATGCAATAATGGGCAAATGTTGCACAATCCAGGAGTGAAGAACTCTTTGAGATTTACCCAGAAAAACTCACAGCTGTAATCGCTGCCAAAGGTGATTCTAACATGTATTGACTCAGAGGCTTGAATAGTTATCTAATCAAGATATTAGTGTTTCATTTTTCATAAATTTTTTAACGAATGTTTGAATTTATTTTCTATAAATCGTTGACAAAAAGACAATTTAAATCCATTTTAATCACAACAAAATGTGGAAAAGGTAAAGGGTTGTGAATACTTTGAAGGCACTGTAAGCATTTTGCTGGACCTGCTATAAGATCTGCTAAATTGTGTGATACCAGTATCGTGAAACTCGCTAGTACCGTGGAAAAGAAACAAAACATGAAGCAGATTTAACTTATTTAGGAGAACAGCCCTAATGTCATTGTCATCCAGTCTCATATGTATTGATTTTCCAAGCTATAACACACTATCTTACATACAGCAGGATTTAAAGGAAGTATCGCCACAGCCCTACCGTTTTGTGAATGTTAAAGATTGCACTCCTGGTGTCATGATGTAACGCTTCTCTCTTTCTCCTGTATTTATAGCCTCTGGAAGGAACCCCACTTTTGGGGAAGGGCTCTATACGGGCGTTGGAAGGGAGTCCCGGGCCCAGACCCTGCAGAACGGTGAGTTAACATTAGGGGTCACCACTTGCATTCCTAAAGCATTGGCGTGCATGCATCATAAGAGCTAGGAGTGCGCTAGGATATTAACCTTTGTTTTTAATACTGTGTATCATGATGTCTTGAAAGTAAAGTATTTAGTCTTATACTAGACATATTAAACTGAATGCCATCTGCTTTACATGGTCCTCATCCCCTCGTAAAGTGGCATCTGTATCGGGACCTTATTTCAGAAGCACAACAAACTTGGTAGGGACAACCCATTTCCTTTAATGTCCAATGAGAGATTAACAGGGTGTGACTACAGCATTGCTTGGTTGGCACAAGCAAACATCCATCGCATGCTTGAATACCTCAGGAAAGGGCTGATGTCATACGTTTCCTTTGTTTGGTCGGACACATTCAGCCTGTGTTGCCTAGTTTTGATGATTTCCTGTTTGTTTAGTCACGTTTATTTGGAAGTTACTTTTACTCGGCCGTAAAATGTCAGTTATCTCCCAGTAACCTAATGTGAGTAGTCGTCTGTGGCTCCTGCTACTCCCATGGTACTGATGATCAATATAGTGCTGGCTAACTGCTAAGCAGGAGTGTGTGTGTGTGGCTTGCAAACATAGCACTGTCAGAGTGTGTCTGTAGGGATGAGACAGACGTTAGTCAGACTTTGTGGACAATGACTAATATATGTGTGTGAGAAGAGCAGACATGTATAGATACAGCCGGGTGTGAGTTTGTATGGGTTAATAGGTCTGTCATGCTGCGGGGGGATATATAGTCTCTATGAAGCTCTGAGAGAACAAGAGTGGTGCTGTGAGGGAATGCTCTCCTCCATAAACATCCCAAGTGTCTGGCCAGGCCACCCTCTGCTCTCCCACCCACCCACACTCTGATTAATGCAGTCATCCTTCCCCACCAGCACGGCTCCCGCCTCCCCCGTCCCTACCCCCACTCTAACTCATCTCGTCTCCTCACAATGACCAACACAGGTTCCTTTTCCCATTACTGGAGAAAACTCATATGTCCTGCATTTGACCCAAACTGCCTCAATATATCTCTAGTGTGGGGCTTTCCAATTGAATCCAGCTGTCACAATAAATATACCGGATGATGATGATGATGCTGGTTGGGGTTTGGAAGATGCATAGACAGAGCTGTATAGAAATCAGGATATTTAGTTTGTCACAACTTGAGGAGCGGGGAATGAGGAGGGAGTGGTATGAGTAAAGTTGCAAAGGGTCGGAAACTTTCCGGTAAATTTCTGGACTTTTTCCGGAAATTTGCCATGGGAAGTTAAGGGAATTTTGCTTAAATTCATCAAGTTAGCTTATAACAGTGAACCTTTGTAGGATACACAAGGCAATTCTAGGTCTTGTGGCATATTTTGGTCAAACTATCCCTAATTCAATGGAATTGCAACCCTCTACATGCACAGTGCATTCTTCCATCACAGCTGATTCTCAAGATCTTGCACACATATGATATGTTATTGAGCCCACACTACTACACTGTCTGAGCCAAGGACTACATGCTTTCTGGTAAGTTTTGTTTACAATACTGGGTGGGGTTAATATATTTTATGACATGTATGATTTTTTGTTAACTAGTAAATAGTAGCCTACAGCAAAGTATGTTTAAATCATATCTAACTTGTTAACAACTTCTGCTAGTTAGTTTTGGCTACCATGTGGGTTTTTAGCTTGCTTGAGCCTGCTAACTGAGTGTTAATTCACCTGTTTCCATACATGTTTCATTTTAAAACCGTTATCTTACAAAGAAAATGCCACAGGCCCTATCTGATGTGTGGATACATTTTACTGCAGCTAATGTAGGAGGAAAAGCGGTGTACATTTGAAAATACTGTGCCAAATCATATTTGAAGAATGCAACAAAGATGCAGAATCATCTGGCCAAATGCATAGTTCCCTCAGCACTCACATCAAGCAGCCTCTGACAAAAGTCCCCCTACTTCTATTCGAGGTGAAAAAGATGAATCCGACACCTTATCCACAGTTTTCTCTTGGAAACAAGTTTCTTTTTTTTTACTCAATGGCGGAACGTAGTCAGAGAAATGCTGATGAATGTCTTGCTCGAGCTGTGTATGCAACTGGTTCACCTCTGATGCTCACAGGCAATGTGTATTGGAAGAGATTTCTGAATGTTCTTCACCCAGCATACACCCCTCCAACCAGACATGCTTGACCTACTCATTTGCTGAATGCAGAGTTCAAGTGAAGGTCAAGCAAATCATAGAGAAAGCAGACTGGATTGCAGTCATCTCTAATGGGTGGTCAATTGTTCGTGGGGAAGAAAGAATTAACTACATCTCCACCCTTCAAACAGTATTCTACAAGGGACAACCGACACACGGGTCTCTACATTGCAGATGAGCTGAATGCCGTCATCAATGACATTGGACCACAGAAGGTATTAGCACTGGTGACAGACAATGCTGTGAACATGAAGGCTGCTTGGTCTAAATTGGAGTCCTACCCTCACATCACACCCATTGGCTGTGCTGCTCATGCATTGAATATGTTGTTCAAGGACATCATGGCATTGAAAACAATGGACACACTCTACAAGAGAGCCTTGGAAATGGTTAGGTATGTGAAGGGTCATCAAGTTATAGCAGCAATCTACCTCACCAAGCAAAGTGAGAAGAATAAGAGCGCCACATTGAAGCTGCCCAGCAACACCCATTGGGGTGGTGTTGTCATCATGTTTGACAGTCTCCTGGAGGGGAAGGAGTCTCTCCAAGAAATGGCCATATCACAGTCTGCTGATATGTACAGCCCCATCAAGAGGATCCTCCTGGATGATGCATTTCGGGAGGGAGTGGTAAAGCAGCCTGAAACTCCTGAAACCTATAGCAGTTGCACGGATTGAGGGATACAATGCCATCCTGTCTGATGTTCAGACTCTGCTTGCAGATGTAAGAGAAGACATCCGTACTGCCCTGCCCACTTCACTGTTGCTCCAAGCAGAGGAAACTGCAGTTCTGAAATGCATCAAAAAGCGTGAAGACTTCTGCCTGACTTCTGCCCTCAGAGCGCAACTGGTCCTTGTTTGGGAACACACACACCAAAGCACGCAACAGGCTGACCAATACAAGGGTTGAAAAATTGGTGGCCATCCGGGCAAATCTTAGGCTTTTTGAGCCTGACAATGAGCTATCCTCAAGGTTGGAAAGTGACAGTGAAGATGAGGCCTCAGTCTGATGTTCAAGAGGTGGACATTGAGGAGATCCAGGGAGAACACATGGAAGCCTGAGAGGAAGACAATCAAAGCTTTTAGTTTCTGAACTATCAAAATGTTGAAAACGTTTTTGGGAGATGCGATGGATCATTCAATATTCCCTTTTGTTGTTCAGTGAAATCCTCCCATGTGAAGTCAACTCATTTAAGTTCAACTCGTAACTAAACCTTTTTTTATTTCTATTGGCAGGATTTAATAATTTGAAATTGTCTACTTATTAGGTAAACGGTTTATGTTTCTGTCTCCATGTTACATGGTAAATATATCCAATGCAAAAAAACATCTACATTTTAAATGGTAGTAATATTAATTTGCATGTATTCCTACAGAAAGTTTCCACCTCTGAATATTCCCCAAAATGTGCAACCCTAGGTATGAGTAATGCTGGTGATGTGCGACTGCCCTATAATCTGAAGCAATCTGTTCAGCAAAGCAGGGGGAATATTTAATCACTAAGATGTTGCATTACCTCAGCAGCAGTAGTTTGCCACACACATCTTACCTGTGTGTATTCACTGGGACATCTGATTGTGTATAATGTCTGAGTGTTTTCATGCAAAGTTAATCAGGAGAGCAAAGGACACACTGATTTCGAAACACCTGAACTGAACATCAGGGTAATTGCAATCCCTGTTGTGTGTGGATCTTTGTCTACTCTTGTTTATTATATGTCTTAAGTGCATATGATTGTGCGTCTGAGTGTGTACGACTTCGAACTGTGTGTAATAACATGTCTGTGTTTGTCTCCAGGGAGACGTCAGATCAACACACTGGGTCACCAGCTGCAGCTGAACCAGCACTGCCTGGACACGGCCTTCAACTTCTACAAGATGGCCGTGTGTAAACGCCTGACACGGGGTCGAAGGGTGGCCCACGTGGTGGCCGCATGCCTCTACCTGGTCTGCAGGACGGAAGGAACACCTCGTATCCTTACACATTGCAGAGAGGGGTGGTGGAGTAACAGAGGAAGGAGGGAAGGGGTTGATTTGAAAAAAGGGGAATGCAAAATGTTTATGCTACAACCAAATATTTGTTACCGTTTTATACACTATACGACCAAAAGTATATGGACACCTGCTCGTCGAACATCTCATTCCAAACTCATGGGCATTAATATGGAGTTGGTCCCCCCCGTTGCGGTATAACAGCCTCCACTCGATGTTGGAACATTTGCTGTGGAGACTTGCTTCCATTCAGCCACAAGACAATTAGTGAGGTCGGGCACTGATGTTTGTTGATTAGTTCGCGTTCCAATTCATCCCAATGGGGTTGAGGTTAGGGCTCTGTGCAGGCCAGTCAAGTTCTTCCACACCAATCTCGACAAACCATTTCTGTATGCACCTTGCTTTGTGCATGGGGCGGGGCATCGTCATGCTGATACAGGAAAGGGCCGTTCCCAAACTGTTGCCACACAGTTGGAAGCATAGAGTTGTCTAGAATGTAATTATATGCTGTAGCATTAAGATGACCCTTCACTGGAACTAAAGGGCTTAGCCCGAACCATGAAAAACAACCCCAGACTACTATTTCTCCTCCACCAAACTTTACAGTTGTCACTATGCATTCGAGCAGGTAGCGTTCTCCTGGCATCCGCCAAACCCAGAATCATCTGTCGGCCTGCCAGATGATTAAGTGTGATTCATCACTCCAGAGAACGCGTTTCCACTGCTCCAATGTCATCGAGCTTTACACTACTCCAACCAACGCTTGGCATTGCACTTGGTATTCTTAGGCTTGTGTGCAGCTGCTCAGTCATGGAAACCTATTTCATTAAGCTCCCGATGAACAGTTATTTAGCTGAAGTTGCTACCAGAGGCAGTTTGGAACTCGGTAGTGAGGACAGACCATTTTTACGCGCTGCGTGTTTCAGCACTCAGCGGTCCAGTTTTGTGAGCTTGTGTGGCCTACCACTTATCGGCTGTGCCGTTGATGCTCCTAGATGTTTCCACTTCACAATAACAGCACTTACAGTTGACCGGGACAGAAATTTGACAAAGCTGACTTGTTGGAAAGGTGGCATCCTATGACCGTGCCAGGTCGAAAGTCACTGAGCTCTTCAGTAAGGCCATTCTACTGCTTATGTTTGTCTTTGGAGATGGCATGGCTGTTTGCTCAATTTTATACACCTGTCCGCAAATGGTGTGGCTGAAATAGTCAAATCCACTTATTAGGGGTTTTGTGGTGTCCACATACTTCTTGTCCACATACTTCTTGTCCACAGTGTATTTGAAAACTATTCAGACTCCTTCCCCTTTTACCCATTTTTGTTACGTTACAGCCTTACTCTAAAATGTATTATTATTATTTTTTTTAAATTAAACTGTTTTTGCTTTGTCATTATGGGGTGTTGTGTGTAGATTAAGGGGGAAAAACAATTGAATCCATTTTAGAATCGGGCTGTAACGTAACAAAATGTGGAAAAGGGGAAGGGTTCTGAATACTTTCCGAATGTACTAGGGCTGACCCCAGTGCATTCAAAAGTATTTAGTCGAGCAGGAGCAAAAATAAATATATGTATATTCTCACATGGTGTACAAGATGTCTGATTCGCGCTGTTGACTGATCCATTGTGGAGGTCGTGGGAATGGAACAGTCCAATCTAAGATGGGCTACTGAAATTGTATATGGTTATATTACATAAGAACAATGGTGCAACACTAATAAAAATAAGATTATTTTATAACATGCGCTTTCGTTGGATAGAGTTCGATGTCCACGGTTCTGAAACACATCAGTGCGCTGTTGAATTGGCGCCTAGACCATGTTGCTTTGTGCATAATAGCAAAGTTAACCAGCATATTGGTGTTGAGAACAATGCCGGAGGCAGCTGCAGAGTGAGGAGATGGTTTGGTATGATTTATAAACTTGGGAACCAAGCTTGAGTTATCAGTGTGGCCCTATCACCTTGACATGTTGAAATACTGTATCTTCACGCCTAGAATAAAAACCTCCAGGCTTGCGTCATAACTGTCAATTCGTTGTGAAGAAAAGAAAGAATTACAGGGGGCAGTTTGGGAAAAAAAGAATCCCATACGAATCATCCTCTGGAATAACTGATATTTTTGAGTAATAATTCCATAACCAACGTTCTAGTAATACTAGTCCTGTGTGAATAGGTCTTTGGACACGTGCATGCAATGCATACGTGTCACATAAAGAGCAAGGGTTGAGAGAATAGAGTTTTTCCTAAACAAATTAGGAATTTCGGTAACATAACCTTTTAGTCAGAAATGGCTGTAAATATATATTGCATCTTCAGCAACAAGGACAGCGTGATCAACACTTTGGTCTTTGGTGGTCGCTGCAGCAGGGAGGGGAGCGAGACAACGGGTGCCAGTCAGTCTTCATTTTTTATATTTTTTAACAACGCAGCAAGTCTGAGCCCGGTCCAGCACAATCAAATCAATTAATCAAACCGTATGCTTAAAGCATCAGACAATATAGTGAATGTGAATATAGTTGATTTGATTAACCTGTCTAGGAGAACCCCTCGCCAACAGCCAGTGAAAGTGCAGGGCGCCAAATTCAAAACAACAGATCTCATAATTAAAATTCCTCAAGCATACAAGTATTTTACACCATTTTAAAGATAAAATTCTCGTTAATCCAGCCAGTGACTGATTTCAAAAAGGCTTTACAGCGAAAGCAACACAAATGATTGTTAGGTCGCCACAGACAAACACAGACATTTTTCTAGCCAAAGAGAGGAGTCACAAAAAGCAGAAATAGAGATAAAAATTAATCACTAACCTTTTTATGATCTTCATCAGATGACACTCATAGGACTTTGTTTTGTTTGATAAAGTTCAAAAATCTGAGTTTACATTGGAGCGTTACGTTAGTAGTTCTAAAACATGCAGTGACTGTGCAGAGAGCCACGTCAAATTAGAGTATTACTCATAATAAATATTGATAAAGATACGACTGTTATACATGGAACTTTAGATAAACTTCTCCTTAATGCAACTGCTGTGTCAGATTTAAAATAAACTTTACGGAGAAAGCAAACCATGTAATAATCTGAGTACAGCCTTTAGACAACAAAGTAGCCAAAAAGATATCTGCCATATTGGGTAGTCAACATTACTCAGAAATAGCATTTTAAATATTCACTTACCTTTTTTGATCTTCATCAGAATGCACTCCCAGGAATCCCAGTTACACCATAAATGTTTGATTTGTTCGATAATGTCCATTTATGTCCAAATAGCTTCTTTTGTTAGGGCGTTTGGTACACAAATCCAAAAGCGGGTTCAGGTCGCGCCGAACGTCGGATGAAAAGTTCAAAAAGTTCCATTACAGCCCGTAGAAACATGCCAAACTAAGTATGGAATCCATCTTTAGGATGTTTTTAACATAAAACATCAATGTTCCAACCAGAGAATTCCTTTGTCTGTTGAAATGCAATGGAACGAGAGCTCTCTCGTGACCGCGCGTCATGAGTCCGAGGCTCTCTGCCAGACCACTTACTCAAACTGCTTTTATGAGCCCCTCCTTTTATAGTAGAATCCTCATTCAAGTTTCTAAAGACGGTTGACATCTAGTGGAAGCCTTAGGAAGTGCAACATAACCAATATCTCGCTGTATCTGCAATAGGGGCTCAGTTAAAAAAACTACAAGCCTCAGATTTCCCACTTCCTGGTTGGATTTGTCTCAGGTTTTTGCCTGCCATATGAGTTCTGTTATACTCACAGACCTCATTCAAACAGTTTTAGAAACTTCAGTGTGTTCTATCCAATACTACTAATAATATGCATATGTTAGCATCTGGGACAGAGTAGCAAGCAGTTTACTCTGGGCACCTTATTCATCCAAGCTACTCAATACTGCCCCCATGTCACCAAGAAGTTAAAACACATAGGATGTGTCAATATATGGAAAAATACACATTTTAAAAATATCAACCAATCAATTGGTTGAAAGAACAGACGACTCTTGGTTGACTAAGATTTATTTTTTAGTCGGGGACAGCCCTAGAATGCACTATATGTAGTGTATATATGTAGCTGTAGCATCAATCTCCAGGAGTTGTAGTCGTTTTCGACATAACTTGTGGTCATGTGTTTCACTCAATACCCATTTCTGTACTGTCCTAATGTTAAGCAGATCAGCTTTTTATATCCCATTTGTACGGCTGTTGGTTTATCGTTTCCTGTCATTGACTGAGTATGATGTGGTTATGTAACAGCCAGTGGTTTCACAGGAAGGGCAGGGGACAGTTTTATCTGCTAGAACAAGAGGATGGAGGGAGCAGAGCAAAGCCTTTCCCATTACATTGTTTACGTGGGTCGTGGGTGAGGGTTGGATAAAGTAACCATGGCTCCACTCCACTTCCTTTTCCACAGTTGGGGAAAACGATCTGTAGAACTTTCACAGAGGACTGGAATGAGGAGTAGAGAAAAAGGAATCAAGAGGCAAACATTGTTCATTGTGTCTAGCAGCTGAAATGGCATGGAGCTCAGTGAAGGGACATCTGGATATTTGCAATGATTGCTCAGGGGGCCCTCAATTAAATGCTAGTTAATACATTTAATGGGATCATTCCCACAGGTGCTGTTGTTGGGAAGGGCCAGGTTATGGTCACATTCATGACCTTGATGAATTACAGCCAAGTATTCACGTCAAAATGAAAACTCCACACGTTTTACATGCAAGGCTAGGAAGTAACCTCCCTCCTTCCCCATACTACTGAAATGGTAAAACAGGATGCTTGTGGCCACTGTTATCTCTGAGAAAATCAGCTGCACAGAGGGACTTGTTTTCATTATTATGATGACTTGTCTGTAATCTCATATCGAGACTGTATGATTATCTTTTCCATTTCAGTGGTGACCATAATCCCATTGTGAGGCTTTTTAAAAAGGGTTGTCGCTAATCCACTTTACCCGCCCCTGGACACGTGCACCTGTCGCCACAGAGACTGATGCTGGGGCTGTGTTGGTCACCAGGAGACAAGTGTCTCCAGAGGCTGATTGGTGGGGGGGGGGGGTTCAGAGGTTAAAGGGGGTGGCTGATTCTCCAGAAGCTGTTGCTCAGTATATGTTGAAATGCTGCTGGCCTGAGGTGACACGTTCAATTAATGTACACTGTTGGCTGCACCAGAAATTATCCTGAAAATGTATTTCATATTCAAACGTCTGTAATATTGTGTTAATGAATGCTGGTTAGGAAGTTTGAAATACTTTTTATTGAAAATAACAAACACACTTGGCTGTACCATTTGCAGAGAATGGAAACCCAAATTATGTAATTGTGTACTATCCTGTGGTTTTGATTTAACCCCCCCCCCCCTTTACAGACATGCTGCTTGACCTCAGTGACCTCCTGCAGGTGAGTTTCCAATGAGTAGGCCTACACTAATTTTTCTCCATCTTTTTTCAACTCGCTGAGTGTTTGCACCACGATGTTGACATTTAGCCCTTTTTAAAAGGTTTTATTAATAAAAACCTCTTCTGAAATATAATTGAACAGTCTGATACATCAAGGATGTTTCTTTTTATTTTTTAAGTATACACAATCCCACTCCCACACTGACCATGATATAACAGCCAACTTCCATCTTGTTGGATTATGCAGTATGTTGAGCTTTTCAACTAAAGCCAAGGACTGTATAAATATAGGCCCACATTTTTTCTGTGTATAAAGTCAGTGTTAGGGTGGAGGGACATTTCTCAGACACAGCTGGTCAGTTGTATTTTTATGCTCTCAGCTGTCCTTGGAAGAGCTGACCCCTACCCCCTGGTATTTGAAGGGTAGGAGTGTGCTATCTGGTCAAGGATCAGTGTGCTATGGATAGATATTCCACAAATCCACCGTTTGTGGTGCCCCACCCAGGCCAGTGATCACTGCCCTCCTCTCTCAGGGGAAGGCATTGTGACTCACCTCCCATCAACTCATCAAGCTATGAATCTGCTGTGTAGTGCTTGGGTTAAGAACCAAAACATGCACCCAGGGTGGGCCCCAGGACTTGTTTGGGAAACGCTGCCCTAAGGTCTGGAGCGTTAGCCGGAAAGAATGAGATGGTCGGAGATCAAACTAGAGCTTTTAGTCTGCCCCTGTTCTGGAGAATCGATGGGCTTTCTAGATAGTACGCCAGTTTAGCATTGAGTTACACTTACTAAGCCAGATTTGATCACAAGCTACTCAATTGTTAAGTAACTCTGGATCATGTTATGAGGACATTGTGGACTTGACAGAGTGGGTTTCAGTGAAAGTTGCACAACCCTCCTGTATTTCTGCTCTTAATTCTCTTTTCCCTCCCTCAGGTAAATGTTTACGTCCTGGGTAGAACCTTCCTGGTCCTGGCCAGGGAGCTCTGCATCAATGCCCCCGCCATAGGTACTTACCGTCTCCCTGCAATGCTCCCTGTGTTATTGTAAACAAAGAACCATACTGTTGAATGTCTTTTTTGGAGAAATGCTGTTGTTTTAAGTGTTGTCTTGCTACTGAGAACCAAACCTATTTACCACTTATGTGGTCAAATTAGTGACTTTGCTCCAACAAAGGCGTCATGAAGGTTTGACCACATCACTTTTACCAACTTGCCTGTAGCACTCATCTGTGTACCTAGAGGGTGCTCTAACAACAAAATAACCCCTCAAACAAATTTCACACATGCAAGCAAGTTATATAATGATGAGCAGCAACATCTGTGGCTTATCTCGCATAACTTTTATGATTTTCTGCAGGTTCATAAGCTCTCGCACAGAACATCAGGATTGATCAGCATCAAGCTGCAAACCATATAACTGTACTTTATGTACAAAAAAAAACATTGCAGAGGCTGTCCACAAGTGCAATACGACTTTTTACAAGGGACTGCTTTATGCAGTTAATAATTAAAATACGTTTAAAATAAATAACAGCATTCCTTCACTTAAAAATAGTATTTTGTTTAGTGACATACCGTAGTGTCTTAATGCTACATTATTTAGAAGGCTTAAACACATGGATGTACAGTCCATATGTCCTCTACTTGTCTGTTATGACCAGTTGAGTTTATGCATAGAATACCAGCTCTGGGATCTGTCCCCCCTGCACCCCAGTCCCGTTGGTACTGTCTGAGGAGCACTGGAACTGAAATGTCACTTTTCCACACTGTACCTCTGTCATGCCCTCCTGGCCGAAATAGCTCAACTCATTCCCGTCCAGCACGGCACTCACCGTATAGAAGACATCCTGCTCCACCTGAACCGGGTTTTCAAACCATACAGAAAATGTACTGCTTGATCCGTCCGATACAAACTTGGTCAGGTTCTGTGCTAGGGTCACCCGTTGACGCTTCAGTTCAATCTTGACGCTGTACTCTGCCTTCCCACCACTTGACCCGTACAGGCCCAGTCCAGCAATAAAGATCCGCTTGTCCACTGCGAACTGGATGCTGTCACAGCGGCCCCTGTAGCGCCACTGGTTGCTCCGGTAGGCTGACGACTGGAAGCGGTGGCACTTCTGGGGTGCCAGGCCCTGCCTCTGTGCCAGTGGGAAGTCCAATTTGGGCTTGGTGGCCGCTGTGTACCACAGGAAGACGTCATGCGTCTCCTCCAGTGTCAGGATGTCTGACTGGGCTGCCCCATCAGCGAACTCTTCCAGGGTCATAGTGGGGATGCGCACCAGGTAGAGCGCCTTGCCCAGGACAGATCTCTTGTTGCGGGTGGTTTCTCCCAGTCCTTGCCTCTTACACTCTGCTGTGGCCCAACTCATGACAGCATCAAAGACCACCACCTCCTTGGTGTTGAGGGTCTCTCTCTGCAGGATGATCTCCAGGGTCTGCAGGTCAATCTCACAGAAGCCCTCTGCGCCCAGGGCCAGCTCTGCCTGCGCATCAATCACCTCCCAGCAGCGCCGCGTCAGCTCAGGCTCCTCAAACAGACGGCTCTGGGACAACAGCACACAGGCGTTCTTGGCCTCCAGGCTAGTCTCCAGGAAGCTGACGCAGGCCTTGGCCAGGGCGGGTACAATGTACTTCTTGGCAGCGTACAGGGTGGCCAGCACGGTGTCAGCCTCCAGGTCTATTGCATCACTGTACATGTACCTGAAGGGGACAAAATGGAGGAATAGAATGAGATTCTAGTTTAGTAAAGAAGGCAAATCAGCACGTGGAGAATTCATGACGGCTATTCCTTCTAGGAAAATAGGATGTGGACTTGGCACAGCTTCCACTATTCTCCCAAGTGGATAAAAAGCAGCAACGTTTCATTGCATTGGCGTGGATGACGAATTGTTATAGTATCAACAAAAAGTAATTATCCTCTAGACTGCTTATTCCTTCTGGGTAAATCATTGGCTTTGAAAGAGAAATGTTTCAAGATGAACAAACCGCAGAGAAACAAGCAATTACAGTTCTCTACAGTGCTCCCAGTGCCCTTTTGATCTAGCATTTTGGCACTTGTCTTACTTTGAATTTATTTTGAAGTGACATTGTACTGGTCATGTTTAATATGAGGAGTGAGTGGCTTACTTCAGCAGAATTAGAAAAGCAGCAGGTTCTACATCTGGGATATGGATTTCGGGCGACTCCTCTGCAAGATCCCCGTAAAACATGGCACAGAAGACCGAGCTACCCACTGCCAGCACATACTGGAGGGAAAGGAAACGGACACATGATTAGTCACTCATCAGAGGCGTGATGGTTCAGAAAAGTCAACTTATTTCTCCAAATAGAGAGGGAGCTTACCTTGTGCGCTGGCACTTTCTTAGATTCCCCGAAGGGACCAACAATGAAATGGATATCGGCCATGAGTTCATTGTTGAACATCAAGGCGTTCCTAGAAGGGAGGAAATTTGTCAATAAGATATGACAACTTGGGCTATTCCATAAAAGGCTTTTGCAAGACAATATTATAACCTGCCCTACACAATGGAGCATTATAAAGTGTGATTCCAATTATGGACATTGACTTGGTTTACAATAGCCATATTTGAACTAAATCGAAATAATTTGATGTAAGTAAGAAGCTGAGTACCTCTCCCGTAGCGTGGGGTGCGAGGACTGCCAGCTCGGAGGTTCGACGTTGTTGTTGTTTATGTTTTGCTGGGTGGTCGGTGTTGTTGCAGTGGTTGTTGACTGGGTGACCTGCACATTGCTTTTCTTGTCAGTGCCGGTCACCGTAGTACCGTTGTTGGTCGCAGGGTACAGTTCTGCAGCCATCTTCTTCTTCAAGGACAGGGTTAGAATCTCATAGCATACTGGTAACCTGCCTTTGTGTTTCCCAGTCGTTTTAGACTTTTTCAGTGTTTCTGGAAGTAAGAGTAAAAAAGTCAGACACTTCATGATCCGACCATGATGGAGCAACCTGCAATCTGCCGTTGGCATCGGCACACAAAGCGTTGGCCCTTTCCCTAAAAATAAACCACGAACTCCAGGATCTACTATTAATCTGCGTTGACAATTGATACACAAATCGTGACCTTTAGATGCAAATGTTGCATAAATTCAGCGATTAAGAAGTCTTACGAACCCCGAATCAATTGTAAGAGAAACATACAAAATATCAGTCCAGTGATTGAGGTTGCATAACAAGTTCAAGCAGTATACTCCTTTCTCATTTCATCCTCTATTGCCACTGAGCTCTCCTCGAAACGTATTGTTTCCCTTTTTTGTGCTGATGGTAAATACAGATCATCGTTGCTCGCTTGTAGTTCGCTGTTTTCCTGCGCAAATCCTGGCAGATGTTTTTCTCCAAAAGCTACTTATCAACGAGGAAAAGGCGCGGGTTCCTCCTTAGCTGATGTGTGGATACGATGTGAATTGTAATTTGTCGGGTCTGGCGTTTTAGTTGCAGTGAATTTTTTTATATTTTATTTGATATAATCATCTCGGACGCCCAGCTCGCTGCCAACAACAAATCAGATTTACGCATACCGTCAACGTCAGAAGCGCCTCCTCCAAGCCTCTGACCAGCTCTCAGAAATGCTGCGTTTGTAACTAAGTGGGAGGTGGTAATTTACCAGTTGCGAAGTCGTAAATACCAGTTGGATGCATTCACGTGCTATGAAGTAATTGAGAAACGCCAATTGGCTAATGGCCAACAAGCAATATAAACCATGAACTAAAAGTACACCAAGCGTGTTTGTAAACAAATTAGAGTTAAAATACCATATTAATAGATTGGTTTGTATAAATGTTTTGTTGTATTTAACTGCCGAAAATGCTGTTATCAAGCTCAAATTTTATGTCACAGCAGATGTTAATGCGAGTGTAGCGAACTGCTTGTGCTTCTAGTTCCGACAATGCAGTAATAACCAATGAGTAATCTAACCTAACAATTCCAAAACTACTACCTTATACACACAAGTTTAAAGGGATAAAGAATATGTACATAAAGATATATGAATGAGTGATGGTACAGAACGGCATAGGCAAGATGCAGTAGACGGTATCGAGTACAGTATATACATATGAGATGAGTAATGTAGGGTATGTAAACAGAGGCATAGTTTAAAGTGGCTAGTTATACATGTATTACATAAAGATGCAGTAGATGATATAGAGTACAGTATATACATATGAGATGAGTAATATAGGCTATGTAAACATTATATTAAGTGGAATTGTTTAAAGTGGCTAGGGATACATTTTTTACATCAATTTCCATTATTAAAGTGGCTGGTGTTGAGTCAGTATGTTGGCAGCAGTCACTCAATGTTATTGGTGGCTGTTTAACAGTCTGATGGCCTTGAGATAGAAGCTGTTTTTCAGTCTCTCGGTCCCTGCTTTGATGCACCTGTACTGACCGGGGTGAACAGGCAGTGGCTCGGGTGGTTGTTGTCCTTGATGATCTTTATGGCCTTCCTGTGACATCGGGTGGTGTCGCTGTCCTGGAGGGCAGGTAGTTTGCCCCAGGTGATGCGTTGTGCAGACCTCACTATCCTCTGGAGAGCCTTACGGGTTGTGGGCGGAGCAGTTGCCGTACCAGGCAGTGATATAGCCCGACAGGATGCTCTCGATTGTGCATCTGTAGAAGTTGGTTGTGTTTTTGGTGACAAGCCAAACTTCTTCAGCCTCCCGAGGTTGAAGAGGTGCTGCTGCGCCTTCTTCACAACGCTGTCTGTGTGGGTGGACCAATTCAGTTTGTCCGTGATGTGTACGCCGAGGAACTTAAAACTTACTACCCTCTCCACTACCGTCCCGTCAATGTGGATACGGGGGTGCTCCCTCTGCTGTTGCCTGAAGTCCACAATCATCTCCTTAGTTTTGTTGACATTGAGTGTGAGGTTATTTTCCTGACACTACACCCCAATGGTCCCTGTAGGCCGTCTCGTCGTTGTTGGTAATCAAGCCTACCACTGTGGTGTCGTCCGCAAATTTGATGATTGAGTTGGAGGCGTGCAAGCTAATTTCCTTAGTAGGTGATGTTAGCATGTAGGAGAAGTGGGAGCTCAGGATGATAGACGAGCTCTCAACTAGTAATTACCAGTTGGAGGATTTTTCTATTGAAATTTTCCTGTCCTATATGGTCAATTCCCACTTGGTTACGAATGCAGCATGAATTCAATGCGAAGTCCAAATATGGACATTAAGCATCGGACTGAGATCGCACAAACTCTTAGTGAAAATATTGTTTCTTTTTCCAACTCAAAAAAATATATATCCACGTCCTTGTTTCTGATGTAAATTATACATGCATTTAAATGACCGATTATAGCCTATGCGTAATCACTGCTTAATTTGGATTTAAACCATTCGTAATTTAATGTCCGATTGGTTTACTTTTGTAATATCTCCACTCGTCAGAAATGAGAAAGTTTGATGCAGAATTAGTTGAGCTTTGTTTGATCCTGTTTTGCATTGTTTAAGTAACATCAGCCGCACCACTTTATTTCCACTGGATGCAAGCCACGAGCAAAAGCTTTGACAGCAGAAGACCGCACTTCTGTTTACCTTGGCTGAATGTTGCCGCGTTAGATTAGAGGGGACCATTCCTGAAGTTTGCTTTGTAGTGACTTGACTAGAGCCAGCCCAGGAGACATGTTAGATTTGGAGATGGGGGTTGGGCTCCTACCATATCCTATTACCAGCAGCCTGCTCTACTCGGAGTGCATTCAGCAGGATGCAACGTTTTGGAACGTTCAGATATAGCCTATTTCTTTGTAGAGAAAAATATCCCTCCCTGACAAGTAGAATAAGGAATCATGTCAGCTCTTTTCATGGCATTTTTATATGCAACGTTTGGCAACTGAATGTATTCCAGCTTTCCAACAGAAGGCTCTGCCACTGCCAAATGGGTCATTTGATTCTACAGTAATAACCTTAACTTGTATAGTGCTTTTCATTACAGAAAATAATCACAAAGTGCATAAAAAGGAGAAACGACACATTTAAATTGACGTGATGGAGATTGAATGTCACTAGTTTGCTTCGGATGATGGAAAGGCAGGAGTTAAGGTAGTTTGGATTGCGAATGCAGTGTAGAAGTATTCGTCCTTATTGGTCACAATGTCTTCCACTGGAAATAATATGAGTGTATCTAATAATATTGACTTTTTCATTAAAGAAGACACATCACTTTCTGATCAATGTCTACAGAGTTGTAAACAGTACCCTGCTGTACACCATTTAGACATCTGTAATTCATATATTAGCATAATAATGTTGCTTGTCTGGGTTGGATCTCAGTTTCTCAATCTCCCATTCTAGACCCCTGCCTGTACATCCCTCGCTTTGCCCACATGCTGGAGTTTGGAGAGAAGAACCATGAGGTGTCCATGACAGCACTGCGACTGCTGCAGAGGATGAAAAGGGACTGGATGCACACGGGACGGAGACCCTCAGGACTGTGTGGCGCAGGTAACAATGAGCTCAGGTAAACCACACCACAGGTTACCACCACAATCGCAGGTAGGCTAGTCCTTATCATGAATAACAGAAACTACAGGTAACCATGTCAACTGGTATCGCTCGCCACAGGGATCTGTAATCATAGCTCAGATCATGCGAACTTCGATCATAGGTGACCCCCTAATCACAGGTAACACTCATAAGTAACCACAGAGGCTCCAATTAGTGACAATGTACTACAGTCTGTTCCCTACTTACTTGACCTGAACAGAACACTCCCTGCTTA
This sequence comes from Oncorhynchus masou masou, assembly GCF_036934945.1. NCBI lineage: Eukaryota > Metazoa > Chordata > Actinopteri > Salmoniformes > Salmonidae > Oncorhynchus > Oncorhynchus masou. Next base: position 25,911,373 of record NC_088243.1, read on the forward strand.
GATGTATTACTGGCAAGACATCCTGAAACTGAAGAACCAACTTCCTCAGGCATGTGGACATTTATGTTCCTGGTTCCACTTTTCTGCCTTTCTTGCTTTTCCTCAGCTGCAATATCAGATTAATGAATTGCTTATCATTAATCATGTAGAGGATTCACTTACATAGAGGAAAGAGAAGTTTAGAACTTGTTACTCAATATTAAGTGAATGTGTGTGAGAGACCATGGGATTTCTAAAAGCAGGCTACTGAAACAACAAAGACCATTCAAACTACTTGCGTAAGAACAGAACCTTACATCCATCTTCAAACAGACCTTGCTACTGTCAGTTACATAAAACATGGGTTACAGTACTACTGAATTGATGATTTATCTAATGGCTTAGATGATTTACATTTTAGTAATTTAGATGACGCTCGTATCCAGAGTGAGTGCATTCATTTTCACACTGTTCCCTTGTGGGAATTGAAACGACAAACCTGGCATTGCAAGCGCTACATGTTCTACCAACATTAATAGATTATTATAACGTGAATATTACAACAATTGGTCGGTAAATTGGAAAATATATGTGGATATTAAACTTGTCGGCAAGGTTTGTTTCTGTGGCGGAGTATTTCACCTGTGTGTTTTTGTTCTCAGCCCTGTTGGTCGCTGCTCGCATGCACGAGTTCCGCCGTACCATCAAAGAAATCATTAGTGTAGTGAAGGTGTGCGAGGCCACACTACGAAAGAGGTGAGCGCTGCTTGAAAAGCACATTACAGCATCTTCCAAATGAATTAGGTTTAGCCTGGCATGTTCTCCGTCATCTATATGAAGAGTATGCTGAATCTTTTCCTTCTCATGGTTCAGATTGAATGAGTTTGAGGACACACCCACCAGCCAGCTGACCATTGAGGAATTTATGAAAGTGGATCTTGACGAGGAGTGTGACCCGCCCTCTTTCATCGCTGGCCAGAGGAAGAAAAGAATGAAGCTGGTGAGGAACTGCAGGAAGGATACAACCGTACCACCTTATTTATCTTGTCCTATGTTTTAACTGGTGATTTGTCTCAATATGGCACTGCTGTTTTTTACATTCACACCCTGATATTTCGTTTTTTTCCTTCTAGCTTGAGGAAGAATTGGAGAAGAAGATTGATGATGTTCAAGGTACGTTTATGAAAAATGTCTAGTCAAGTGACAACCAAAAAAAAGAAAAGTACAGAGATTGCCGACTCCACTCTGACTTTACAGAGTTGTCTGGATTTTATCTCAACAGGTGAAATCCATGAGTACCAAGATGAGATTGAGATGGAGCTGGAGCAGAGCCGGCCCAAGTTGAGAGGGATGTACGCCTCCTGTGTAAAACACGGTACGACACAAAGGTTGTGCTCAGCAGCCATGCAAGTCCTCTAGTTAGACCCCCTGGGAGGGGGTGTATCTCACTATGCTGCCAGTCTGTCGCTCGAGCCTGAAACTTCCATTTATCTAAATACTCAGGAATAAAAAAAAATTGTTCACTCAGTGCAAATGAGAATGTTATGATGACGCACATTTGCCATCTAACTGTGATGCGCTAAACCCCCTCCAACCATCTGTGCCCCCCTAGCTGATTGTGTTGCATTTCATTCTTAATCTCTGCACGCCTTCTGTAGAGGGGCCGCTGGCTGTCTGTCAGCGTGATGTAGGGCTGTTGCTCTTCTGCAGGGCCTGGGAAGCACAATTATAACACACACACACACTGGGCTTTTATCAACACTAAGAGAGCAGTCGTCATGATGATACTTTGACAGCTTGATGGTACCGTAGAATTAAACCAGGTGCTTCTTTTATAAGGTGCCTTGTCTCATTAGCCGGGTTGATAGATTCACCCATAACTACATGAAGGACTCTTGACTTAATTGAAAACACAGATGTCATACAGTTTAAATTATTTTCATAATCAGCCACAACAGCGACTAAATCAATCTGCCCTGAAATGCAATGTCAGTCTCTTTACTTGTTCTCTGCATCATTTAGTTTTATCAGTTTAATTAAGAAATGTCATTGCATGTAGGATTTATAGGATTTTATTTGGATGTCTTGCTCTTTCTCTCCACCTCTCCTAGGCCCCCAGGAGGAAGAGGACGATGAAATATCTCTTCCTGATGGGGAGGAGAGGGAGGACGAGGAGCTAAAGGCTGTGGCCCAGCACCTCAATAAGGAGCTGTGTGACCAGGTGATCTCTGGAGAGGAGGATGGAGAGGGGCAGGAGGAGAGACCTCCACGCAGAGGCCCATCACTGGCCTCCCTCCTGGGGCCCATGCCCACCGCAGCCAGCCTCGGCCTCCCAGAGTCTATCAGCAAGTGCATCGGAGAGGAGAAGGAGAACGGTTAGCAAACCTGTTGCTTGTCTAGATGCTTTTTGTCCTGCTGTTAGTTTGCATCGGAAATATTCCTTACTGCTCCTTCCTAATTTTGATAATCCACTCTCTCACTTCTCCTTCTACTCCATATCTAGAAATGTGTGGGGGATTTCAAAGGTGTAAGAGATGGGGAGGATGTTGACTTTCTGTCTTGATGTGGTGAAGCAGATTGGTTTTCATGGTAGTGGGCATCTGGGGAGTGTCGAGAGAAGGTGAAGAAAATCTAGTCATAGACGGGAATGAGTTTCAAAACAAACCGAGTCAATCTCTACGGAAGGATCAGTGTAGCCACTAAGGACAAAACATAATCTATTGTCAGAAGAATAGATTATTAGATGGGGTTGGTTTTAAGACTCACCATTATGTGATTTAAAATGAGTCATCGGCTTGAATCATAAACTCAGCAAAAAAAGAAACGTCCTCTCACTGTCAATTGCATTTAATTTCAGCAAATTTAACGTGTAAATATTTGTATGAACATAAGATTCAACAACTGAGACATAAACTGAACAAGTTCCACAGACATGTGACTAACAGAAATTAAATAATGTGTCCCTGAACAAAGGTGGGGGGGGGGGGGTGTGTGTCAAAATCAAGTCAGTCAGTATCTGGTGTGGCCACCAGCAGTGTTAAGTACTGCAGTGCATCTCCTCATGGACTGAAAACAGATTTGCCAGTTCTTGCTGTGAGATGTTACCCCACTCTTTCACCAAGGCACCTGCAAGTTTCCGGACATTTCTGGCTGTAATGGCCCTAGCCCTCACCCTCCGATCCAACAGGTCCCAGACATGCTCAATAGGATTGAGATCTGGGCTGGCCATGGCAGAACACTGACATTCCTGTCTTGCAGGAAATCACGCTCAGAATGGCTGGTGGCATTGTCATGCTGGAGGGTAATGTAAGGATGATCCTGCAGGAAGGGTACCACATGAGGGAGGAGAATATCTTCCCTGTAACGCACATCGTTGAGATTGCCTGCAATGACGACAAGCTCAATCTGATGATGCTGTGACACACGCCCCAGACCATGACGGACTCTCCACCTCAAAATCGATCCCGCTCCAGAGTACAGGCCTCGGTGTAACGCTCATTCCTTTGACGATAAATGCAAATCCAACCATCACCCCTGGTGAAACGACAATGCGACTCGTCAGTAAGGAGCACTTTTTGCCAGTCCTGTCTGGTCCAGCGACTTTTGGTTTGTGCCCACAGGAGATGTTGTTGCCGGTGATGTCTGGTGAGGACCTGCCTTACAACAGACCTACAAGCCCTCAGTCCAGCGCCTCTCAGCTTATTGTGGACAGTTTGAGCACTGATGGAGGGATTGTGCGTTCCTGGTGTGACTTGGGCAGTTGTTGTTACCATCCTGTACCTGTCCCACAGGTGTGATGTACAAAATAGCCTCCAACACTCTACTCAACAAATTGGATGCAGTCTATCACAGTGCAATCAGTTTTGTCACCAAAGCCCCATATACTACCCACCACTGCGACCTGTATGCTTTGGCTAGCCCTCGCTTCATACTCGGCGTCAAACCCACTGGCTCCTGGTCATCTACAAGTCTCTGTTAGGTAAAGCCCCACCTGTGTGGCTCAGTCGGTAGAGCATGGCGCTTGCAACGCCAAGCGTCGTGGGTTCGATTCCCGCTGGGACCACCCATATGTGAAAGTAGTGGCCCCAGCCGACTTGTAAGTCGCTTTGGACAAAAGCGTCTGCTAAATGGGATATTATTATTATTATTATTATTATTGCAGCTCACTGGTCACCATAGCAGGACCCACCAGTAGCACACGCTCCAAAGGTATATTTCACTGGTCACCCCCAAAGCCAATTCTTCCTTTGGCCTCCTCTCCTTCCAGTTCTCTGCTGCCAATGACTGGAACGAGCTGCAAAAATCTCTGAAGCTGAAGACTCTTACCTCCCTCACTAACTTTAAGCACCAGCTGTCAGAGCAGCTTACAGATCACTGCACCTGTACATAGCTCATCTGTAAATAGCCCATCCAATCTACCTCATCCCCATTCTGTATTGATTTATTTACCTTGCTCCTTTGCACCCCAGTATCTCTACTTGCACATTCATCTTCTTCACATCCTACCATTCCAGTGTTTAATTGCTATATTGTAATTACTTCACCATGGCCTATTTATTGCCTTACCTCTCTTATCCTACCTCATTTGCACATGCTGTATATAGATTTTTCTACTGTATTATTGATTGTTTGTTTATTCCAAGTGTAACTGTGTCGAACTGCTTTGCTTTATCTTGGGTAGGTCGCAGTTGCAAACGAGAACTTGTTCTCAGCTAGCCTACCTGGTTAAATAGAGGTGAAATAAAAATATGTTCGAATGTACCGATCCTGTGCAGGTGTTATTACACATGGTCTTCCACTGTGAGGATGATCAGCTGTCCGTCCTGTAGAGGCGTCTCACAGTACGGACATTGCAATTTATTGCCCTGGCCACATTTGTAGTCCTCATGCCTCCTTGCAGCGTGCCTAAGGCACGTTCACGCAGATGAGCAGGGACCCTGGGCATCTTTCTTTTAGTGTTTTTCAGAGTCAGTAGAAAGGCCTCTTTAGTGTCCTAAGTTTTCACAACTGTGATCTTAATTGCCTACTGTCTGTAAGATGTTAGTGTCTTAACGACCGTTCCACTGGTGCATGTTCATTAATTGTTTATGGTTCATTGAACAAACATGGGAAACAGTGTTTAAACCCTTTACAATGAAGATCTGTGAAGTTATTTAGATTTTTACGAATTATCTTTGAAAGATGGGTCCTCAAAAAGGGACGTTTCTTTTTGTGCTGAGTTTATAATGCTTCTCAAATTAATGTATCAAAAGGCTTTATTGACTGATGTGAGTTTGAGTTCTCAATGTACATTTGTCATGTGGATCTCATCCATATCCGTGAAAGGGAAAGATATAGAGTACCAGTCAAAAGTTTGGACACGCCTACTCCTTCAAGGGTTTTTCTATATTTTTGCTATTTTCTACATTGTAGAATATTAGTGAAGACGAACTATGAAATAACACATATAGAATCATCTAGTAACCAAAAAAAGTGTTGAATGAATATATATTTTAGATTCTTCAAAGTAGCAACCCTTTGCCTTTGACAACTTTGCACACTCTTGGCATTCTCTCAACCAGTGTCATGAGGTAGTCACCTGGAATGCATTTCAATTAACAGGTGTGCCTTGTTAAAAGTTCATTTGTGGAATTTCTTTCCTTTATGCGTTTGAGACAATCAGTTGTGTTGTGACAAAGTAGAGGTGGTATATAGAATAGAATATATAGAATATACCATATTATGGCAGCTCAAATAAGCAAATAAACCACCAATAAGAGAAGAGACTTGCTTGGGCCAAGAAACACGAGCAATGGACATTATACCGGTGGAAATCTGTCCTTTGATCTGATGAGTCTGAATTTGAGATGTTTTTGTTCCAACCTCCTTGTCTTTGTGAGACAGAGTTGGTGAACGGATGATCTCCGCATGTGTGGTTCTCACCGTGAAGCTTGGAGGAGGAGGTGTGATGGTGCTTTGCTGGTGACACTGTAGGTGATTTATTTAGAATTCAAAGCACACTTAACCAGCATGGCTACCAAAGCATTCTGCAGCAATACGCCATCCTATCTGGGTTGCGCTTAGACCCACTGGCATTTATTTTTCAACATGACAATGACCCAACACTGTCATTGCTGTGTAATGGATATTTGACCAAGAAGGAGAGTGATGGAGTGCTGCATCATATGACCTCCACAATCACCCAATCTCAACCCAACTGAGATGGTTTGGGATGGTTTGGACCACGGCGTTAAAGAAAAGCAGCCAACAAGTGCTCAGCATATGTGAGAACTCCTTCAAGACTGTTGGAAAAGCATTCCAGGTGAAGCTGGTTGAGAGAATGCCTATAGTGTGTAAAGTTGTCAAAAAGGTGAAGGGTGGCTACTTTGTAAATCTCAAATATAAAATATATTTTGACTTGTATAACCCTTTGTTTTGGTTACTACATGATTACATGTGTTAGTTTTTGTTTTCAACATTATTCTACAACATAGAAATAATAGTGAACCCTTGAATTGACTGACTGGTACTGTACATTGGCTGACCTTTTGACTCATTCTAATAGAATACTTTTTAATATGTGGCTGATCTAATGAGAGGATAATTTAAAGCAAGTCAGTGTTGGTGTGTGTACCTCTTGGGGCTACTTTCATGGAGCTGTGTGTCTGCAATTGTTGTGTCATGGATGCAGTCTGCCAGTGGTGTCTCAGGCCTGGCTAATTGCAGTGTTGGAGTAGTGAACTACCTGTAGTTCAACTAATATTTGAATTACATATTGCATTATCTTGGTGGTAGTTGAAATTAATTTAAATCTTGGTAGTTTTTTTCAGTAGTTAATAATTTATTTAATGCCACATTGGTGTAGCTAACTGCTGGAATGAAGTCTGCCGAGTGGCGCGGAGTCCCTGGTTCGAATCCAGGCTGCATCACATCCAGCCGGGATTGGGAGTACGGCGGCGCACAATTGGCCCAGCGTTGTCCGGGTTTGGCGTGGGTAGGCCGTCATTGTAAACAAGAATTTGTTCTTATTAAATGATCTGCCTAGTTAAATAAAGGTTAAATGAAATAAAACTACAATTGCTTTTTCTTGCTAAAAATGTGCGACGTAGGCAAGAATTTCATTTTTTGGCATCAGACCTGCCCAATTCACACTTGAAACCTAATGCTCGCTTTGTGTTTTAATCGGCTAAATCACACATTCTGTTAACATCTGACTACAGAGCGATGGTTCTTTTGAAGTCTATGACATTTCAGATTTGGATATTTTTTCCACAATATAGTTTGGAAGTAGTGAACTATTTTTCTAATGAACTTTAGTTAACTAGGTGCCTCCCGGGTGGCGCAGTGGTTAAGGGCGCTGTACTGCATCGCCAGCTGTGCCACCAGAAACTCTGGGTTTGCGCCCAGGCTCTGTCGTGTCCATGGGGCGACGCACAATTGGCCTAGCGTCATCCGGGTTAGGGAGGGTTTGGCCGGTAGGGAAATCCTTGTCTCATCGCACACCAGCGACTCCTGCGACGGGCCAGGCGCAGTGCGCGCTAACCAAGGTTGCCAGGTGCACAGTGTTTCCGACACATTGGTGCGGCTGGCTTCCGGGTTGGATGCGTGCTGTGTTAAGAAGCAGTGCGGCTTGGTTGGGTTGTGTATCGGAGGACGTATGACTTTCAACCTTTGTCTCTCCCGAGCCCGTATGGGAGTTGTAGCGAAGAGACAAGATAGTAGCTACTAAACAATTGGAAACCACGAAATTGGGGAGAAAAGGGGTAAAATTCAAAAAATAAATAACTAAAGTGTTTTTATTTTGTAATTTATTTTTTAACTTAACTATATATTTTTCTAATTAACTTTACTTAAGTAAACTATATTTTTCGTAAGGGTAGCTTTAATGTAGCTTAACTTCTTCCGGTGTGAAGTAATTGGTAGCTTGGTAAACTATATTTTCAGAGTAGCTTCTCCAAAACTGGCGGGTTTGGGAGGGGCGGAGGTTCAAGGGTCCCCAGCTCAATGTTTGAAGCATTAAGTGGACAGAGTAGGACCTTGTCATTAGTACGGTGTCTTTCATCTGTGTGTGTGTGATCAGTTATGTTTTTGTGCACTGTTGGTTTGGGCACGGCTTAAGAGGAAAGGGAGGAGGGGTCCTTTTGAGTCTATTCATGTGTTTAAGATACTAAAGATGGAGTTGAGTAGACTAAACCAATCTGTCATCCATCCCTAACGCCTGTATTGAAGGTAGAGAGGATCTTCATGAGTCCAAAATGTTGGACCCGTTTCGAAATGGACCTGGGGCTTTGCCACCCGGACCTGATATGCATAAATTAATTCTTAAAACATAGAGACAGCTAGAGTGTGGGGAAAGTAATTTCTGCTACTTTATTAACTGGAGCTGATAAAGGGAGAGAGGTGCTGCTCTAGCAGGCAGGGAGGGGCCATACTGTGAGCAGATGAGAGATGAGACCGCAACCAAACAAGCATACTCGCACTATAGTAGACTAATAGTCTGCATAGTTAGGTTATTTATCATCCAATATGATTATGTAGTACCTGTCTTGACAGCATTAACCCGGGAGTTAACTAGCTAGGCTAATTGAGGCTGCAGTGAATATGCCTTCTCATCCTACAGTTACCTCTGTTCAGAATATTAAGTAGCAGCCTACCTGTTGTGGTTCTTGGTCATTGGTGCCCATCCTTCTCCAATAACTTTTTAATTCTGTAATTTATTCCATCTTCCATTGATTAAATATCTTCTAACTTTTGCCACACGCACAGGTTTTATACCTGCCGCTTTGTGCCACTTTGATTCATGATTGGCCAACATGCTACATGCGCCATGCTCCACTCATGAAAAGCAAGAGCAGCAGCATGAATAATAAAATGTCTCTTTCGCTATACTGCAGCAGTTGCGTTTGGATCTGTATGGGCCCTTCCGGACAAGTCAGTTAAAATTGCACATACCTGAGACCCGTGACAATCATATCGGATCCGACCCAGACCCGTGGTTTTATTTAGAAATCTCGATTGGAACCCTCTCTGTTCCCAGATCCGGTCTCTGGTACAGATGACTTCTAATTGAAGGGTGGAAACCAGAGGCATGACTAGAGATTGTTACAATAGGTGTGCTGTAGTTTAGACGCTCTAGTCTCTGAGTAGTGGCATATTCATTTACACTTGAGTCAGGGAGAGAGCAGCCAGTCTTGGCAAAGCTTTGTGACTCGGCAACCACATGATAACTCTGTCGCAAAAGTCTATATAGTTTTGTCTTCAGGGAGCACTGTCCTTTACCATTAGAGCAGGCATTGATTGAAGGCCTGTGTTTTCACCCAGGCACTTAGTCCAATCAATGACTTTGGGCCTGACCTTAACAGCATCACTGAGCACAGTCAGCCTCGGGCACTTTTTAAACGGCTCTGCTTTTATAGGCTGAGAATGTCAGCACTCAGCAAGGGCCATTTAAAGGTGTTGGGCCTCTGGATTTAGGTGAATCTTGGCACTTCCCTGAACCATTTCAGATGTTTGCGCAGAAAACAAACTTGTGCCTTATTTTCCCCCACATACCAGGTTTTGATTTGAAGGTCAATCAATCATTGGACAACCAAGCGCTCAAGGACTGGAGTTGTCCACTGCCAGTGCTTAAAGTCATTGGTAAATAAGTAGGCTCCTGCTTACCTAAGCATGGCTCCTGACACTCCAATTCTAAGACTACAGTTACTACTCTGTAAACTTACAGCTAAATATAATATAATTCAGAGAGCATAACGACCTCTGGTGTGTGAATATCTTAAGGCAGATCCAAGTGAACAGTGAGAACATCTCTAGTTGCTAATTTTGGGCTGTTTAAAGGTCTATTTAGAAGCTATTCAAGATGGAATAGAATCAAATGTTCACTGAGTCAGCAGCAGCACCACTCTACCCATCTGACCTACCTACCTGGGCTAGCCTTTAAACTGTGGTGTTTGCCAAATGTGAAGGAAGATAATCATAGAGGTCAGATGAAGCTACACACACACAAAGGTCCTCCGCTCTGTCATTTACATTCTCTGCCTGACATCTGGAGATGCCTCAATTCCACAGTGAGGAGGCGGAGATGTGGGGTGTTTTACAATGCCTAGGGGCAGTACAGTCTGTAGGGCCAGGGCCAGCATGACAGATGGCCGGATGGCCAGCCCCTCAGAGGAAGGTGGGGTAAGGTGACTACTGATGACATCATAGAGATATGCATATGTCGAAAGCGGGAAGATTAGGATAAAAACATTCTAGTATGTATTTTAATCTCTGCAGGCCTATTACACTTTGTCAGGAAGTCTCACAAAGCCCCTTTGTGATTTCAAATGTAAAACCAGGCTGATTATGTGTTTCCCAAGAGCTGCAGTAGTGTCTCCTAAGCTTGGTGAGATGCTGCATCATAGTCTGTGACACATGTCATATGAGCGATTCGTGACTGGACATGATCCGTCTCCATGGACTGGGGAGGAAAAGGAGATGCTCTGTCTGTAGCTCCCAGCCTGAGTGGAGATGACAGCTGCCGTTTACCACGGAGGAGCAGGAAGTCCTGTGCCTCAGGCTGTTACTTTCTCTCACTCACACACTCACTCACACAGGGTTTTAACTCGCTGTGCGTGCATCAGGGCTAAAACCTGTTTATTGATTTAGCATGGTGGAAACCAGGGAGCACAAACACAGGATTATGTCATAAGGACTGTCAAGGTACCATGATAACATATCTGAATGCTGTTTGATGTATGTGGTAGGGTTGGAACAGATAATGAAGTGGGCTGTAATGCTTGGTGGGTCCCTGTCCCAAGGTTAGTGATAGAGATGTGCTCAACATGGTGAACCAGCACACAGCTCTGCCCCCAGCAGCACTATGAAATCTATCACCAATCTCTCGCTCGCTCACTCTCGTTCTATCCATCTCTCTCGCCTTCCCTCTGGCTCAGGGCAGGGGCCCAGGCAGGTGGCTGAGTGGGAGTAGGGTCTGTCTGGGCTCAGTCAAGGTTAGGGAGGTCATATTTTAATGGGCTCTTCTTGCCTCAGCTTGGCCTAACCATGTCAGTCGGAGAATATTACACTTTATTTATTTCCTCTGCTCTGTTTGGTTGTCTTCAGCACAGAGCTGCCATGTAGTCTGCTTGACTTTATCACTGGGCTGGTTTTGCATGATGATGAGACTTGTCATGTTCTCAGGTTAAGGGAAAGCCTTGTGTTTGGAGCAGCGGTGTTGTTGGGGACCTCAAGGGAGTCTTGATGTTTCGGTAATAGTGATCCACCGTGAGCAGCACCATGCCACAAGCTGATTCATCCTGACGATCACAAACTCTGGAGAGTGTTTTCTGGACAGAGCGCGGAGAAGGGAGGAGGACGCAGAGATGCTCCCTTCTAATTTGCTGGACCATATTTTTTTTCTTTTTCCCCCGTGGTTTTGTCTCTCTGAAATATGGGCTCAAGGAGCTCAGCGACTCCATCTCTCTCTCTCTCTCTCTCTCTCTCTCTCTCTCTCTCTCACACTCACACACATAAGTGAAGCTCTGCGGTGTAGCATCTAATCTCTGACATCACATCAGAATTGGGTGTTTTTAGCTTGTGGACAGCCCTGACAGTTGATGATCTGACAGTGGTCTACCCTTCATTCCTCCCCTCCATGGTGGATTTGGAGTGCGTTCTAGAGTGCTCCAGGGGGAGGGGGATCTACTGGTAAAGAAGTGTTCATTGGGAAAGGAAAGGCCTAAGGAATCCCGGGGCTCGTGGCATTGATACACAGGGTGTGCTGTGCAAGAGTGTGTGAACAAAAACTGTAGAAGCCCATCTCCCACCATGATGTCATTTTTAAGAGGGTATTATTAAAGGAGAATATAATGTAAATTGCACTGCCTTTTATCCTGCTGCAAACAACACGTTAATTAATTTGCAGCTTGTCTCGATTTACTGCCTATTTTAATTTTTTATACTCCGGTACATTATTATTTTCTTCGTTTTTTCCACATCACATAGAGTATCATTATTTACTTTAATAATTTGTTTTGATAAAAGCAATGTAATTCTCATAGTTTAAGGAAATGAATTGAACTTGTCACCAGCCCTGTTCTCATGCTCCTCTGGATGAATAGCGTGTTCTCTGTCCGTCTCCTGTCTGGCGCAGCTGTCTAAGGCACTGCATCTCAGTGCTTGAGGCGTCACTACAGACACCATGGTTAGAATCCTGGCTATGTCACAACCGGCCGTGATTGGAAGTCCCATAGGGTGGCTCATAATTGGCCAAGCATCGCCCGGGTTTGGCCGGTGTAGGCCGTCATTGTAAATAAGAATTTGTTCTTAACTGACTCACCGAGTTAAATTGAAAAAATTCCCCTCACACTTCACTGAAGGGAACTTTTGAGATGGCTGGGCCAGACCTATTGGGACCTACTGAACACTACTGACTGGATTGCAACTTCTGTAATATTGCAGGTGTGTGTGTGTGTGTGTGTGTGTGGCGTGTCCTGTGCACCTGTCTCTCCTTAATTATCTGGGAAGCCTGTCTGGATATGTGTGGCACGGCTTTGAAGTGTGCTTCTGTGGTGAGTGTGTTAACCTAGGGAAGCATGGCTCTCTGAACACGTCAAACAGAGGTGACAGAAGTTAAACGGCTCCCATAAACCTGTCACGTTGCCTCTTACGACGCTATTCTCTTCCCTTTGACTGAGACTGTCTGTGTGTAGGCAGGCGAAGGAGTCTCACTTTATTAGAAAATGGCTAATCAAGGAGATTCATCTGTGTGTGAAAGCTGTTCTATTCTTTTCTTGCCGAAGTCAAACCCTCAATCATTTTGTCTCTGTTATCAAAGGTAATCAGACTTTTCCTTTGTGAGGAATGTTTTTTTTCCAGTCCATCATTGAAGTGTTGAGTTCCCTGGGATTTGAGAACACTCCTGTCTTGTCTCGGCATAAAGGTGGCTGTTTCTTCTCAGACAACCTGAACAATCACCAGAGGAAGGAGGGTAAAAATGGAAATGAGGCTTAGGAATCCATTGTCTCGCATCAAAATGCAAATTGACGTTTCAGCAACTCCATGAAAATAAAGCGTACCACAATCTTGAAAGCGTATTGTAATTGAAAAGACAATCTGTACAGGCAGATCTGCTTAAATCAGGCTTAAACCTATTACTTATTGTTTTTTTAATTTTATTTGTGGTGCTTATTATTTACTGAAACTCCAGGCACAATTGTTTTTGCAGAAACACACTGGATGAATTTTGTAAAGTGTTATCTGCTGTGGAATTGATATCTTTCTCCCAGAGTGGGTTGGCGTACCTGAGAACCTACAATACTTAACATTTCTAATAATTATGTTGAATTTATTTTTTCAGATGAGGATGCTGAAAATGGAGAGCTGGACTTGAGTGGTATTGATGATGATGAGATTGAGCTGGTATGTACTGTATTTTAATTTATGTTGCACCTAATATTGAACCATCTATTCATTCTGACTTTACAGGATTGCCAGCAAATAAAGCCTGGAAATGCATAACAGGTCATTTATGTACCATTCTCTGCAGTATCTTCTGAATGACAAAGAGGTGAAAATCAAGACTGAGCTTTGGCTGAAACAGAATGAAGACTACTTGAAAGAGCAGAAAGGTACAGCCACACCCAGGGGGTCTCTGTATTGCAAAATTCATGTGCTTAGTAATAGACGTCATTTGAACTGTACATTACTTTTTAATGTGTCAGGAATACAACTAGTCATGATATTTTTATCTGTCAAATAAATCACGTCAAAGTAGGCTACCTGTGCTTGTTCGCCCACTCAAATAATTCCAGCATCAAAACTGCATGTACAGCCTACTCACTCTATTTGATTAATGGAAATAAACATCTGTTACAAAACACCAAAATGTGTGCCCAATGACATTCAGCGATTGCCATTGATTAGGCCTAAATTAATTGATGTGTCTTGCTGACAAATTTAGCCTTTTCAGTTGAAATGGGGCTGAAACTGTCCCGGGGAAAATGGGACCGTCTCCCTAACACACATGGTCAACTTTCTAAACTAGGCTACAATGTGTATTACCATAAACTTCAAATAGGCCTTACCGGTAGCCAGTGTGTAGTAGTAAAAAAATATATAGGTCGTAAACGGTGAAAAAAGTAATGCTCCCGGTAATGTCAATGCATTTTTTTCTGAAAAAAGGTGGGTAAACGGCATTTACTTGAGTTTACCCTCGCTAGGCCTACACTACTGCCAGTAGCCTACCCTCTGTCAAGGCAATTTTAAACTCATGAACACACGCTGAATAGGAAGCATTCAATATAATACACGAGTTGATTTTTTTTTTTTTTTTTACATAGCACTACCTTTTCTTACATCAATGACACGACAGTTATTTGTCATTATTAAGCATTTAACAATTGAATTAGAACCATGAACTTAAACCCTGCACAAATCATGGATCTTGGAGATCTTGGAAAAAGCGCTATAAGTGTAACTGTCAACATAAATTTTCATTATGTGAAATTGATGGCCACCATTGTTCCTGTACCCAAGAATGCAAAGGTAACTGAACTAAATTACTATTTCCCCATAGAATTCACTGCCGTCATCATGAATTGCTTTGAGAGACTTGTCAAGGGTCATATTACCTCCAACTTACCTGTCACCCTAGACCCACTTCAATTTGCTTACCACCCCAATAGGTCCACAGACGATGCAATCGCCATCACACTGCACACTGCCCTATCCCATCTGGACAAGAGGAATACCTATGCAAGAATGCTGTTAATTGACTATAGCTTAGCATTCAACACCATAGTACCCTCCAAGCTCATCATTAAGCTCTGGGCCCTGGTTCTGAACTCCGCTCTGTGCAACTGAGTCGTGGACTTCCTGAAGGGCCGCCCCCAGGTGGTGAAGGTAGGAAACAACATCTCCACTTTGCTGATCCTCATCACTGGGGCCCCACAAAGGTGCATGCTCAGCCCCCTCCTGTACTTCCTGTTCACCCATGAGTGCATGGCCATTCACGCCTCCAACTCACTTATCAAGTTTACACACGAGACAGTAATAGGCTTGATTACCAACAACGATGAGACAGCCTACATGAGGAGGTGAGGGCTCTGGGAGTGTGGTGTCAGGAAAATAACCTCAATCAACGCCAACAAAACAAAGGACATGATCGTGGACGTCAGGAAACACCAGAGGGAGCACCCCCTATCCACATCAATAGGACAACAGTGGAGAAGGTGGAACGTTTTTTTACGTTTCTCTGCATACATATCATTGACAAACTGAAATGGTCCAGCCACACAGTGTGGTAAAGGCACAACAACGCCTCTTCAACCTCAGCAGGCTGAAGAATTTTGTCTTGTCACCTAAAACCCTCAAACTTTTACAGATGCACAATCGAGAGCATCCTGTCGGGCTGTATCACCGCCTGGTAGGGCAACTGTACCGCCTACAACCGCAGGGCTCTCCAGAGGGTGGTGCGGTCTACGCAACGCGTCACTGGGGGCAAACTACTTGCCCTCCAGGACACCTACAGCACCTAATATCACAGGAAGGCCAAAAAGATAATCAAGGACAACAACCACCCGAGCCACTGCCTGTTCACCCTCCTATCATCCAGAAGGAGAGGTCAGTACAGGTGCATCAAAGCTGGGACCGAGAGACTGAAAAACAGCTTCTATCTCAGGGCCATCAGACTGTTAAATGGCCATCACTAGCACAGAGAGGCTGCTGCCTACACACAGACTTGAAATCATTGGCCACTTTAATAAATGGAACACTCGTCACTTTAATGTTTACATATCTTGAATTACTCATCTCACATGTACAGTTGAAGTTGGAAATTTACATAGACTTAGGTTGGAGTCATTAACTTGTTTTTCAACCACTCCACACATTTCGTGTTAACAACTGGCAAGTCGGTTAGGACATCTACTTTGAATGACACAAGTAATTTTTCCAACAGTTGTTTACAGACAGATTATTTCACTTATAATTCACTGTATCACAATTCCAGTGGGTCAGAAGTTTACATACACTAAGTTGACTGTGCCTTCAAACAGCTTGGAAAAACCCAGAAAATTATGTCATGGCTTTAGAAGCTTCTGATAGGCTAATTTAGATAATTTGAGTCAATTGGAGGTGTACCTGTGAATGTATTTCAAGGCCTACCTTCAAACTCAGTGCCTCTTTGCTTGACATCATGGGAAAATCAAAATAAATCACAAGTCTGGTTCATCCTTGGTTGCAATTTCCAAACGCCTGAAGGTACTACGTTCATCTGTACAAACAATTGTACGCAAGTATAAACACCATGGGACCACGCAGCCGTCATACTGCTCAGGAAGGATACGTGTTCTGTCTCCTAGAGATGAATGTACTTTGTGAAAAGTGCAAATCAATCCGAGAACAGCAAAGGACCTTGTGAAGATGCTGGAGGAAACAGGTACAAAAGTATCTATATCCACAGTAAAACAAGTCCTATATCAACATAACCTGAAAGACCACTCAGCAAGGAAGAAGCCACTGCTCCAAAACCACCATAAAAAAGCCAGACTACGGTTTGAAACTGCACATGGGGACAATGATCGTACTTTTTGGAGAAATGTTCTCTGGTCTGATGAAACAAGAATAGAACTGTTTGGCCGTAATGACCATCGTTATGTTTGGAGGAAAAAGGGGGAGGCTTGCAAGCCCAAGAACACACCCCAACTGTGAAGCATGGGGTTGGCAGCATCATATTGTGGGGGTCCTTTGCTGCAGGAGGGACTGGTGCACTTTATGTAGTGAAAATTACATGGATATATTGAAGCAACACCTGCCCACATCATTGGTGGGCAGAACTGAAAAAGCGTGTGCGAGCAAGGAGGCCTACAAACCTGACTCAGTTACACCAATGGGCCAAAATTCACCCAATTTATTTTGGGATGCTTGTGGAAGGCTACCTGATACGTTTGACTCAAGTTAATCAATTTAAAGGCAATGATACCAAATACTAACTGAGTGTATGTAAACTTCTGACCCACTGGGAATGTGATGAAAGAAATAAAAGCTGAAACAAATCATTCTAATATTATTCTGACATTTCACATTCTTAAAATAAAGTGGTGAACCTAAGACAGGGAATTTTTACTAGGATTAAATGTCAGGAATTGTGAAACTGAGTTTAAATGTATTTGGCTAAAGTGTATGTAAACTTCTGACTTGTAAACTTCTGCAACTGTATATACTGTATTCTATACTATCTACTGTATCTTAGTCTGTGCCGCTCTGACATTGCTCATCCATATATTTATATTTTCTTAATTTCATTAATTTACTTAGATGTGTATTAGGTATTTGTTGTGAAATTGTTTTATATATTACTTGTTAGATATTGCTGCACTGTCGGAACTAGAAGCACGCCCACAATAACATCTGCTAAACACATGTATGTGACCAATAAGATTGGATTTGTTTCGCCGTAGAAACAGTTCCCATGGGCACAAATCCCAGACAATGTAATCTTATGTCATTACAAAATCAAATGCTTCTTACCGAAACTATCGGCATAGTATCATTAACGTATACTTATTGGATGCACATTGGTGTCTAGCTCTAGGCTAGTGATATTGTCGACTGTCAGCTGATCCAGGAAAGAAAACAAATATTGATAGACAATAATAAAGCAAAATAAATGGCCTACTTCTGGCCCCGGATGGTACAGAGAACATCAGTATCTGCACGCACCTGAGAAACAAAGCAGTGTGCGCTCTGAACAGCTGACTGACAAAGGCAAACGATGATAAATTAAATGCATTGGAATAAAGACTATTTTAATCACAAACGCATGCTGAAAATGAGGAAGTGCAAAGAAAAATCTATGCATGAAGGAGCTCAGCTGAGGTCAAAATACAGCACAACTGAGTGGACAGTGCCACCACATAGAAATAAATCATGACAGGTGGGGATGTTAATTTCATTGGAAGCTTTTATTTTCATATTTACCACTGCATTTTAAACAACTAGAAGAATGGTTAAATTAGCATTTATTTAGAGAGCCCCTGTGGCCACAACACACCAGGCACATATTGTAATAAACTGTTTTGTATTGACTCTTTACAAATAACTATATTTCCAATTGAATTCCCCCAATCCATTTATACTTTCAGAAAAGGAAGAGCGGATAGCGAAAGAGAAGGAGCTGGGGATTTACAAGGACAAGAAGGTAAATGCTGACAATCTAAAGCAGCGATTCTCAACTGGTGGGTTGCAACCCAAATTTGGGTCTTGGGAGGTTTTGAATGTGTTGCGAGTGTCTGAATAATACAAATAAACACTTAATTTTTTTGTCAAAATAAACCAGTCTGAACTTAAACTACTAAAATCAGGTAGGAAGTGTGTATAAATGATAATGAACCTGTTTTTTATTTTTCAATCAGTTCTCAATTTAGAATTATTAGCAGTGCCTTTAGTGGATTTGTTTTTTTTTTAATCTCACACCAGTGAGTTTAACATTCTTCATCAAGAATATGGGCAAAGTGGAATTATTGGCAATGGAAGAAGTTGGGACTGTTGTTCCTTTGTCATATAATTGGTGCATTTACTGTAAACATGTTCCAGATTGCATTTTGGCAACAACAACAAATCGTGACACGATTATTGGATCGCCATAGACAACCTGGTTCAATTTGGGTCCCGAGACTAAACCAGTTGTGAACCACTGGTATAAAGAAGCAGTGATCTTGGGGTGGCCTGGATATATGCTAAGCTGTGGTGTGTCAATGTGTGTGCATGTTTTCCACTCTAGTGGGTTTATCATTTCACGTCAGTATTTGGCAAGGCCCAGCCTCCTTGTTAGGTCCAACATCTGCTCTCTGGTTTTCACTAGCTGGATTAACTGCAGCGCAATAGATACCTAATGAGGTGTGGAGTCTTTGACAGCACTGATCCAACCACCTTATGCCATGTTGTCCAAATTCACAATCAGCCCCCTCCCATAATACTGCCGCATAGCTAGAGCATCCCTTTGTTGTGCAAAGTATAGTTACAAATGTACATTAAGCTAAAGCACTAATTTGCATAAGTAATTGCATTTGACTGGATACTGAGTGATTTGAAATCCCACTATGTGCCCTGCAGCCCAAGAGCTCCAAGAAGCGGGCTCCGATCCATGCCAGCACAGCCGACGAGGCCATAGAGAAGATGCTGGAGCAGAAGAAGATCTCCACTAAGATCAACTACGATATCCTGAAGGAACTGAATGTCAAGCCATGCGCCAGTCCAGCCCGCCAGACAGCAGAGTCTCCGAAAGGAGCCACCCCTGGAGCCCAGAGGCTGACTGGACGATACCGCAAACCCACCAATGTCCCTCTGAGCCTGGGCACACCACTCAGCAGCCTGGGCAAGAGGTGGGTGAATCAGAACCACAGGGTGACTCAGTCTATCTAATAATACCACTGCTTTTCACTGTCATATATTGTTCAATATATTCAGTATTGGCTGATTAAGCTTCAAGACTGACTGACGGCAGCAGTGTTGAATAAATGGGAGATGAATGGAAATGTGAGCGATGCAACAGTATTTTTGTCCTTCTCTGAGCTTCCTGTCTGTCACTAGGGAAACATGCCCACTTCAGAGCCTGTTGAAGCGATGTTGCTCCTCTTCTAAATAATGATGAGGCTGCACTTTTCCTCTAGCCTGGAATAATCACCAGTGACAACCAGACAGATGCTCGCATTCCTTTTTTTAGTTTTTCCGGAAGGCTGTGGACTCACTCAGACCGCCACTCACTCCCATGTGCTTCCCTGAGATTTACCTTTTCTTTCTGCCAGGATTTGCTTGATCTCATTCTCTCTTTCTTTCCCGCTTTCTCAACACACACATTCAGTATGTTATGATCCACTGTGAGGCTTTCTTCTGAAGTTAATCAGTTTCTTCAGTTTTGACTTTTGACTTTTCTGTTTGCTTGGAATTACTGAAATTGGTTTCCCAACTTTCCATTTTTTTTAACTCCCCAAAAACACTCAATAAATCAAATTTGTGTGGAACCGTCTTGCAGGTGTACAAGTCTTAGACCCAGCTCAGCCTAGACCCAGCTCAGCCTAGACCCAGCTCAGCCTAGAGCCAGCCTTTTAGTGACATCCAGGGGAGCCCCCCTTCCTAGTGCAGTAAGTGTTACTGGAGTCATCTAGTTGCAGCTCCTCCCTTCATCCTACCTTCTCAATCCATTTTCATGAGCTGCAATAAAAGATTGCAGAAATATTCCATACACACAAAAAGCTTATTTCTCAAAAAAGTTGTGCACAAATTTGTTTACATCCCTGTTAGTGAGCATTTTTCCATTGTCAAGAGCTGTTTCCAGAGAATTTAATCTTTATTTCTCTACCATAAGCCACCTCCATTGCCATTTTTGAGAATTTGTCAGTACGTCCAACCGGCCTCACAACCGCAGATCACATGTAACCACACCACACCAGCCCAGGAACTCAGGAACTCCACATCTTGCTACTTCACCTGCGGGATCATCTGAGACCAGCAACCTGATTTGTATTTCTGTCTGTAATAAAGCCCTTTTGTGGGGGAAAACTCATTCTGATTGGCTGGGCCTGGCTCCTCAGCCTTTATGAACTGTAACTCAGTAGAAGTGTTGAAATATAGTATGTTGCGTTTTATATTTTTGTTCAGTATAGTTGCACTACTCCAGTCAGAGTAGCCTAGCACTTCTTTAGAAAGCTGACGTTTACTGTAGCTTACACACTCAAGACATCTCCAGTTCCGTGTTTTTTTTCTGCTGTTGAAGATTGCTTCATGAACCTTTCCCCCCTTTAAGAATTACAATTTTCCCTCCAACTGTCCACCCGTACATAAAAAAAAATGCATTCATGTCAGTAAATGATTCATGTACATTATGGTTATTGAATCATTCATTGTACACTTTCAACATTTGTTTTTCCTGAATGGAACAGTGCTTTTGCTAGCAGGTAGCTTTTAAGACTCACATCCACTTGCTGAGAAAAATTGGAACTTTGCACTTTAGTTCTGCTTGCTCAACAAACATAGTTTTAACCACAAGACGGGATCACACCATGGTTTATCCAAACAGTTACTTTTTCTATATCACTGTTGATAATTTGGCATCTTTGCTGTACCTCAGAAATGGTGACATTCAAATGAAAACATGACTTGCCCATTGACTGCAGAAAGAGTCCTTTCACTGGTTGTTTGACGAGTACACCATTACTGGGGCTCTGAAAAGGTTGCTGTGTGGATATTTAAAAGGCGAGTCAGGGAGAACTAGAAAAGTGGAGGAGAGCGGTGGCTGACAGTAAGTCCATTGTGCTGCCTGCTTCAAGACCTTACTGACTGCTACACTGAAGCATTGTGCT
The DNA here is from genome assembly GCF_036934945.1 of Oncorhynchus masou masou. NCBI lineage: Eukaryota > Metazoa > Chordata > Actinopteri > Salmoniformes > Salmonidae > Oncorhynchus > Oncorhynchus masou. Next base: position 25,932,672 of record NC_088243.1, read on the forward strand.
CCTTCTCACCTTCCTCCAACCACTGCTCTGCTCCCCCACACTCCACTCCACTTAAAGGTTCTTCCCTGTAGGAACCGGCCCCTGGCCCTGCACAGTCTCAAGCCTGCTTTATAAGGGTCTCCAATCCTCGGTCATGGCCAGCCTGGCCTCCAGGGAAGGCCTCTGAGTTCCCCCTTCACCCGGTCACAGGCCTGTACTTTACAGGACTCCCACCCGCCAGTCCTTCAATCGCTCCATCCCTCTCCCTCCATATTCCTCCACGCCTCTCCAGCCAGCTGCCAAACAGGGCCTCCCTGTTCCCTTCATTCCGACTGGAGGCTGGAAAAGCACTCTTCCAGAAATAGCCCAGATAATTGCCCTCCAGTGCTTTTTCTTCTTCCCTCTTCTCCCTCCTTAATCTGTTCCCATTCAAAGCTGTTTTTCTTTCTTCTCTCTTTTTAAAGCCCTTTTCCCCATTCAACTTTTTTGGGAGGAATACTTGACTGCATATTGCACCAAGGGGAGGGGGGTTGTATGGTTTCGGTCTGTGTTGGGTTTCAGAAGTGTAAAACTAACCCTAAAGTTCTAGTGGAAGCTCTGATCCACAGTCTGGTCTAATGGAGAGGGTTGTGGCAAGAGTTTTTGACCATCGATTTTCTCTCTGCTGCCTGTGAAGAATTAACAACTTTCTCTGCATTTCTATTAAGCCTCTCAGAGCAGGTGTCATCAGCAGAGTAGTGACATCAGATCATCCCCACATGGACCAATATGTTTCACACTTTATTTTCAGTCCACTCTAAAGAATTGTTTTTCTACTAATAGTAGCAGCTCTATTGGGAGAGTATAATCTCCCTCTGGTTTCCAGCTCTTCCCTGGCCTCTCTCTGATCTCCCCCACTGCCCTGAAACCCCTGACTGACTGTGACCACTAAGTATTTCCATGGGATTTCTCTTGATTTGCTTCTCACAGAAACCAACTCTTTGGGTGCCACTGCCAGGCAGTCTCCACCCGTTACAATGCTACAGACCAGAGGGCATCCCATCCTACCTGAAGCATACGTTGGGCTGGACAGGAGGACAATAGACTGCTGGGAAACTGCATTTTTCTGTTGGACATCCAGCTCCGCTAGCAGTAGCTTTCTCTCTTCTAGATTTGCAAACAGTTGTCTACAGCCAAACCTTTGTTCTACTAACGCTTTACCACAACTAATGGACCAATGAAGGTTGGACATTTTTGGACTAGAGCTCCAAAGTGGGCCGTTTGGACTCCATCCCACAGTATATCCATCCACAGCCCAAGAAGCACCACGGGAACCGTTGAGATGGGCAGAGTTTATATTAGTCGTAGTTCATTGTTCCACAGCCTGAACCAGTCAAATAGACTCTCTTGAGTAGTAACGCATGGACTGACGGATACACTGAGTGCCTTTCCCACTATACATTGTTTTATACTCACCACTCATGTATTTGCACCTGCCTTGGTGACAAAGGGAGCCATCTTGTATCAAAGCACTCAGACAATTATTCTTTCAGTTCTGTGAGCCCAGGGGCATACTAAACAGTGAAAGTGTCTGAACCAGAGTGGTCTGTCTGGAGATCCCAGAGGAGATGGACTGACTGTTGGCACCAGCCAAATCCTTTTCTCACTACTGCTGGTTTCTCACCCTCTGCCAGTGTGAAGTGCTCATCATCACATAGTGACAGAATCAAATGTTATTTGTCATATGCGCCGAATACAACCGGTGTAGACCTTACCATGAAATGCTTACTTATAAACCCTTAACCAACAATGGAGTGTTAAGAAGAAAAAAAAGGACAACAATAAAATAACAATAACAAGGCTATTTACAGGTGGTACCGGTCCTGAGTAAAAGTGCGGGGGTACAGGTTAGTCAAGGTAATTGAGGAAATATGTACATGTAGGTAGGGGTAAATTGACTATGCATAGATAAACGGCGAGTAGCAGCAGTATATATTTTTTAAAGGTGGGGGGGTAGAAGCTGTTCAGAAGCCTTTTGGACCTAGACTTGGCACTCCGGTACCGCTTGCTGTGTGGTAGCTGAGAGAACAGTCTATGACTAGGGTGGCTGGAGTCTTTGTTTGGGAATGCAGCCCAAAGCGTGTGGTAAACTCCATCTAAGGCTAAATACCGGCACAAGACCGATAGTCGACAAGTACCGTAAGGGAAAGTTGAAAATAACTTTGACACCACCTGGTATAGAGGTCCTGGATGGCAGGAAGCTTGGCCCCAGTGATGTACTGGGCGTACACGAACATCTCAGATTATACATTCATATGTATGGTAAATGCTTTCTTTGTTTCTCATTCACTGTAATCATCTCCCCATTTAATTTGTTATATTACTAATTTAACCTTAAGATTATCCTCAAGGGTTCCATCTCTTTTAGTCTCGCTCCTCTCACTCTTGGCTTTGACGATTTTCTTCTAATTATATAGTTGCCATCCCCCAGCTCTAACCAGTTGCCAGCCACTGGCTAGACGCTCTCCGTCAATCGCCTTTTCAGCTCCGGCTTAGTCTCATTGGCAGTAAGCTGATTAGAAATGTGTTAAGCCCAGCAGAGACTAATAGTCTAACAGAGAGAGAGTCGGAGATGGACAGCAGTGGTGTGGGAAAGACTGAGGTAGTAAGAAAGAGAGGGAGTGAAAGTGGGAGAGTGTTGAAGTCTCCCCAAGTGTCTCCTGTCTGACCTTTTTAGAGAGGTGGAGGGGGGCGTCACGCCAATAGAGGAGTGCTTCATATGTCCCATTGTCTTTGGAGAGGTGATTTATACATGTCACATCTCCTCTGTCCAAGGAGCCACTCCCCACTGCTGATATCAATGTTCAGAGGGAAAGGGCTCCCTAGGAGGCTGTCGTCATTGGCAGCCAGCTCAATTTCGAACACCAGTTTGACCTCTGAACTTTAAGACAAGATCTGTCCCCTTGCAGGAGGAGGAGCTAGGATCTAGGATAGTGCCTGCATATTTTGGGTTAGTGAGGCTTAAAGTGATCACTGCTTAATCAGAATGAAGCTGTTCTATTTGGGATGTAGAATAACTACAGACGGTTACTATGGAAATATTGACACACTGGGGACCAACAAGTCGATAAGTAGTTTGTCTTTGGATGTAAGCTTTTATGGAACATCTGTAGCCTTAGATTTTAGCCAGACAGATGTATTTTTCTGGGCGGTTTAGAAGCCACGGCTAATGTTGATGTCCTCTGGGCTTTTTCAAAGGCTATGTATAGTTTGTCACTGTGACATCTGACAGTATGGAGGTGTGTGGTGGTGGTGGTACAGCTCCCTAATGAAAGAGCAGTGTTACTGTGTGTCTCCCCAAAATGAGCTGAGCTGTGTCCATGCTTACTCCAGTCCAAGGTGTGAGCTCATAGGGGATGAGGTGTGAGAGGGGACATGCCATGGGAGGAAGGATGGAGTGGGTCTGGTCTGTGCAGGCATCTCTGTCACTCCTGTCACACCTACACCACCCCTGCCCTCATTAGAGAGGAGACGTCAGACATGTTTTCTTCTGTGAGGGGGAAAGTAGATTTTTAGAACATGTTCACTGTTCTAGCTGAGGTGGTGTCGCAATAATGAGTAGTGTTGTCACGATACCGGACTTTTGACTTAGATACCAGGTTGTGTATCATGATACTCAATAACCAAACAATCCCACGGCAAAAAAAAAACACATATTAGCCAAAGTCACAGGAATGGCTCTTGATCCAGACAGTGAGACTCAGCTACTGCTCTGTTCAATCGTTGGGCATCTTGAGTTCAATATTATTATATTATAATTGTTTTAGCTCAAACATTTTCAGAGACAAACATGTATGCATTAATCAATCAATTATACAATCAATTTGACTTTGGTAAAAACAATCTATTTACATCTGAATGGTAATCTCTATTGATAAACTGGGTAAATCTAGATGTAGCGAAGGCCTATTCACAATATAGGTTGATGTATATTCAACAGTGTGCACGCATTGAGTTATTGAGCTTGTTTGGCTGATTTCATGGGATTGTGCTACATGTTTCCCTTATATTTGTACTTGCAGTGCATTCGGAAAGTATTCAGACCCCTTGATTTTTCCACATTTTGTTATGTTACAGCCTTATTCTAAAATTGATTAAATTTATTTTTCCTCATCGATCTACACACAATACCCCATAACTACAAATTTTTGCAAATTCATAAAAAAATGTACCTGAAATATCACTTACAGTAGCAGTCAAAAGTTTGGACACCTACTCAATCAAAGATGTTTCTTTTATTTTTAGTATTTTCTACATTGTAGAATAATATTGAAGACATAAAAATATGAACGAACACATATGGAATCATGTAGTCACCAAAAAAGTGTTAAACAAATCAAAATATATTTTAGGTTCTTCAAAGAAGCCAACATTTCCTTCGAAGACAGCTTTGCACATTCTTGGAATTCTCTCAACCAGCTTCACCTGGAATGCTTTTCGAAAAGTCTTGAAGGAGTTCCCACATATGCTGAGCACTTGTTGGCTGCTTTTCCCTCACTCTGCGGTCCTAATCATCCCAAACCATTTCAATTGGGTTGAGGTCAGGTGATTGTGGTGGCCAGGTCATCTGATGCAGCACTCCATCACCCGCCTTCTTGCTCAAATAGCCCTTACACAGCCTGGAAGTGTTTTGGGTCATTATCCTGTTGAAAAACAAATGATAGTCCCACTAAGCGCAAACCAGATGGGATGGCGTATTGCTGCAGAATGCTGTGGTAGCCATGCTGGTTAAGTGTGCCTTGAATTCTAAATAAATCACTGACAGTGTCACCAGCAAAGCACCATCATACCTCATCCTCCATGCTTTACGGTGGGAACCACACATGCGGAGATCATCCGTTCGTCTACTCTGTCTCACAAAGACAAGGCGGTTGGAACAAAAAATCTCAAATTTGGACTCTGTCTAATGTCTTTTGCTTGTGTTTCTTGGCCCAAGCAAGTCTTCTTCTTATTGGTGTCCTTTAGTAGTGGTTTCTTTGCAGCAATTCAACCATGAAGGCCTGAATCATGCAGTCTCCTCTGAACAGCTGATGTTGAGATGTGTCTGTTACTTGAAGTCTGAAGCATTTATTTGGGCTCCAATTTCTGAGGCGGGTAACTCTAATGAACTTATCCTCTGCAGCAGAGGTAACTCTGGGTTTTCCTTTCCTGTGGTGGTCCTTTTATGAGAGCCAGTTTCATCATAGCATTTGATGTTGTTTGCGACTGCATTTGAAGAAACTTTCAAAGTTCTTGACATTTTCCGGATTGACTGACCTTAATGTCTTAAAGTAATGATGGACCTGTCATTTCTCTTCACTTATTTGAGCTGTTCTTGCCATAGTATGGACTTAGCCCTATTTGGTAAAAGGGTATCTTCTGTATACCACCCCTACCTTGTCACAACACAACTGATTGGCTCAAATGCATTAAGAACGAAGGAAATTCCACAAATTAACTTTAAACAAGGCTCACCTCTTAATTGAAATGCATTCCAGGTGACTACCTCATGAAGCTGGTTGCGAGAATGCCAAGTGTGTGCAAAGCTGTCAAAATATATTTAGGTTTGTTTAACCCTTTTTGTTGTTGGTTACTACATGATTACATATGTTATTTAATAGTTTTGATGTCTCCACTGTATTCTACAATGTATAAAATTGTAAAAAATAAAGAACAACCTTGGAATGAGTTGGTGGGTCTGAACTTCTGACTGGTGTACTGTAAGTATTCAGACCCTTTACTCAGTTCTTTGTTGAAGCACCTTTTGGCAGTGATTACAGCCTTGATTATTCTTGGGTATGATGCTACAAGCTTGGCACACCTGTATTTGGGGTGTTTCTCATGTTCTTCTCTGCAGATCCTCTCAAGCTCTATCAGGTTCGATGGGGAGCGTTGCTGCACAGCTATTTTCAGGTCTCTCCAGAAATGTTAGGTCGAGTTCAAGTCCGGGCTCGTCGAGGACATTCAGCGACTTGTCCCAAAGCCACTCCTGCGTTGTCTTGGCTGTGTGCTTAGGGTCATTGGGCAGGTAGCCTGTTGGTTAGAGCATTGGACTAGTAACCAAAAAGGTTTCTAAATCGAATCCCCGAGCTGACAAGGTAAGAATATGTCGTTCTGCCCCCGGAACAAGGTAGTTAACCCATTGTTCCTAGGCCGTCATTGTAAATAAGAATTTGTTCTTAACTGACTTGCCTAGTTAAATAAAATGTTAAATTGTCCTGTTGGAAGGTAAACCTTTGCCCCAGTCTAAGGTCCTGTGTGCTCTGGAGCAGATCTTTCCCTTGATCCTGACTAGTCTCCCAGTCCCTGCCACTGAAAAACACCCCACAGCATGCTGCCACCACCATGCTTCACCGTAGGGATGGTGCCAGGTTTCCTCCAGACCTGACGCTTGGCATTCATGCCAAAGAGTCCAATCATGGTTTCATCAGACCAGAGAATCTTGTTTCTCATGGCCTGAGATTCCTTTAGGTTCCTTTTGTCTAACTCCCAAGTGGGCTGTTGTGCAATTCACTGAGGATTGGCTTCCGTCTGGCCTCTCTGCCATAAATTACTGATTGGTGGAGTGCTGCAGAGGTAGTTGTTCTTCTGGAAGTTTCTCCTATCTCCACAGGAACTCTGGAGCTCTGTTAGTGACCATCGGGCTCTTGGTCACCTCCCTGACCAAGGCCCTTCTCCTCCGATTGCTCAGTTTGGCCAGGTGGCCAGCTCCAGGAAGAGTCATGGTGCTTCCAAACTTCTTCCATTGAAGAATAATGGCGGCCACTGTGTTCTTGGGGGACATTCAATGCTGCAGAAATTGTGTGGTAGCCTTCCCAAGATCTGTTCCTCGACACAATTCTGTCTCGGTGCTCTACGGACAATTCCTTTGACCTCATTGCTTGTTTTTCGCTCTGACATCCACCGCCAACTGTGAGACCTAATATATCATGTCCAATCAATTGAATTGTAGTGTAGTGCTGAGGCATGTAGTTAACACGGTCTGCAGATAGACCCTACTTGTTTGAGGCAAATTATCTTTGGGAGAAATGTGAGTGGCCAATAAAGTGAATTAATAAAGTTTTGGTGGCAATTATCTTTAAAATCAGCATATTATGTTATGGTTGGCATATTATCACAAAGTACTAGGGAGGTGAACTGATGTCAGCTTTAGCTGTAATCTAGCAAGGAAAGTCTGCCTATAAAGCTGGAAGCTACTGGTATCTTCTTGCGTTGTAAAGTGTTCTAGCCTGTATTGACATTGTTTTGCAACAGTAATGGTTTCAACATTTCTAAATGCCGTGTCACATTCAAGTGTGGAGCATGAGTGGGGAGCTAACATGATGCAGCCCAGACTCCCAGTGCTGGGCTAAGTGGAATAGGCAGTGTGGGCTGGCATTATTAGGGGGACATCACCTTCACTGATACAGGCTTTTGATCCGTGGGACACATTTGGGGTACCGAAAGCAACAAAAATTCTAATATCAAATCGGTTTTTATGTTGTATTTAATAAGTAGCGATGTTTCGGTATACCCTTCGTCACTAATGAGTACATGGACTGTTTGGTATTTCTGACATTGTCTCTGCCTGCCTTTTGGTGTGAGACAGTCTGCTCATCTTTTTTGACCGCATTGTCTGTGTTTTGTGTGATCCTCCTTGTCAGCGTGGTAGTAGTGTCCCTGTAGTGTGTTATTAGTATGATATTAATGCAGTAGTAGTGTGTGTCTGATCCTCCCAGGCTGTCTGTGATCATACTGAGCCTGTGATACTCAAAGCCAGGATGGTAGTAGTGAACCTTTTTAGTACAGTAGTAGCATTTTGATCCTATCTGTGTGATCAGCCTTTGATCCTCCCCCTGGTGGGCATGGTCAGACAGATGCCGTCACTCTACTGGCTAATGCCACCATCCTGAGCCCCGACCACATCCCACTGGTGTGTGTGTGTGTGTGTGTGTGTGTGTCTAGCCCAGACCCAGAGGCACACGGGAATGCAGGGCCAATCTCCAGGCCACACATGACTTCAAAAAAAGGCCACATATGACCCAATATGTCTCCAACATCCTCTTACGGGTCAGAATTCCCCAGGGCCACGCAGAATGATCTCTTGTTCATAAAGCCCATGATCTCCCTTTCATAAATGCCATGTCTGTTTTGTAACAAACAAGGCTGGTCTTCTAGCCTAAACAATCATAAACATTGAACCCTCATACACTGTATGAGTTTGTGTTCTTACTCAAGCAGGTATTTTGGTGTGTGGGAGATGTTTCTGTTTGAGTGTGTTGTAGTGAGATGCTAGAGTAGAGTATGAATGGTGCCATGTGGAGCTTCTTTTGGCCCTATCAGTGTTTCATGCTGCCAAGCTCTGCTCTGTCTGTCCCAGAATCCACTTTAGGGTGAATGGACTGCGCTCAGCCAGCCCTGCCAAAGTAGAAACTGGGAGAATAAGTGTGTGTATACTGGAAACGGGCGAGTGGGCACCACAGTTTTTTTGTGGGTAGTTTATCTTTATGCATAGTTTGATGGTGAGGAGGGAGGAACTTTGCCTCTGACTTCAGGCCCAGCCTGGAAAATGTAGTTTGAAGCCCTGATTTATTTTTTTATCATCGTCCATGTATTTATACCATAGCTACTTTCATACTACTAATTTAACTAATGCATTTTCCATTTCACAACAGTGAATAGATTACCTTATGTGTATAACTGTATGTGCTGGTGCCTCTAAGATCCTGTGTTTGTGGAAGGGACCTATTGGGGAACCCTGCTCACCCAGTCCTGTCTAGGTACAAGGTCTGTAGGCTAGCACCACTAAGCCCAGAATAGGCTGGTGCTGCTGGATGCTTTTCTAATAAGCTCTGACAAAGGGAGTGAAGATGCCATGCTTGCTGAACAGTGAACACACACACCCTCTCCTCCACCCTCCTCCTTGTAAAGCAGATTAATTAAAAGTGCTCTCTCTCCACTCTTATCAGTGTGAGTAAGGCACTTACAGTAAGCCCCCAGGGGAGTGGGTCTCACCAGGGGGGGCAGAGGGTGGGCAGGCAGGGGGTCAGAGAGCCTCCAAGAGATTCTAATTTCATCCACTGGAGATATTCTTCCCCAGGAATTACTGCTGCTGTTGGCACCCTTCTGCCTGTTAGTCTCTTGCCCTCTTAGAATTGAAGTCAATTCATAGGGCTTTATTGGAATGGGAAATGTGTACGAAGTGCAGCTCAGTTTCCACCTAATTTTGTGGGCGGTGTGCACAGCCTGTCTTGAGAGCCAGGTCTGCCTACGGCGGCCTCTCTCAATAGCAAGGCTATGGTCACGGAGTCTGTACATAGTCAAAGCTTATCTTAATTTTGGGTTTGTCACGGTGGTCAGGTATTCTGCCTCTGTGTACTCTCGGTTTAGGGCCAAATAGCATTCTAATCTTCTCTGTTTTTGTTAATTATTTCCAATGTGTTAAGTAATTATATTTTTTCTGCCTGTGTGTCTGCCTGTCTGTTAGAATATACAGTTGAAGTTGGAAGTTTAAATACTCCGTTTTTCACAATTCTTGACATTTAATCCTAGTAAAAATTCCCTGTTTTAGGTCAGTTAGGAACACCACTTTATTTTAAGAATGTGAAATATCACAATAATAACATGGAATGATTGCTTCATTTCAGCTTTTTATTTCTTTCATCACATTCCCAGTGGGTCAAAAGTTTACATATACACTAAATTAGTATTTGGTAGCATTGCCTTTAAATTGTTTAACTTGGGTCAAATGTTGAGGGTAGCCTTCCACAAGTTTCCCACAATAAGTTGGGTGAATTTTGGCCCATTCCTCCTGACAGAGCGGATGTGACTGAGTCAGGTTTGTAGGCTTCCTTGCTTGCACACGCTTTTTCAGTTCTGCCCACAAATGTTCTATAGGATTGAGGTCAGGGATTTGTGATGGCCACTACAATATCTTGACTTTGTTGTCCTTAAGCCACAACTTTGGAAGTATGCTTGGGGTCATTGTCCATTTGGAAGACCCATTTGCGACCGAACTGTAACTTCCTGACTGATGTCTTGAGATGTTCAATATATACACATAATTTTCCTCCTCATGATGCCATCTATTTTGTGATGTGCACCAGTGCCACCTGCAGCAAAGCACTCCCTCAACATGATGCTGCCACCCCCATGCTTCACGGTTGGGATGATGTTCGTCAGCTTGCAAGCCTTCCCCTTTTTCCTCCAAACATAATGATGGTAATTATGGCCAAACAGTTCTATTTTTGTTCCATCAGACCAGGGGACTTTTCTCCAATGTACGATCTTTGTGCCCATGTGCAGTTGCAATCCATAGTCTGGCTTTTTATGGTGGTTTTGGAGCAGTGGCTTCTTCCTTCAGGTTATGTCGATTTTAGGACTCGTTTTACTGCCGATATTAGAGGTCGACCGATTAATCGGAATCGCCGATTAATTAGGGCCGATTTCAGGTTTTCATAACAATCGGAAATCTGTGTTTTTGGACACCTATTTGGCCGATGAAAAAAATATTTTTTACACCTTTTATTTAACTAGGCAAGTCAGATAAAAACACATTCTTAGTTTCAATGACTGCCTAGGAACGGTGGGTTAACTGCCTCGTTCAGGGGCAGAACGACAGATTTTTACCCTGTCAGCTTGGGGGATTCAACCTTACAGTTAACTTGTCCAACGCTCTAACCACCTGATTACATTGCACTCCACGAGGAGACTGCCTGTTACGCGAATGCAGTAAGCCAAGCCAAGGTAAGTTGCCAGCTAGCATTAAACTTATCTTATATAAAACAATCAATCAATCATAATCACTAGTTAACTACACATGGTTATGGTTGATGTTATTACTAGTTTATCTAGCGTGTCCTGCGTTGCATATAATCGATGTGGTGCGTATCGTTGCTCCAATGTGTACCTAACCATAAACATCAATGCCTTTCTTAAAATCAATACACAGAAGTATATATTTTTAAACCTGCATATTTAGCTAAAAGAAATCCAGGTTTGCAGGCAATATTAACCAGGTGAAATTTTGTCACTTGCGTTCATTGCACGCAGAGTCAGGTTATATGCAACAGTGTGGGCTGCCTAATTTGCCATAATTTTACGTAATTATGACATAACATTGAAGGTTGTGCAATATAACAGGAATATTTAGATTTATGGATGCCACCCGTGAGATAAAATACGGAACGGTTCCGTATTTCACTGAAAGAATAAAGGTCTTGTTTTCAAGAGTTTCCGGATTCGACCATATTAATGACGTAAGGTTCGTATTTCTGTGTGTTATCATGTTATAACTAAGTCTATGATTTGATAGAGCAGTCTGATTAAGCGATGGTAGGCAGCAGCAGGCTCGTAAGCATTCATTCAAACAGCACTTTCGTGCGTTTGCCAGCAGCTGTTTATGACTTCAAGCCTATCAACTCCTGAGATTAGGCTGGTGTAACCGATGTGAAATGGCTAGCTAGTTAGCGGGGTGCGCTCTAATAGCGTTTCAAACGTCACTCGCTCTGAGACTTGCAGTGGTTGTTCCCCTTGCTCTGCATGGGTAACGCTGCTTTGAGGGTGGCTGTGGTGTTCCTGGTTCGAGCCCAGGTAGGAGCGAGGAGAGGGAAGGAAACTATACTGGCAATACTAAAGTGCCTATAAGAACACCCAATAGTCAAAGGTTAATGAAATACAAATGGTTTAGCAAGAAATAGTCCTATAATTCCTATAATAACTACAAACTAAAACTTCTTACCTGGGAGTATTGAAGACTCATGTTAAAAGGAACGACCAGCTTTCATATGTTCTCATGTTCTGAGCAAGGAACTTAAACGTTAGCTTTTTTACATGGCACATATTGCACTTTTACTTTCTTCTCCAACACCTTTTGTTTTTGCATTATTTAAACCATATTGAACATGTTTTATTATTTACTTGAGGCTAAATTGATTTTGATGTATTATATTAAGTTAAAATAAGTGTTCATTTAGTATTGTTGTAATTGTCATTATTACAAATACATTTAAAAAATGGTCCGATTTAATCGGTATCGGCTTTTTTTGGTCCTCCAATAATCGGTATCGGCGTTTTTTTTTTTATGATTACAAAAATTGGTATCGGTCGACCTCTGGATATAGATACGATTTTATTTTACCTTATTTAACTAGGCAAGTCAGTTAAAAACAAATTCTTATTTTCAATGACGGCCTAGGAACAGTGGGTTAACTGCCTTGTTCAGATCGACAGATTTTTTTACCTTGTGAGCTCGGGGACTCAATCTTGCAACCTTTCTGTTACAAGTCCAACGCTCTAACCACTAGGCTACCTGCTGTCCCCACTTTTGTACCTGTTTCTTCCAGCATCTTCACATGGTCCTTTGCTGTTGTTCTGGGATGGATTTGCACTTTTCACACAAGTACGTTAACCTCTAGGAAACAGGACACGTCTCCTTCCTGAGCGGTAATGAAGGCTGCGTGGTCCCATGGTGTTTATACTTGCGTACTATTGTTTGTACAGATGAATGTGGTACCTTCAGGTGTTTGGAAATAACTCCCAAGGATGAACCAGACTTGTGTAGGTCCACAATTATTTTTTTCTGAAGTCTTGGCTGATTTTCTTTTGATTTTTCTCATGATGTCAAGCAGAGGCACTGAGTTTGAAGGTAGGCCTTGAAATACATCCACAGATGCACCTCCAAATGACTCAAATTATGCCAATTAGCCTATCAGAAGCTTCTAAAGCCATGACATCTTTTTCTGGAATTTTCCAAGCTGTTTAAAGGCAGTCAACTTCTGACCCACTGGAATTTTGATACAGTGAAATAATCTCTCCGTAAACAATTGTTGGAAAAATTACTTGTCAAGCACAAAGTAGATGTCCTAACCGACTTGCCAAAACTATAGTTTAACAAGAAATTTGTGGAGTGGTTGAAAAACAATGACTCCAACCTAAGTGTATGTAAACTTCTGACTTCAACTGCATCTCTCTCTGTGTTCTGTCTGTTAGAATATCTCTCTCTCTCCCTCTGTGTCGGTCTGTCGCTCCAACCTTCTGTCAGTCCAACCTTCATGTCCTTTTTCTGAACGGTCATCTCTGCCATTCATTGCAGCCACGTGGTCTGTTCTTCAAAGTTTTTGTTTCTCTCAGGTTACGGCCCTTCATATCAGCACACCCCCATAAGAAGCTGGCTCTAGACCAGGTAAGATGTTACACATGCTTTTGTCTCTTACACACACACACACTTTTACTATCGCTAAGGGTATCCAGATTTCCATGCCGTGTCTGTGCCACCCCGGGATATACGCTATTACCGGTAGTGCACACAAGGGGTGCTATTGAAAAATATATAAACGTAAAAAAGTCACTTACCAGAATGCTAAGAAGTACTAAGAAGTTCTCATAGCAGATGCTAGGTAAATGGTAACAAGCACTTGCAAACATTTACTACTAGGACAGACAACCCCGCTCATAAAGTTATGCAAGTATCTCAAAACGCAGTTTGCAGCACACACAAAACATATATTAGGCAGCAGGAATATTAATCCAGGAGGGGATTGCCTCTGCTGCTGTTACCAAGAAGCTTGATCTTGCAAGTTAGCAACGTTAGTAAAACCCAGTTAGAGATAATTTATTTGGCACATCTTAGTTAATTTATAAGTGATATAGCTGACAGGCTCTGTCGCAGCCGGCCGCGACCGGGAGGTCCGTGGGGCGACGCACAATTGGCCTAGGGAGGGTTTGGCTGGTAGGGATATCCTTGTCTCATCGCGCACCAGCGACTCCTGTGGCGGGCCGGGTACAGTGCACGCTAACCAAGGTAACCAGGTGCACGGTGTTTCCTCTGACACATGTGCGACTGGCTTCCGGGTTGGATGCGCGCTGTGTTAAGTTGTGTTTCGGAGGACGCATGGCTTTAGACCTTTGTCTCTGCCGAGCCCGTACGGGAGTTGTAGCGATAAGACAAAATAGTAATTACTAACAATTGGATACCACGAAATTGGGGAGAAAAAAACGTGGTTAATTTTTAAAGAAAGAAGCTGTATAAAAATAAATAGTTTTGCCTGTATTGAAAAACCATTCCGTGGCTTTTTCGAAAGGCTATATACGGTATACCGCCCAAGCCTACTATCGCTAACACTACATCTTGAGAAAAAAGGGGGGGAAAGGAATCATGACCTTTTGGTTTTCACCCATTTTGAATGTTATATCTTCATAGGATGCAAAACTCATCTTATGGGCTGTATTTCTGCCTGCTTGCACGATGATGGCTCAGATACACATGAAAACATGAAATGACCCCGGGAATCGATAGAACATTGCTCAGAGATGCACAAATATGATATAATATTCAAATTGGGTGAGTCTTTTTTCTTTAACCAACCCTGTAGTCTCCTATGGACCGGGGGGGAAGAGACTTTCTTCAGCAGCAGGCTCACTAATGGGAGAGGACTGCGGCCATGTCCCGCTGAGTTGTTCACATGCATTCAAGCGGTGTGGGCTGGAAAGTACAGGAGGGAGCCTCACTTTCTCCTGCACCCACTCTTCATCCGTCTGCTGCTGTGTCTCGCTCCATTCCCTTCTTTTGCTCGCTCTCTCTCACTCATGTGGTGTTGGCAGCCATGAATGGAATCTCCCAGTGCAGGCTACAGCAACCAGGAAGAAAACATTTGCCACGAGGGGCTGGGTCAACAAAGCTTGTTACTAAGCAACACCTCACCACCCCCTGGGAACTGGCATCAAATGGCTTCTCTGATTGGTTGGGGCCGGGTTTGCTTGGAATTCATGTTATGTAAGGAAAGGAAAAGGAGCACAGAAGAGAGAAAGGAGATGTGCTTTGCTGTTGCCTGGCAGTTTTTCTGGTTCTCTTTGTATTTCCAAAACAAATGTCCTAGGAGTAAATGGCACTTTGAGTTACCCAGTGCAGTGCTTCTGCCTGACAGTCTTGGCAATAAATGTCTGTTTCAACGTCAAGCTCAGAGAAACTGGCAGGCCCCTGTGATAAACCTCTGCAATAGAATAGAGACAAGCCTGATTTCACTGTTCCTGGCTTTAAAGCTGAGAGGCTAGTCAAGTTCATCAAGCCCTTCCCCCAGTGTAAGCTATGGCAGAGAACCACTGACTCATCACACTGTTATGACTGACCTGATTCCACCAAGGTCACCCAGTTCTCTCACCTTTAAAACTGTCCGGGGTCAAGATTGTTGAATCAGTATGTCTTCTCATTCCCTCTGAAAGGGTCTTTCAACACTCCCTGCCTCTCCTATAGCTCCTTCCCAGGACTCAGACCCTTCCTCACCACCCAGTGGCCACCCACCCACTAATTAGTCTGGAGAATAATTTATATAATTTTTTCTTCCTCCTTTTGATGATAATTAATGAGACTTCCAGCTCCTATTATGAGGAGACATTTTCCGCACTGGGAGGCTAGGCCCAGCAGGGTGACCATGAAGGGATGGAGAGAGGGAGGGAAGAGAGCCCAGCAGGAGCTTACACACTGCTGCAGAGGGAGCTGAAATGGGTCTCCGTCACACTGTGGATCCCCCACCTGCCTCGCCCACACCCACATGCAGTAGGACTCGGATGGGGGGGGGGGGTCAGGCTAGCTATAACCTCCGCATTGAACATCTATTCAGGCTTTCAGGCTCAGTGTGCAGAATCATATTACTAGTTGGACTGATTTAGTGGATTTTTCCTTATTGTTTCCTTAGATAGCCATCCCCCTGCCAGTGGCCTCTGAGGTGTCGCCTCACTCTGTGCTGGTCGAGAGTGGGCCTGTGGTCTATGACGATGTGGCAGATGAGGAAGAGGAGGATGAGGAGGAGCCCTGCGTCAGCGCCATGGAGCTGCTGGGAGGCAACGGTCAGTAAGAAAGATACTTCAAACTAGCCTGTTAGCCAGATCTTTTGTTCGGCATTATCCAAATCATCTTGCATTGGTTGGGTTGCCATATTGTCTGGCTACCAGGGTGTCTACATATGTTTGAAAACATGTATTTTGAGAGCAGTTGAGTAATCATTTGGTCTTCTTTTACTCCAGAGTATGGATGTGATGATGATGATGGTTTCTAGCACTACTGGGTTTGGCCTGTTTGTCTGGACCGTTGTGCTACTCCAACCCCCTGTCCCATTTGGAGAGAGTGACTCATTGATTGAGACGGCGGAGACAGCTTTCATGCTCGCAGAATGATGAAGAGGATGGAGATGATGACAGGATCAATTTCTTCTCAGGATATCTACTTTATCTAGGAAAGAGATTATGGGTAGTATTGAGCTGGATCGAACAAAGAGACTAACCGCAATGTCTCATCCTACATTTCACGTCACTCAAGTATACACTACCATTCAAAAGTTTGGTCACTTTGAAATGTCCTTGTTTTTGAAAGAAAAGCACCTTTTTTCCCCATTAAAATAACATCAAATTGATCAGAAATACAGTGTAGGCATTATTGTTGTAAATGGCTATTGTAGATAGTGGCCCCAAACTTTTGAACGGTAGTGTATGTTGACTTTGCCTTAGCTTGTTGACCCCCCCCCCCCTATCTATCATGGATAAGTATGTCTGTAATTACATGAAAGTGAAGTACACTACCTAATGTGTTGGGAACAGTCATAACAGATAGGTATTAGTCCAATCAGTATTTCAAAAATCATGTATGAAAGCTGTATGCAAGCTTGCGTCTGAAGCCAAAGTATTGCTATAATCATGCCTTGAATATGTAAAATCAAACGGAGCATGTTTCAGTTTAAATGCTCATGTTAATCGAGGTGATGACGTTGCATTCAGCCAATGAAGTCTTGAAACCTGTATTATAGGATTAGGTCAATTTGAACTGGTAGCATTTTGATTTGGTTTTGGATTTCTTTTTCAACAGCTGCTATTTATTTAATGTGGTATGATTTCTCATTATTTGTTTTATGGAGAAGAATTCTGCAAACTATTTTGGACTGGATAATCACTAAAGTGTTAAAGCTGGAATCCATAGCGGTGATACTGCCACGTCCGTTTGGGGTATTACAACAACAAAGACATTACGTCATCAACACTTTTTTTTTCTCGTAAATCATTGCACGTGCGATAGAACAGCATAGTATGTACTACGATTTTTTTCTTTTTTCTACCATGATGCAGGATTGCTTGTTGCGCCTACCGCACATCTCAGCTTTAATTAATTGTACAAAAAGCTGCCAAATATACTCATTGTTGATGATCAACTATGCAATGTTATCCATTCCAAATGAATGACATTGCATTATGGATTTATTTTGTAAATTCGCTTTTAGAATTTTATTTGGAAAATGTTGACTGGGAGGATCACTGGTGGTTTGTTCATTGTGTTGACACAACTGTATTTAAGGAGAAGTTAGGATGTGACTAATGTTCACAGCCTCTCCTTCCACTTTGCTGCTACTGTATATAGATGGGTTGGTTGATTAGCAACAAAACCGGCGCGTGCAAAACTATGGGGAAAAACAAGGTTGGCTTAGATTGTTGACAAACTATATTTTGTCTACAGTGTTATTGAAAACATAAATACATTTGCACAATGATCACTACATCGTTGGTTAGCTAGCTAGCACATTTTTGGCCATATTAGCATAGATGTGACATCAGTGAAAACCTAAAAACAAGACATGGTATCAAGAATGAAATATAACTAGCTGAACAAGCCACCGACATTTCCCCACAAAGCAGTTTCTTGTCATTGTTGCTAGATATCTGGCCATCCAGAATCACAACAGACTTCTGCACTATTTTGAAGTGTGCACATCCTTTTCGTGACGTCAACTAACCCGTCTGTGTTGAAGGTTACTTGTTTTGCATTGACTGTCTCAGTAAAGCTCCTACCAACAGGAAACTTTTGTTCCTATTCTCTTTTCTAATTTGTCTACTATCATCTCTTCGTCGTGTATTGATATGTGTTAGAACTGCTTTTGACATGAATACATGAAACCACAGGGTTTAGTGACCATTCTCCTCTAATTGTGACATCAGAGTTAAATGGTACAGTAACTAAGCTGCTGGCTAAAAGGCATCCTCATCCTAGCATCTCCAAATGGATAAAGCAAGGTTTAGAGAAGGTAAGGTGTCTTATTCTATTTTTTTTCTGTCTTTTTTATAGTGGTGTTGGTTTTCAAGGCTATCAGATATCACCTTTGGCAGAGGTGTACAGTTAACTTTATGGAGAGGTCTGGGTCTCCTCGCCCCCGCCCATCAAACCCTGTCACTGAGAGGGTCTGGTCTGACTGGGCTGACATGTTAGAACATTACCTCACCTCACCTCAGAGGCACGTCATCCTCTTCTCTCTTCATTGCCAGCTGAACCCAACCTCCCACTCAGATGGGGGCTTTACAGCACCATTGTGTGTAGATATCACATGTAACTCCTCCAGAGCCATCAAAGTCTGGAGCGTAGGCTATTTTTCAGTTTTTTTCAGTATAATTTTATGACCTCGTCTGATATACTGTTTTATGATATGTAAAATGGCCGTCCTGTCAAGTAACCTTTGAAACAGGTTTAGGATTAATATCACCCACTCCCCTTCTTACAGTGGCCCTAAGGGGCAAACCAGCTTTCAAAATAATAGGCTGCGAAGTATGGTAAAAGGCTTAGAAATATGTCCGGTTCTGAAGTTTGGCCTGAATTAGCCCAAGTTCAGGTCATTGTTTTTTAAATTCATAAGGTTGTTTTTTTTTTCCTATTTGGTAAAGTTTCACGTAACCACTTTGCTGGAATCAGGCAGGGAGCAGGTCTTGAACCCTTGGCCTTCTAGCCCGAAGTCCAGAGCACTATCGACTGCCCCAACAGCATGCTCAAGCGGCAGAGTAGATATCAGCATTTACAACTCCGGTAACTATCGGTTTATAACTCCAGTTCTATGAGTGGAGCAGAGCCCCATAGGGGAGCTCTGCTCCTAGTGGATTGCCCCGCTGCCTAGGCAGCAAAAAGACTGAGAAATGATGCACACACCTGCAGCTAATAGGAGTACAGGTGTCCCAATATAAGGGGATGCTTCCCCACAAACAGCCTCCTGAAAAATGATCTTCAGCGAGAATGGGGGTTGGCAGGGCCTTAAGTCCTATGGGGCCCCGCTCCACTCAGAACTAATAGGTCTAATCCACCCTACTCAGTCCAGAGACACCGCCAATGACTAGTGGGCAGATAAAACAGAATGAGCTATACTAATCTGTACAAGCAGATCGATGAACTCAAACTAAGTATTAAAGATTGGTCTAATAGTACTGTCACACCAGTTACAGAAACTATGTCCCTAATCCTTCTACCCAAACACAGTCATAGACTTGTGGGTAAGATACAACACATGAACCCCCTGCCAGGAGTCATGTCATGTAGTCATTCTAATAAGAGAAAGCAGACCTGATGGAAACCCTGTCCATTGATCCTACATTTCCCGCCTTAGTTCTAGCCTTCCCATCAGAAAAGATGAGTACAGGCTGAACGAATTTAGAAGACCTACTCACTGATTTCTCAGTGTAACCCGCCACACTCAATCCATAGGCAAAGCCAATGATTTGTGGGCAGATAATAGAATATGGGCCAACTACTCTGCCTAAGCAGATAGATCATACCTCGATATTCCATAAATTTCAGTGACCAGTTTAATAGTAAAGTAATACTAGTTACAGCACTATTTCCCTCATCACTCCGCCCCTACACAGTGATACACTGGTGGGCAGTCTAAACATTCCCTGCTGTACTGACAGTGTCAGACAAAGGTCATGTCGCACGTGTCTCACTCCCTGACAAAAAAGAGTGGACCTAATGGGAACCCTGCCCAATCGTCCTGCATCTTTTCTTAACTGAAGTTCTCCCTTCAGCCAGAAGAACGAGAACAGAACGAGCTCGATAGCTAGACGACATGTCTAACCGGTAGAGTTGGATAAAAGGAGACGGTGACGACCCCGACGCCGCTGCTCAAATATCCTCTACCGCTGTTCCTCTGAAAAGGGCCGTAGACTCCGTTACTCTATGAGTGGAGTGGGCTCTGACACCCTGAGGCAGTGCCCACCCTGTCGCCTCATAAGCCATCTCAATGCCTTCGCAAAGCCAATGAGACAACCACTGTTTTGAAAATAGTCTACCAAGTATACTAGCACCGTGACACAAACAGCGGAGGCAATGACCTAATTATCGCCGTGTGCTGCACTTAGCACGCGAAGGCGCACACCGGGCACAGGCAATGAAGCCTCTGCTCTCTGCTCCGCATGGGGGGGGGGGGGGAGAAGGCCCATAACTCAACGGACTGTGACCTATATGGGCTCTTAATATTCTTCAGCATAAATCCCGGGTTAGGATGTGACACCGTTCTGCTCAAGTCGCCATTGATGGCAATGCAGTCATGTCTCGTCAAAAGAGCACACAAATCACTGACACCCTTGGCTGTAGTCAAGGCAAGCAACAGTGTCTTCAGAGACAACATCATGAGGGGGATTTGATTCAATGGCTCGAACGGTGTCTCGCGGAGCGCCTCGAGTACCAAAGTTAAATCCCACTGGAGCAGCGTGGCTCTAGCTGCTGGCCTAAGCCGCCATGTTCCCAATAGAAACCGTTTCACTAGAGGGTGGCTGAAGACTCTCTGCCAAACCCCTCATGACAAGCTGAAATCACTGCCATGAACACCTTAATGGTGGCGGGTGAGCGCTGCTTGTCAAACATGAACTGTAGGAAAGAGAGCACGCTCTCGACCTGACCGCACATGGGATCGACATTCTCTATGGCACACCATTGTGAAAACACGTTCCATCTGCTGGCATACATCATGGATGTGGAACTGGCACCTGAGCCCTGTATGGTTCTGATTACTGAATCTGATACCCCACGGCGCTTTAACCTGTTCCTATCAGGGCCCAGAGCCTCAGTGGTTGGCCGATTTGTAAAAAAAAAAAAAAAATCCTTTCTGTGGAATTGGCCATGACGGCGCAATCAACATTTGAGTCATCTCCGCGTACCACGGAGCACCTGGGCGATTGAGAGCTATCAATATGGTTGCCAGCCCTGCTGTTCTCATGCAGGCTAGCAGTGGGAGAATGCAGGACAGCGGTGAAAATGCGTACAGGAGAACATCTGGCAATGGTTGGTGCTCAAAAAAAATCCTCGTAGGGCTCGTAGGGAAAACCATAGGGGACACTGCGCATTCACACGTGACGTGAACAGGTTCACCTCGACTCTCCCGAGCCATTCCCATATTTAGAAAACAATGTCAGGGTGCAGCTGCCAACCGCCGTCTCGGGGACCCCCTCAAGACATAAGGTCTGCTCCGACTTTCTGAATGTGTGCTACTGTCAACGAGCGAAGGTGCTCGTGAGCCCACAGCCACAATTTCTCCGCCAGGCGGTTTAGTGCAGGAGTCCTGACTCCTCCTCAGCAATTTATGTAGGATACTGTGGTTCGGTTGTCTGACCAGACCAGCACGTCCTGACCCCATAGGGTAGACACGAAGTGGGTCAGAACCAGTAAAACGGTCTCCAACTCCAGGAGGTTGTGGCATCCCGAGCCTGACATGTCCCTCCCCATCCAGTCAGACAAGCTTCTGTAAACACTGGAATGTACAGTGAGGGAAAAAAGTATTTGATCCCCTGCTGATTTTGTATGTTTGCCCACGGACAAAGAAATGATCAGTCTATAATTTTAATGGTGGGTTTATTTGAACCTTGAGAGACAGAATAACAACAAAGAAATCCAGACAAAACGCATGTCAAAAAATGTTATAAATTATTTTGCATTTTAACAAGGGCAATTTTTACCTTTTTTTATTTTACTAGGCAAGTCAGTTAAGAACAAATTCTTATTTTCAATGACTGCCTAGGAACAGTGGGTTAACTGCCTGTTCAGGGGCAGAACAACAGATTTGTACCTTGTCAGCTCGGGGATTTGAACTTGCAACCTTTTGGTTACTAGTCCAACACTCTAACCACTAGGCTACCCTGCCGCAATAAGTATCAACTCAACTCGCCGTGTTTGGAGGAGGAGGTATGCTGCCCATGACCCCAAGAACACCATCCCCACAGTCAAACATGGAGGTGGAAACATTATGCTTTGGGGGTGTTTTTCTGCTAAGGGGACAGGACAACTTCACTGCATCAAAGGGACAATGGACGGGGCCATGTACAGTCAAATCTTGGGTGAGAACCTCCTTCCCTCAGCCAGGGCATTAAAAATGGGTCGTGGATGGGTTTTCTAGCATGACAATGACCCAAAACACACGGCCAAGGCAACAAAGGAGTGGCTCAAGAAGAAGCACATTAAGGTCCTGGAGTGGCCTAGCCAGTCTCCAGACCTTAATTCCATAGAAGATCTGTGGAGGGAGCTGAAGGTTCGAGTTGCCAAACGTCAGCCTTGAAACCTTAATGACTTGCAAAGAGGAGTAGGACAAAATCCCTCCTGAGATGTGTGCAAACCTGGTGGCCAACTATAAGAAACGTCTGACCTCTGTGATTGCCAACAAGGGTTTTGCCACCAAGTACTAAGTCAAGTTTTGCAGACGGGTCAAATACTTATTTCCCTCATTAAAATGCAAATCAATTCATAACAATTTTGACATGCGTTTTTCTGGATTTTTTGTTTTTCTGTCTCACTGTTCAAATAAACCTACCATTAAAATTATAGACGGATCATTTCTTTGTCAGTGGGCAAACGTACAAAATCAGTAGGGGATCAAATACTTTTTTCCCTCACTGTAGGATTACACTGCCTATTGGGACCCCTTACATCAGGATGCACGACGAAAGTGCTTCACTGGATCCAGTTGTATTTGGGCAAACCATCTCTGTGCTCTGTGCATGTGCAGAAGTCCCAGAGGAACCACGGAGTGGGCAGACGACATGGGATTGTCATGACGGAATGCGCCATCACCATATGATTCGGATAAACCTTCGTAGGGCTTGCAACAAGACATCCCGTAGAGGATCCAAAATTTGAGCCTTCATAGTCAGTGTCTAGCTGTAATCCCAGGTAGACAATCTGATGACTGGGCAAAGGCGTGCTCTTTTTCCAATTCACAGCGAATCACAGACGTGTGGTCACTGTCTGTCGTGTGTGCGATCTCCAGCTCTGCTGACGGGGCGAGAACCAGTAGGTTGTCTAGGCAGGCTAGTAGCCTTATCCGTTGACGAAGCAGCGGTTCCAATGCCGCCTCCATGCATTTGGAAAAGGTATGAGGTGCCGTGGCGTACCTCTAATGGCATACTCGCGTGGCACCCCTTGGAAGGCGAAACACAGAAACTTCCTGTGACGCGAATGCACCGGCACATAAAAATATGCGTCCTTTAGATCTATGCTTATACAAAAGTATTGGTGTGGATACGTCCTGCAGACGTTTTGTCGTAAACATTAGAAAGGGCGGTTTGGCCTCGTTCTCCTCCAGTCTTTTTTGGCACTAGGAAGTAGAGCGAATATAGCCCGCTCTTGGAGAACTACTGTGACTGCCTCCTTCACCAAAAGTTATGTAAACTCTTTTACAAGAGCGGCTACTTTCTCTGGCATCTTCATCACCGCCTCCACCACGC
This sequence comes from Oncorhynchus masou masou, assembly GCF_036934945.1. Classification (NCBI taxonomy): domain Eukaryota; kingdom Metazoa; phylum Chordata; class Actinopteri; order Salmoniformes; family Salmonidae; genus Oncorhynchus; species Oncorhynchus masou. Next base: position 25,956,156 of record NC_088243.1, read on the forward strand.
CCAAAAACGGGAGAGAAGTTCGGTGGAATTGGATGGCATAACCCTTCTGCAGGGTCCGACTTAGCCAGGGGGAGAGGGTGCAGCTTTGCTCTGAGAGCGTGAAGCTGTGGTACAGACAGTAGGAAGGGTCTGTATTCCTCTATGGCCCAAGCCTCCGCTGTCCCTCGACACTGAAGTGGTGGGATAGCCCAGGGTGGGCCCCCCTCGAAAGGGGGAGGAAATATTGGAGCGTTCTGTGAGAAACGGGGGTGCCGACACTTTGGTTATCCTTTTGCGACTAGCAATCCCGTATCCGGGAGCGTAATCATAGCCTCAAAAGAAGTAGCATAACGCAGCGGACACAAATACACCTAGTAACTTTTCCTATTCATGAAAATCGCAAATTAAATAAGTATATTCAAACACAAGCTTAGCCTTTTGTTAACAACACTGTCATCTCAGATTTTCAAAATATGCGTTACAGCCAACGCTAGACAAACATTTGTGTAAGTTTATCATGGCATAATGCTATGCTAGGCTCTGCTGGCAGCAGGCAACGTTTTCACGAAAATAAGAAAAGCAACCGAATTAAATCATTTACCTTTGAAGAACTTCGGATGCTTTCACTCATGAGACTCCCAGTTAGATAGCAAATGTTCCTTTTTTCCAAAAAGTTTATTTTTGTAGGCGAAATAGCTCCCGTTTGTTCATCATGCTTGGCTGAGAAATCGACCGGAAAATGTTGCCATTACAACGCCGAACTTTTTCAAAATTAACTCCATAATATCGACAGAAACACGGCAAACGTTGTTTAGGATCCATCCTCAAGGTGGCTACCTCAGTATTTTACGCAAGATTTTTCTGCGGGAGACACCATCTGACCACTTGCTATATATGGTCCCTTACGGCTATTCATCAATGGAAATGTGTAAAAAGACGTCACAATGCTGTAGACACCTTGGGGAATACGTGGAAAACGTAAGCTCATTCGTAGCTCATTCACAGCCATATAAGTAGTCATTGGCCTGCGGCGGTTTCAAAAAATGTGCCACTTCCTGGTTGGATTTTTAACTGGGTTTCACCTGTAACATGAGTTCTGTGGCACTCACAGACAATATCTTTGCAGTTTTGGAAACGTCAGAGTTTTCTTTCCAAAACTGTCAATTATATGCATAGTCGAGCATCTTTTCGTGACTAAATATCTTGTTTAAAACGTTTTTCATCCAAAAATTTAAATATTGCCCCCTAGTCGCAAGAAGTTATATGTGTAACCTTGTGGTTCCAGCCCCCAGTGAACACAGCATGGGCCTGAGTTAGTGCGCCGGCCCCCAACAGCGATTGCGTCATCGGGGAGGGAGGCTGCCAGGAACGCAATATTATTAGCTGCTACTACAGCTTGTACACCTAGAGCGAAGGACTTCCCTACCAGCTGGGCTGTGAGTCTGCCGTAGGTAATGTGGGTTTCCGGAACGGAGGCCAGGAGCTCAAACCTGGGACGAGGTACGCGGCTAGGGCGTCCTCGAGCCTCGGGATCTCCTGAGGCTGTTTTCCGTCCACACTGCACCCTCCACGTATTTCGCCAGTGAGGGCTGGCAGGTACCAAAGGCACAGCCTCCAGACTCGGTCTAGATTAAGGGCCGCCCACCATCATATCCACCTCCGGGTTGAGGGGAATAGGGGGCAGTGTAATCTCTAGGTGGCCCGCTCAATGAGTCCTGTAAAGTCAGAGCGCAGAGAAGCCGTTGCGTTGGAGGGGGCTGCTGAGAACTCAGAGCCCGTCTCTTCCTGACCCAAGGATGTGAAGTTCCCCTCGCTCTCCTTAGGGAGGGGGGTCATTTCCACTTCGGTCAGTTGACTGGGTTTTTCTCCAGAAAAAAACCCAGACACTTACCAACATCCTCGTCATCTCCTTCGTCATATGACGCCTCAGAACCTGAGGCTAGCGCACACATGGTATCTTCCAGAGGGAGATCTACCCTGAAAAACCACCACCTCTGTTTCCTCTCCTTTAAAGAAAGGAGGGTGCAGCTAGGGGATCTGTGAGGCTGCCCCGAGCATGCTGTGAACCCAAACACATAAGTTGCGTGTCAGCAGCCACCATTGTGGAGCAGCAACACTGAGCTCTTGGGGGTGGAGTGCTCATGAAGGACAATGTTGAGACCAGGATATCGACAGCAGGTTCAACCCTGAGTCTTCTTTCTTCACCTCTAGGCTTCTTCAGTCCAGTCTTGTTGCTGAAGATAATGGGTGGCTGATTGTGTACTTCTCTTGGCTGCAGGTGTGTGCATAATTCACTCTCAGGCTGTTCGCTGCCTAGGGAGCTCCTTGTTATAGAACCAGGGTTGTTACACAACTCCCTCCTTTTAAAGAGCACATCCTTGCGCTAGCTTACGACTCAACATTGTATAGGAACGCACTCACCGGCCAAGCAAGGTCCAATCACTTCTGACACCAGTGTAATGAAACAGGCAGGGAAGGGAGCAGGTCTCGAACCCTCGGCCTTCTAGCCCGAAGTCCAGCGCGCTATCGACTGTGCTCCACAAGCATGCTCAAGCAGCAGAGTCGATATCCACGCGTATAAACACAGTGTAACGACCCTATCATTACTCAACAAACTGGACTCCATATATCGTGATAATAAAAAAATCCTGGATATCTCCCTGAAATGCGGTACATTTAAAAGTAAACTTTGAAAGCCTTATGGTTACAACATTTATTACAAATACATTTTACGGACCAGTGTGCTTTTTATTCAAGCGCTACCCGCATAGCTTCAACATGGGCTCAGGTGGGGTTTACTTCCCCACTAAATTCCAAAACCGGGCCAACGTGTGGTCAAGTTTGCAATTATGCCTGCTTTATAATGTATATGGTATCAACAAAATTGCCCCCCAATTTTGTTAGCAGTTAGTAATGCTGTAGCAAACTTGCGAACGCTATAACTAACTAGCTAGCGTTGCTAATGACCTAGCTAACTAGATAGGTCTGCTAACGTCGTAGCTAACTTGTTAGCACTGCTAACGATGAAGCTAACTAGCTAGCATTAGCTAGCATCGTTAATGATGTAGCTAACTAGCTACTGTTGATAACATCAAAGCTAACTTGTTACCGTTGTTAACTAGATAGCGCTGATAATGATGTAGCTAGCAATGTAACATCGTAGCTAACATGTTATCAATGCTAATGACTTTGCTAGCTTAGGTTACTAACGACATAGCATTTTACCAAACTTCAAAGGCTAAAATATTTATCCGCTTTTTAACTAAATTTGCAGCCTGAAATATCTGCAGGCCCTTGAAGTATTTTGATGGCCTTTTAAATATTTTGCTGGTTTTTACCATATTACCAAGCTAATTTGCACCCTAGGGCCACCGTAGCTTTTCCCATGTCATCGAAATCATCTTCTACACTAAAGTTTGACATTAGTATTTTCCTGTATGTTACTGTAGAGAAGTTCATTCTTTGTCTGGTAACTCCAGTCACCTTTAATGTCTGTGGAAGGAAAACCGTGTTGGTTGTGTAGTTTTGTGGTATTATGCGACCTTAATGCGCTTTCACAGTGCTAACAGACAAGAAGGCCGTGTGGATTCATTCTTCAGCATGTCTTTATGCTAGTTGACTAAACTGCAATTTTCCTAATGCCGATGAGACTTTTGGAGAGGACCTCTGGCATTGATGTGAGGTAGATTCAGAGAGGTGAAGAGGGAAAGCCCACTCCTCCTTTCCTCCCCCTATTCCCCCTTGTTTCCTGTTCTCCATACTCTTGGCCCAGGCAGATGAACATACAGTACATGAAGGCAGCCGATGCATGACCCCCTCTCCTCCTTCCTGGTTGGTTCCCTCTCTCTGACAGCTGCAGTTTAGCGGCGGCACTAACTTTACCCAATGGCAGCCAGCTCAAAGGCACCTTGCTAGGCTCGGCCCTCCACTGCCTGCCTGCTCAGACTCTGCTGCTGCTCTGCCAGAATAATTTCCCTAATAATCCCACCTGCCTTGAACTCCCTCCACTTCACTCTGCCTTTCTCTACATCAGCACTTTGATTCTCCCTCCTGGCTCCCTCACCCCAATTATTTCCTAGGACCTTAGCTTAAAGGGATTCCTTTACCCTCTCTCTTTGTAATCTCATTGTACACCAACCTCCCTGCTGTAGGCTATGCTGTCCACTGTGGAATATAGATGTGGGTGTATTCTGTTGCTCTGAATACCTATTATAGGCATTATCATCTGAGAAGATAAAGATTGTCATAGACAGAGGCTGTCATCTTTTGTCAGATTTTTGCTGACATCTTCATACAGGTATGACTGATATTGGATGGGAGTGACCTTTAAAGCACAGGAAAGTGTTAAGAGTAGCCTTAACTTGGTGTTAAACTCATAACATAATGTATGTTTTTATATTTACAGTTACATGTCTTGTTTCACTTCTGTAATACCAGTGGCATAGTTAAGGGAGTAGAGAACTGCTGCTTGGCTCTCGAGGCATTCAGCCTAACTTAGTTTTGGGCGGTATAGCAGAGTCCAAGCATCAGCTACAGCAAGCTCTTCTAATTCACAAACATAAATCCTACATAAACAGAAAGCCTCTTCATCTCTGTAAACATGTGGAGCTGGAGGAGGAGGGCTAAATTGTTTCTCTGTGGCAACAGATGAGTTTGCCTTCAGCTCTGGGCTCAGTTGATTTATGGTCCCATCTCTGTAATTGAATTCATTAAGGGATTACTGAACCCCATCTGTGGAGACCACTCCCATGGCAGACCCTCGCTATCACACACACACACACCAAACTCCCTCTGTCAGAAACCCCCCATCACAGAGAGAAATTAGATCTAACTCTCTCCCCATACCTCCAGCTGTGTGTGTACGTGCATATACTGTATGAGTGTGTACCTGTCTGTTCCAACATACAGCTCCCTCTGATCTGTGAGCCCACTAATGCCTCCTCTGCCCTCTCCACCTCCCCTTGAGTGCACCCACACAACAGGGTCTCACTGTGGGGTCAGAGCCTGGTGCCCTTGGCCTTGACTCCCCTGTGCTCCTCTGTTCTGTTGTGTTGCAGCTACCCTAGCAGCCTTATAATGATCTCAAGTCAGATCTGATTCGATGGCGCAGGTGGATGATACTGTTTAATTACAGGGTTAGAGCCATGCACAAACCCACCTGTGAGAGGGAGCAATGGGAGGAGGAGAGAAAAAAAGATGCTGAGACAGATTGAAAGAGACAGAGAGATGGCGAGGGAACTGACTGTAGCGCATGTTGAACACCTGGCTCTTGATTAGAGGGCTGGAACAGAGGGAGGGAGAGCGAGAGGGATGATTCTGATTAAACAGACCATGTGGGCTCTGTCCTCTCTCAGTAGGAGTTTCATCAATCTCTCGCCCGCTCGTGGGCGCGGAGGGGTCTATATAACCCAGTTATTTCCAGAGGTAGTGTCGCCTCTTGTCTACAGAGCATCCTCGTTTATTTGTGTGCAGTGTCCCGGACACTGGTACATGGGCAGGTGTTGACTGTGGATCATTCAGCAGGGTTTGGCTCATGAGACTGCAGTGTGAGGTCTAGAGATAGACCGACCTCTGTACAGCTGCCAGACTCCAGCCCGCCCTCTCCTCCCTTCTCCTCCCTCCATCCAGGCCAGACCAGGCTTCATCAGGGTGCCCTTGGGAACCAAGCCAGGAAACATCCAGCCTCACACAGCTGCGTGTCCACACACACTAATACAAACGCGCACACACACATTGTCTGGTGGATCTGGGCTGAGAGCCACCCAGACAGACAGGCCCTGAGACCTCGGAAGAGGATAGGAGCTGAGAGCCCTGGTCCCTGCCAGACCCCAGGTTCTCCTCATCACAGCTGCATCAGACACGTGCCTGCCCATCCCCGACATCCACAGCAGATTCATAATTTATCCCAGACCAGGCAGTGAACAACAACTATCTATAATTTGTATGACTATTCACACACAGCATTATATTACATACATAATCACTGACTATGTACGAATGTATCCATATTACATTATTTTTCCTGTCTTTTGTGGAGCATTTAGTTTTTTTCATTCTGAATGGCTACACGGATATGATGATACCTGATGTTCTGTTACTTTGACATCCAGCGAGGATCTCAGTTCCCTGGATAATTTCTTGTCATCTGGGCCACCTGTTATGTGAAGTACTGGGATTTGTCCTCTGGCATGGTGCCTACATGCGCACAGTGAGAAAGTGGACATTAGCCAACCAGCTGTGGTCTTGTCTCTCAGCCAGCTCTGCTCTGCCTTGGCTGGTCTCTCTGGCCAGTGTACCTCCTGCCCTGTGTCTGTGTCTAACCAGCCTCATCTCCATCCACCTCTCCCACCAGTCTCCAGTCCTCTCCTAGGATCACCCACCACTGTGCTCCATCCTGGAGTGGCATGGTGATGGCTCCACAGCCTGGCTATTCCAAGATGGGAGCTGAACTGGAGATGAACAGGCTGGCTGCTATATGAGCTCTGACTGCCTGACTGGGAGAGCAACAGAGCTTTTCCAAGCACACTGTTCCCCTGCTCCAGTGACCCAAGCTGAGGAACCACTGTGAAAACCCTGGGGTGTCCATGGCTCCATGCTGGGGTGTCATCTCTCAGCAGGCTCGCTGGGTGGGGGGGAGTAAGAGTAGATGCCCTAACTCCATAACTCGACACACCATTTCATCTTCTTTGTTCTAAATCTCGCTCACTGGATTGGTCCTCACATTCCTCAGTGCTACTGTGGACTTACTATATGTAATGCATCTATGGGCCTATAGTGGTGTGTTTAGTGTAGCTCTCTGTTGTTTTGCTACACTGCAGTGGAGATCAGGTGCCTATTCGGCCCCCTGATTCTTTGCTCCATAAGCCACTGCCTTGTCACGACATGTCGCTGAGAGGAGGGAGGAAGAGGAGATGAGATGGTTGTAGGAGGACGTTTGTGCCTGTGGACTTTACTCTAATTGCCTATTTGGGTGTGTGTTTATTAAGTGTTTTCCTACAGACGGGCAGGCACTGGGATGGACTTATGCTGTAATAGCCAGTACAGAAGAAGAGAGGAGTCAGAGAGAGTAACGATTAGCCTTCCACAAAACCTCAACCCCCCCCAAAACACCTCTAAGTGGCAATCAGGGAAGATGACTCATCTGTGAAACAATGAGAAAAGGACTCTCACTGGATACACTAAGGGCCCAGAATGAACCAGAAGAACGCCCATGCTCCAGTTGACATGATAATGATATCCATCCAGGGAGCGTACTGATTAGCCATGGAGAACGATATAGCATTGCACTGGTGTTTTTATATCTCCCACCTACAGACATGCTGTAAGCACTTTGTTGATTATGGCACCTTTCAGTGAAAAAATACCACAGCAATACACTCTAAATTAATTCCGATTCCCTGCACAGATATTACCTACTCTAACACTCATCTAGACACTCACAACAAGACCAGCCAAGATAACAATAGAAACCTCCTTCAGAGGAATGTAGCATGTAAGACAATCTTCTAAATCCTCCATGTTCTGCTTTGAAATTTAAAGAACGCAACGTAATCAGAACACCATGACGTGTTTCTCAGGCAGACTGAATATCGGCCAAATCAACACTCTGTGCTGATTCTAAAGGACTAATATAATGATATACTATTCTCTATTGTTATTCCCAATCATCCTGTTCTCTCTGGTTGCAAAACTGCCTAAATGCATTTTTTCTAGTCAGTGATCCAGATTCTGAATATTTCAATATTGACAGCCTGGAAATACTGTAGCAGAGGAACCTGAGTGTCTCAGTGGTCTAAGGCACTGTATCTCAGTGCTATAGGCGTCAGTACACACCCTGTTTCGATCCTGGGCTGTATCACAACCAGCCGTGATCGGAAGTTCCATAGGGTGGCGTACAATTGGCCCAGCGTCGTCCGGGTTAGGGGAGGGTTTCACCAGGGTAGGTCGTCGTTGTAAAATAAGAATTTGTTCTTAACTGACTTGCCTAGTTAAATAAAGGTTCAATTAAAATCAGATAAACCAATCATTCCTCTGCTATTGGTGTCTACTGGAATACAGTTAGTTTGATAGGCTACAGTAATCATTTTCATCTTCTTGTAGGATGGCTTTTCCTCAAGGACGTGCTCATAAACCCACACTAAGCTCAACATCACATTAATCCACATCAGCCATAATAAATAATGATCTCTATTTATTTATAGCATCTAATTAACAGGTATCCCAAGTTGGTCCCACACACTGCTAGAATGATGGTAATATTTAAATAAGACTTATTGGGGATAATCCCACACGCCCTATTTGATTTGAATGTTTGCATACTGTATACGCAGTCACCGTGTTGCTTATTGCATTTCATACCATTAATCAAGCTCTTCAATAGGGGCCAATCAAATGGGTTCAAATCATCAAAGCGTGGATATGTTTACAGTGCCTTCAGAAAGTATTCACACCACTTGACTTTTTCTACATTTTGTGTTTTGTCTCACTGATCTACACACAGTACCCCATAATGTCAAAGTGTAATTATGTTTTTAGAAAGTAAAAAAAGATATAAAAAAATGAAAAGCTGAAATATCTTGAGTCTAAGTATTCAAACCTTTTTTTGTGGCAAACCTAAATAAGTTCAGGAGAAAAAATGGCACATGAGTTGCATGGACTCACTCTGTGTGCAATAATAGTAATTAACGTGATTTTTTAATGACTACCTCATCTCTGTACCCCACACATAAACTCAGCAAAACAAGAAATGTCATCTCACTGTCAACTGCGTTTATTTTCAGCAAACTTAACGTGTATATATTTGTATGAACAGAAGATTCAACAACTGAGACATAAACTGGACAAGTTCCACAGACAAGGTGACTAACAGAAATGGAATAATGTGTCCCTAAACAAAGTGGAGGTCAAAATCAAAAGTAACAGTCAGTATCTGGTGTGGCCACCAGCTGCATTAAGTACTGCAGTGCATCTCCTCATGGACTACACCAGATTTGCCAGTTACCCCACTCTTTCACCAAGGCACCTGCAAGTTCCCAGACATTTCTGGGGGGAATGGCCCTAGCCCCACCCTCCGATCCAAAAGGTCCCATGTTTCACGTGGTCTGTTGTTTCACGTGGTCTGCCACTGCGAGGATGATCAGCTGTCCGTACTGTCTCCCTGTAGCGCTGTCTTAGGCGTCTCACAGTACGGAACATTGCAATTTTTTGCCCTGGCCACATCTGCAGTCCTCATGCCTCCTTGCAGCAAGCCTAAGGCATGTTCACGCAGATGAGTAGGGACCCTGGGCATCTTTCTTTTGGTGTTTTTCAGAGTCAGTAGAAAGGCCTCTTTAGTGTCCTAAGTTTTCATAACTGTGACCTTAATTCTCTAATGTCTTTAAGCTGTTAGTGTCTTAACAATCGTTCCACTGGAGCATGTTCATTAATTGTTTATGGTTCATTGAACAAGCATGGAAAACATTATTTAAACCTTTTACAATGAAGATCTGTGAAGTTATTTGGATTTTTACGAATTATCTTTGAAAGACAGGGTCCTGAAAATGGGACGTTTATTTTTTATTTTTTTGCTGAGTTTACAATTATCTGTAAGCAGTGAATTTCAAGCACAGATTCAACAACAAAGACTAGGGAGATTTTCAAATGCCTCGCGAAGAAGGGAACCTATTGGTAGATGGGTAAAAAAACACGAAACCAACAGTGATTTTTAAAACAGCTAGAGTTTAATGGCTGTGATAAGAGATGAATGAGGATGGATCAACAACATTGTAGTTACTCCACCATACTAACATAAATGACACATTGAAAACAAGGAAGCCTGTACAAAATAAAAATATTCCATATTCCTGTTTGCAATAAGGCACTAAAGTAATAATGCAAAATGTGACAAGGAAATTTACTTTTTGTCCTGAATACAAATGTTATGTTTGGGGCAAATCAAGCACACCACATAACTAAGTACCACTCTTAGGTGGCAGGTGCCTTGCAAAGTAGGGTAGGAACGTTGGGCCAGTAACCGAAAGGTTGCTGGATCGAGTCCCTGAGCTGACAAGGTAAAAATCTGCAGTTTTTGTTCCCTGGGCGCTGACGACGTGGATGTCGATTAAGGCAACCCTCCGCACCTCTCTGATTCAGAAGGGTTGGGTTAAATGCGGAAAGACACATTTCACTTTAAATGCATTCAGTTGTACAACTGACTAGGTATCCCCTTAATATTTTCAAGCATGGTGGTGGCTGCATCATGTTATGGGTATGCTCGGTAAGGACTAGGGAGTGGGGCCTCCCGGGTGGCACAGTGGTCTAGTGCACTGCATCGCAGTGCTAGCTGTGCCACCAGAGACTCTGGGTCCGAGCCCAGGCTCTGCTGCAGCCGGCAGCGACCGGGAGGTCCATGCGGCGACACACAATTGGCCTAGCGTCGCCCGGGTTAGGGAGGGCTTGGCCGGTAGGGATATCCTTGTCTCATCGCGCACTAGCGAATCCTGTGGCGGACCGGGCACAGTGCATGCTCACCAGGTCGCCAGATGCATGCTGTTTCCTCCAACACATTGGTGTGGCTGGTTTCCGGGTTGTATTTTGGAGGACGCATGGCTTTCGACCTTCGTCTCTCCCGAGCCCATATGGGAGTTGTAGCGATGAGGCAAGATAGTAACTACTAACAAATGGATACCACGAAATTGGCTCAAAAAAATAAAGGGAACACTTAAACAACACAATGTAACTCCAAGTCAATCACACTTCTGTGAAATCAAACTGTCCACTTAGGAAGCAACACTGACATCACTGACACTGACATCAATGCGAGCTGTGGCAAGAAGGTTTGCTGTGTCTGTCAGCGTAGTGTCCAGAGCATGGAGGTAATACCAGGAGACAGGCCAGTACATCAGGAGATGTGGAGAAGGCAGTAGGAGGGCAACAACCCAGCAGCAGGACCGCTACCCCTGCCTTTGTGCAAGGAGGAGCACTTCCAGAGCCCTGCAAAATGACATCCAGCAGGCCACAAATGTGCATGTGTCTGCTCAAACGGTCAGAAACAAACTCCATGATGGTGGTAATGAGGGCCCGACGTCCACAGGTGGGGGTTGTGCTTACAGCCCAACACCGTGCAGGACGTTTGGCATTTGCCAGAGAACACCAAGATTGGCAAATTCGCCACTGGCGCCCTGTGCTCTTCACAGATGAAAGCAAGTTCACACTGAGCACATGTGACAGACGTGACAGAGTCTGGAGACGCCGTGGAGAACGTTCTGCTGCCTGCAACATCCTCCAGCATGACCGGTTTGGCGGTGGGTCAGTCATGGTGTGGGGTGGCATTTCTTTGGGGGCCGCACAGCCCTCCATGTGCTCGCCAGAGGTAGCCCGACTGCCATTAGGTACCAAGATGAGATCCTCAGACCCCTTGTGAGACCATATGCTGGTGCGGTTGGCCCTGGGTTCCTCCTAATGCAAGACAATGCTAGACCTCATGTGGCTGGAGTGTGTCAGCAGTTCCTGCAAGAGGAAGGCATTGATGCTATGGACTGGCCCGCCCGTTCCCCAGACCTGAATCCCACAATTGAGCACATCTGGGACATCATGTCTCGCTCCATCCACAAACGCCACGTTACACCACAGACTGTCCAGGAGTTTGCGGATGCTTTAGTCCAGGTCTGGGAGGAGATCCCTCAGGAGACCATCCGCCACCTCATCAGGAGCATGCCGAGGAGTTGTAGGGAGGTCATACAGGCACGTGGAGGCCACACACACTACTGAGCCTCATTTTGACTTGTTTTAAGGACATTACATCAAAGTTGGATCAGCCTGTAGTGTGGTTTTCCACTTTAATTTTGAGTGTGACTCCAAATCCAGACCTCCATGGGTTGATAAATTTGATTTCCATTGATAATTTTTGTGTGATTTTGTTGTCAGCACATTCAACTGTGTGAAGAAAAAAGTATCTGATAAGAATATTTCATTCATTCAGATCTAGGATGTGTTATTTTAGTGTTCCCTTTATTTTTTTGAGCAGTGTATATAAATAAATAAAAGGACTAGGGAGTTTTTTGGGGGGATAAAATAAAACGGAATAAAGGTGCACGGTGCACAGTCAAAATCCTAGAGGAAAACTTGGTTCAGTCTGCTTTCCAACAGACACTGGGAGATAAATTCACCTTTCAGCAGGACAATTACACAAGGCCAAATATACACTGGAGTTGCACACCAAGACAACATTGAATGTTCCGGAGTGGCCTTGTTATAGTTTTGACTTAAACCGGTTTGAAAATGTCAGTCCAGCAATGATCCTTAAAATGTCAGTCCAGCAATGATCAACAACCAACTTCACAGAGCTTGAATAATTTTTTTTAAAGAATAACACTGTACAATCCAGGTGTGCATAGCTTTTAAAGACTTTTAGAGAGGCTTTTAGAGAGACAGCTTTCATAAAACTATGACATTGCAGAGTATTTTGTGTAGATCAAATAAAAATAAAAGACAAATCTATTTTAATCCCACTTGGTAACACAACAAAATGTGGAAAATTCAAGTGGTGTGAATACTTTCTGAAGGAACTGTAGGCCTGTGGGAAGGGTGTGTGCATGGTGTGTGGGTATGCTTGCGGGAATGCCTGTTCAATCTCTGCAGTGAGGGACTAGGTAAGGGTCAATACTGTCTTCATTTCACTGCCATCCACTTTCTGCTGTTCTCCCATCAGCTCAGCTCTGTTTCATTATTAACACCATTATTGTGGAGACACATGCAGGCATCTGTTAATTTAGTTGGGAACCGTGTGGAAGTAAACACATTTGCTTGTGACCATCTGTCCAAGCCCAGATCTGCATGGGAGCTGGCATACATAACATTGCAGAGAGAAAGTAAGAGAGAAAGGGGAAGACAGAAAGCAGAGGGAAAGATAAACAAAAAGAGGAAAGACCGAGACGGGAGAGAATAATGTGAACTGGGCGAGACACACAGAGCCTGTCCAACACAATGTCTGCCAGGGCTGTATATTGCCTTGTCTGTTTATATAATCTGTCTGTCTGTCTGCATACTTGCTTATGTGATTGTTTATTCGTTCGGTCTAGCCATGCGCTGGCATGTGAGGATGTGAGTCTGAGCTGAATCATGGTCTCTCTGTGGTTGGATCAAACTCGGTCGTCCCAGCCCCAGCTGTAGTTCTCCTCAGTGAATCCACAGTAGCCTGCAGCACCATGTTTTACATAGGGAGGGGCATGCACAAACATCTGCTCTAAGAGTCTCCTTATGTAAATGCTCAGGTACTCTTTTTTTCTCTTCATTGGAAGAGGCAGTAATTAATTAGAACACGCTGGATTTGGCTGGGTAAATGTTATTCTCTGTGTGCACAGCTGCTGGAACCGGGAGGGTGTGTGTCTGCACACGCTACTCCTCTGAGATGGAACGTCTGATTTCTGAATCTGTCTGCTTGGTCGGGTCTCTGTCAGGCTCACATCTTCAGTACCAGTCAACCCAACACCTCACAACCCCTGTTATGTATGTCACAGCAGAATGAAAACCTTACACAAGCCTCATCAAATGTGAGACAGTATCTCTGCTTTGCTGTTTTGGAAAGAGATCGTTGTCTTGTTATATTTCCAAGTGAAATCCTCCCCTCCAACTACTCCTTATAGTCAGTTTCTATTACTGTTCAGGGAATCTCAACATACTTAATCCTTCATCCTCACACACAGCATCCTGGGAGCTGGAGATGGCTGGAAATATGTTTGTTTCCTTAATGTGGATTAAATTCAACTGGAAGCTACTTTCATCAACATTCCCTCTACTAAGTGTTTTCCCAGCTAACTAACGGTACAGCTCCATTAGGGTCAACAATCAGTTATGCCCTGGGCGCAGTATCTTACTGTACCTTACTGGTCATTATCTCGTTGTATTGCGCAGTTATTAGGCAGGTAGTATGTATTCTCTTGAGTTATGTTTATGTGATAAGGTAGGAACCAATGTTTTGATCAGTGTTTCCCAGGGAACCCTAAATAGTGTTGGACATGTAGAAAGTATAAACAGAGAGGAAGAGGCAAACCGAGAGGCTCCACTCCTGTCAAAATCTGTCCAAGCAGACCAGGTGGGTATTTTTTTGTATGGACCTTTATTAGAGTGTTGAATTTGGTCAACACGTTTCTTTTATTGCTAATTTGCTAATATAGGCTTATTTGATCTAAAATAAATTCCGTAATGATTAGGTTGTTATGAATATATTGATATAAGTGGACGCTCGTTGCATCTTAGTTTTTCTCAAAGTTGCCACTTCAAATCGCAATTGTCTGTCGTTCACGTGCGTATCTGCCCTCTCATTGGCTAGAATGTTCCCACCTGATCTTGTTTCCTCCCACCTGCCTTTATGACAATGACTCCCATTGTTAGTGCGGAGACAATACCAGTCATTACATAGAGTATTTCTGGTATTAAAAACATTTTAGGGCTGCAATCCCGTTAACGGGATGATATGACAACAGCCAGTGAAAGTGCGTAATTAAAATTCCTCAAACATACATGTATTTTATACCGTTTTAAAGGTAATCTTGTTGTTAATCCCACCACAGTGTCCGATTTCAAATAGACTTTACAGTGAAAGCACCACAAATGATTATGTTAGGTCACCACCAAGCCACAGAAAAACACAGCCACTTTTCCAGCCCAAGAGAGCTCTCACCACTGGTGTCCCCCAGGGCTCTGTTCTAGGCCCTCTCCTATTCTCGCTATACACCAAGTCACTTGGCTCTGTCATAACCTCACATGGTCTCTCCTATCATTGCTATGCAGACGACACACAATTAATCTTCTCCTTTCCCCCTTCTGATGACCAGGTGGCGAATCGCATCTCTGCATGTCTGGCAGACATATCAGTGTGGATGACGGATCACCACCTCAAGCTGAACCTCGGCAAGACGGAGCTGCTCTTCCTCCCGGGGAAGGACTGCCCGTTCCATGATCTCGCCATCACGGTTGACAACTCCATTGTGTCCTCCTCCCAGAGCGCTAAGAACCTTGGCGTGATCCTGGACAACACCCTGTCGTTCTCAACCAACATCATGGCGGTGGCCCGTTCCTGTAGGTTCATGCTCTACAACATCCGCAGAGTACGACCCTGCCTCACACAGGAAGCGGCGCAGGTCCTAATCCAGGCACTTGTCATCTCCCGTCTGGATTACTGCAACTCGCTGTTGGCTGGGCTCCCTGCCTGTGCCATTAAACCCCTACAACTCATCCAGAACGCCGCAGCCCGTCTGGTGTTCAACCTTCCCAAGTTCTCTCACGTCACCCCGCTCCTCCGCTCTCTCCACTGCCTTCCAGTTGAAGCTCGCATCCGCTACAAGACCATGGTGCTTGCCTACGGAGCTGTGAGGGGAACGGCACCGCAGTACCTCCAGGCTCTGATCAGGCCCTACACCCAAGCAAGGGCACTGCGTTCATCCACCTCTGGCCTGCTCGCCTCCCTACCATTGAGGAAGTACAGTTCCCGCTCAGCCCAGTCAAAACTGTTCGCTGCTCTGGCCCCCCAATGGTGGAACAAACTCCCTCACGACGCCAGGACAGCGGAGTCAATCACCACCTTCCGGAGACACCTGAAACCCCACCTCTTCAAGGAATACCTAGGATAGGATAAGTAATCCTTCTCACCACCCCCCCCCCCTTAATGATTTAGATGCACTATTGTAAAGTGGCTGTTCCACTGGATGTCGGAAGGTGAATTCACCAATTTGTGGGTCGCTCTGGATAGGAGCGTCTGCTAAATGACTTAAATGTAAATGTAAATATGCACCATGGTCATTGCATTGCATTTGGGTCATTTGGCGGACGCTCTTGTCCGGAGCGGCTTGCAGGTTGGTGGGTTCACCTTCTGACATCCAGTGGAACAGTTATCTACATTGTGTCCACAGTGTTAGTTATCTACATTGTGTCCACAGTGTTAGTTATCTACATTGTGTCTGTAGTGTTATCTACATTGTGTCCATAGTGTTAGTTATCTGCATTGTGTCCATAGTGTTAGTTATCTACATTGTGTCCATAGTGTTAGTTATCTACATTGTGTCCATAGTGTTAGTTATCTACATTGTGTCTATAGTGTTAGTTATCTACATTGTGTCTATAGTGTTAGTTATCTACATTGTGTCCATAATGTTAGTTATCTACATTGTGTCTATAGTGTTATCTACATTGTGTCTATAGTGTTAGTTATCTACATTGTGTCCATAGTGTTAGTTATCTACATTGTGTCCATAGTGTTAGTTATCTACATTGTGTCCATAGTGTTAGTTATCTACATTGTGTCTATAGTGTTAGTTATCTACATTGTGTCTATAGTGTTAGTTATCTACATTGTGTCTATAGTGTTAGTTATCTACATTGTGTCCATAATGTTAGTTATCTACATTGTGTCTATAGTGTTATCTACATTGTGTCCATAGTGTTAGTTATCTACATTGTGTCTATAGTGTTAGTTATCTACATTGTGTCCATAGTGTTAGTTATCTACATTGTGTCTATAGTGTTAGTTATCTACATTGTGTCTTTAGTGTTATCTACATTGTGTCCACGGTGTTGGTTGTCTGCATTGTGTCTATAGTGTTGGTTATCTGCATTGTGTCCATAGTGTTAGTTATCTGCATTGTGTCTATAGTGTTGGTTAACTGGCGGTGTGGACACGTTGTGGATGGCTGGCACTGTGGACACAATGTGGATGGCTAACAGTGTGGACACATTGTAGATATCTGCATTGTGTCTATAGTGTTAGTTGTCTATATTGTGTCTATAGTGTTAGTTATCTACAATGGATGTCATAAGGTGAATTCACCAATTTGTAAGTCGCTCTGGATAAGAGCGTCTGCCAAATGACTTAAATGTAAATGTAAGAGAGGAGTCACAAAAAGCACAAATAGAGATAAAATGTATCACTAACCTTTGATGATAATAATAATAATAATATTTTGACAGTTTTGGAAACTTTAGAGTGTTTTCTATCATAATCTGTCAATTATATGCATATTCTAGCATCTGGTCCTGAGAAATAGGCCGTTTACTTTGGAAACGTTATTTTTCCAAATATACAAATAGTGCCCCACTTCAAGAGGTTTTAATGCAACCACTGTGTCAGATTTCAAAAAAACTTTACGGTAAAAGCAAACCATGCAATAATCTTTGACGGCGCTCAGAAAATAAATAAAACTTCAAAAAGTCATATTACAGGTCGAAGAAACATTTAAAACTAAGTATATAATCAATCTTTAGGGTGTTGTTATCATAAATCTTCAATAAAGTTCCAACCGGAGAATTCCTTTGTGTCTAGAGAAACCATGGAATGCAGGTCGATATCAAGTGAAATGCGGGTGACCAGGAAAAGGCTCTCTGCCAGTAACCTGACTCATTCAGCTCTTATTCAGGCCCACAACACAATAGAAGCCTCATTCAAGTTTCTAAAGACGGGTGACATCTAGTGGAAGCCCTAGGAAGTGCAACGTAATCCATATCCCACTGTGAATTCAATAGGGCCTGGGTTGAAATCGACCAACCTCAGATTTCTCACTTCCTGTTTGGATTTCTTCTCAGGTTTTTGCCTGACATATGAGTTCTGTTATACTCACAGACATCCTTCAAACAGTTTTAGAAACTTCAGAGTGTTTTCTATCCAATACTACTAATAATATGCATACATTAGCAACTGAGACTGAGGAGCAGGCCGTTTACTCTGGGCACCTCTGGGCACCTTTCATCCAAACTACTCAATACTGCCCCTGCAGCCATAAGAAGTTAAGCACCCCTCAATTGTTTTCAGGTGAGAGGTTTGTACATGTAGAGATTTTGTAGCATTGTTTCTGTGCACTCGTGTTTGTTTGAAGACAACCATTATAGGGAACAAGCTGTCTTGAGCAATTGTTTGGGGTGTGGTCAAATCTGTTCAGAAGGTATGTTTGTTTCACTGTATCAAGGTTTGTTTATTCAAATTTGACAATATTTATTGCTGGTTGTAACATTGGTTCCTACCAGTGGAGACTGGTGCCTTTAAAAATTGTGGAGGATGGGAGATGTGTTTCAAAAATCGTCAAAAGTCATTATTTGAACCTAAAGCATTTAATAATAATAATGATAATTGTAGTATAATATTATGGGGAATGAGAGGATTACTTACAGTGTTTGGAAGGGATCACAGCAGTGATTGAATGAGTGCATGAGTTGAGGTGTTCAGAGGCTTGACTTCAGTGCAGGACAGGATTTGTCTGGGAAGACAAAAAAACGTAACACAACACACTACACAGGTAGACCAAAGAGCTAAGAATGAGTTAGTCCAAGCAAGGAGTAAAATCATTGATGTGTAATAATGTAATTGTGTTTGTGTATGTGATTGACTCTACATAGAGTAATGAGATAAAATTGATAGGGGTACTCATTGTGCTTGGAGAGGAAACATTCAATGTGCCAGTGGATGAGCGGACACATGAGATGTGGCTTCAGTTCATGTCAGGACAGAGTTGACAATGGTAGTAGAGTGGACTGGTCATTACCTCTTAAAAACTTCTTCAGGATCAGTGGGTCGCTTTCGGGTCGGTTGAGCTAACGTAGGCTAATGCGAATAGCATGAGGATGTAAGTAACAAGAATATTTCCCAGGACGTAGACATCTGATATTGGCAGAAAGCTTAAATTCTTGTTAATCTAACTGCACTCTCCAATTTACAGTAGCTATTACAGTGGAAAATACCATTCTATTGTTTGAGGAGAGTGCACATTTTTGAACATGAAAAGTTGTTAATAAACAAATTGGGCACATTTGGACAGTCTTGATACACAATTTTGAACAGAAATGCAACTGCAAGCAGACTGGTGACACCATAGGTCCCATAGCGGGGGGCAATTTTTACCCCCTATGGCCCAGAGTTTTTCCTTATCGGTTGACCTAACCAGGAAAACTCTGGATCCTATAAGATATGACAGTGATTAATCAGTTGTAAAAGGTTATATAGGGGCTATGATGGGACAAGTTTTTCCTAATCAGGTCACATGGTTTTAAAAACGGGAAAAAAACTCCTGACCCTGGGGGGGATGAAAACCCTGTCAAACTGCAGTTACCTCATACTTATTGTTGATATTAATTATATTTAGACTAGATTATATGCTGCCTGCTGAGCGATCGATGTTCTTCGGTTCACTGTACCCACCTTTCGACCAAGGCTCAGACTTTCCAAAAAGCAGGCAAGGCCAGCAATAGAGGAGGCTCAATGAAATGCTCCTGTTAACCAGCTATACTTTTGATACCAGTTGGTATTGAACGCCCTCACCTTTTCATCCTTTTTCATGAAACTGATCTCAGGCAGAGGTCGACCCTCACTTTTAATTCGCACCGTGTACTCCAGAGAATCAAAAGGGTTCTTCAACAAAAAATCCACAACATTTTCGGCAGCGTCGGCCATTCTACCATTCTGGTGGAGAAAGCTGCACACTCGCGCTGGTAGCTAGCTACTGAAGTTAGCAAGGCAAAAATAAATAAATTGCACTAACTGGACACAAAAATAAAGTTCTACAAGCAAGAAAACTATTTATAATATACTTCCTCTGTCTCCTGTTAATTGAAAAAAACTAATTTGAATTGAATATTATAAAAACAATGCTCAACTATCACTTTTCACTCTTAATCTCTATCCAACAATGTCACCAAGCTTCTCAACACAGAACGCTCATTTTCTGTGGCACAATCACAATACAAATCACTAGGTTCATTCTCTGATCCTAATTCTACGATTGGATGGACAACATGTCAGTTCATACTGCAAAGTTTTGGTTGGTTGGAGGACGTCCTCTGGAAGTGGTCATAATAAATGGAAGGGATGGGGGGTGAAGCCTACGAGCCTCCTAGGTTTTTATTGAAGTCAATGTGTCCAGAGGAGGACGGAAGGTAGCTGTTCTCCGGCTACACCATGGTGCTACCCCAGACAGTGCTTTTGAAGTTACTGTAGACCTTCATTGCAAAACAGTGTATTTTAATCAATTATTTGGTGACAAATGAATATATTTAATACAGTTTTATCTAAAAAGGATAACTTTTCTCATGTTTCACTTTTAATTTTTAGGAAATTTCACTGAGTATGGTCCTCCTCTTCCTCCTCTGAGGAGCCTCCACTGGTTCCTACCCTGTCACATTTAACTGTATAATGTAGGATAGGTGGTATTCTCTTCAGTTATGCTTGGTTGGATGAATGGTTTGTACTCACAGGCAGGGAGAATGATGGAAGTTGCCTCTGTAACAGTAATGTGATGGCCAGTCTGTCTGGTACAGATTGGAGAGAGGGATGTAAGGGAGGGGTGTAAGGGGGAGTGATCCAGCCTCAGGGGGACATCTGGGAGTGGGGCTGCGCTCCATACCGATCAGCCCAGATTCCCAGAGCTCCCAGGGATCGTGAGAAAGGTGGCGTGGCTTGAGCTCACCCATCCAGAGTGTGGGCTAATTGATTTTAGCTGTTTCTGCGGGGGATTTACCTTTGTACTAATTAGCAATGATTCCTACAGTGTTCTAGCTCTGTAGTCTAAGCTGCTATCAGAGCAGACAGGAGCAGGTTGACTGTGAATACACACAGCCAGGCTTCGGTGAGAGGGATGCTTTTGTGGTGCTACTCAGCTACCTACAATAGAATGCCATTGTTATCCATGTTAATAGCATGTGGAGGTATTCTCTGGTGGCCAAATTGCCAGTTACAGCGCTGTTAAATGAAGCTTGTTACTTTCAACAGGTGGATCAATGTGTCAGCCTGTGTGGATGTGTGGGAAAGTAATCACTTGGTATTAACTGGCGCAGGCTGTCAGTGTTGTCAGCTGTTAAATGGCGCTCTCAAAAGCATCTGTGTCACAGTCACCCTTTCCTCCTCTCACCCTACAGTACCACGATCAGTGTTGGCATGCCATACCAGCCTGGGGCTGCATGCATAGGCTCACAAACTTTCCCATGAACACAAGATGCAAATGTTAAATCCAGCCACCTCTAATGCCCATGACCTCTGATCTCTTATAGAACAGAGAGTGAAATATAATAAGTGACAAAAAGTGAATTCAGTGTGTTAAGCGTAATTCAGTCCACAGATGCAGTGACACGATAGTCCGGTGTCCCATTGTGACTAAGCTATGCTGCTCTGAGACCACTATCCGAGGGGGAAGCACAGCCTGAATGTGTACTTTGCCAAAATTCTCAACCAATGCGTCTCCTGGTATGCGACCTCTTTTCATTTGACTGTGTTGACAGTTAGAGAAATTGCTTGAGTATGAAAGCCAACTGTCCGATATTCTAGAACACTGCTGTGCATACGCATACACGTTTTTAGGCGATTTATGTGAGGATTTTACTGAATGTCGATATTTAGGACAGCTCTTTCAACTAGATGACAATCTACCATGTAGTAATCATAATATGATATCCATATCTAGGAAAACCAAAGTTCTAAAGGCTGGGCCTAATATAGTGTATAAGAGGTCATACAATACGTTTTGTAGTGATTCATATTTTGATGATGTAAAGAAAGAAAAATAGGAAGAATAGGAAGCTGATTCTAGATTTGATTTTGGTTTGGAGATGCTTAATGTGAGTCTGGAAGGAGAGTTTAAAGTCTAACCAGACACCTAGGTATTTGTAGTTGTCCACATATTCTAAGTCAGAACCTTCCAGAGTAGTGATGCTGGACAGGCGGGCAGATGCGGGCAGTGATCGGTTGAATAGCATGCATTTAGTTTTACTTGCATTTAAGAGCAGTTGGAGGCCACGGAAGGAGAGTTGTATGGCATTGAAGCTCGTCTGGAGGTTAGTTAACACAGTGTCCAAAGAAGGGCCAGAAGTATACAGAATGGTGTCGTCTGTGTAGAGGTGGATCAGAGAATCACCAGAAGCAAGAGCGACATCATTGATGTATACAGAGAAGAGAGATGGCACAAGAATTGAACCCTCTGGCACCCCGGTAGAGACTGTCAGAGGTCCGGACAGCAGGCCCTCTGATTTGACACACTGAACTCTATCAGAAAAGTAGTTGGTTGAGTTGAGTTGAGTTTATTTTTATTTTTACAGGGACAGTGCACATTAATCAACGTTTCAGTAAAAGTGTCGGTTTTAGCCAGCCGGCTAATTTTCAACCGCAGTCCCTGGGCAGGTTATTAAAAACAATTACAATATAGACAATAGCAACATAGGACAAGCAAGACGTAGCATACAGACAGAGCAACATAGAGCAAAAAGCAGCAAGACAAAATGCATAAAAGCAACAAAGTGTTTCCACACCTCACAAGCTACAGACAACAGACAACATGGAAAGCGGCAACACACAGCTAGGGACCATGTTCACAAATCTGATTGACCTTTAGCCATGTCTTCAAGCATTTTGTGAAAGTGTGATATGTGATGCAGTTATGTGTGTCTGATGGCAGTGTATTCCAGACATGGGAAGCTCTCACAGAGAATGCAGATTTACTAAAGGTGCTTTTCCTTAGGGGAACTATACAGTCACCTCTCATGGCAGACCTTGTGGATCTGCTGCCATATGTCTGGGTTTTCTGTTTAACAAAAATATTGAGTGGAGGGGGAGCCAGGCCATTAAGGATCTTGAATACAAGACATGCGTCGGTGTATTGCACAAGATTTTCCCAACTCAAGAGCTCATGCTTTCTAAGGATGTGACAATGATGATGGCTATTGGGCTTCCTATCAAGCACTTTGAGAGCCTGTTTGTAGACAGACTGAATAGGTTTTAATGTTGTACAGCAAGCTTGGGCCCATCTAGTCAAGCAGTATGTTAAGTGGGGGAGTATCATGGAGTTGAAGTACAGTTTTGCTACCTCTGTAGTCAAACAATTTCGTATAAATCGGAAATTAGCTAGGTTGAATTTAGTTATTTGAATTACCTTTTTTTTCCTTTTGGAATCAAGTATGATGCCAAGGTACTTAAAATCGGATACCACCTGGAGCTTCTCCCCTGACACATAGACATCTGGCTCAGTAGCATCTGTTGCCCTCTTTGTGAAGAACATGCAAACAGTTTTTTTTCACATTCAGATGCAAACACGAGTCACTGAGCCACTTTGTAACCTGGACCATTACAGTAGTGAGTTCTTGTGCAGCTTGTTGTTTGCTCTTTGCATGCACATATATCACTGTATCATCTGCATACATTTGAACTTCAGACCCAGTACAGACAGAAGGCAGATCATTAATGTACAGGCTGAACAGGAGGGGCCCCAGTATTGACCCTTGGGGCATGCCCACATCATATTTACGATAGGGCGACATGGTGAACGATAGGGCGCATGGTGAACCATGCGAGGCAATCATTTGAGATACCAAGGCTGTTGAGTCTGCCTATAAGAATGTGGTGATTGACAGAGTCGAAAACCTTGGCCAGGTCAATGAATACGGCTGCACAGTAATGTCTCTTATCGAGGGCAGTTATGGTATCGTTTGGGACCTTGAGCGTGGCTGAGGTGCACCCATGACCAGCACTGAAACCAAATTGCATAGCGGAGAAGGTACGGTGGGATTCGAAATGGTCATCTGTTTGTTAACTTGGCTTTCGAAGACCTCAGAAAGGCAGGGTAGGATAGATATGTCTGTAGCAGTTTGGGTCTAGAGTGTCTCCCCCTTTGAAGAGGGGGATGACCGTGGCATCTTTCCAATCTTTGGGAATCTCAGACGATACGAAAGAGGTTGAACAGGCTGGTAATAGCGGTTGCAACAATTTCGGCAGATCATTTTAGAAAGAGAGGGTAGAGATTGTCTAGCCTGGCTGATTTGTAGGGGTCCAGATTTTGCAGCTCTTTCAGAACATCTGCTATCTGGATTTGGGTGAAGGAGAAATGGAGGAGGGTTTGGCAAGTTGCTGTGGGGGGTGCAGGGCTGTTGATCGGTAGCCAGGTGGAAAGCATGGCCAGTCGTAGAAAAATGCTTATTGAAATTCTCAATTATAGTGGATTTATCGGTGGTGACAGTGTTTCCTATCCTCAGTGCAGTGGGCAGCTGGGAGGAGGTGCTCTTTTTCTCAATGGACTTTACAGTGTCCCAGAACGTTTTTGAGTTTGTGCTACAGGATGCAAATTTCTGCTTGAAAAAGCTAGCCTTAGCTTTCCTAATTGCCTGTGTATATTGGTTCCTAACTTCCCTGAAAGGTTGTATATCACGGGGGCTTTTCGATGCTAATGCAGAATGTCACAGGATGTTTTTGTGCTGGTCATGGGCAGTCAGGTCTGGAGAGAACCAAGGGCTATATCTATTCCTGGTTCTACATTTTTTGAACGGGGCATGCTTATTTAAGATGGTGAGGAAGGCACTTTTAAAGAATAACCAGGCATCCTCTACTGGCAGGATGAGGTCAATATCCTTCCAGGATACCCGGGCCAGGTCGATTAGAAAGGCCTGTTCGCTGAAATGTTTTAGGGAGCGTTTGACAGTGATGAGGGGTGGTCGTTTGACCGCTGACCCATTACGGATGCAGGCAATGAGGCACTGGTCGCTGACATCTTGGTTGAAAACAGCAGAGGTGTATTTGGAGGGCAAGTTGGTTAGGATGATATCTATGAGGGTGCCCGTGTTTATGGATTTGGGGTTGTACCTGGTGGGTTCATTGATAATTTGTGTGAGATTGAGGGGATCAAGCTTAGATTGCAGGATGGCCGGGGTGTTAAGCATGTCCCAGTTTCGGTCAACTAGCAGCACGAGCTCTGAAGATAGATGGGGGGAAATCAATTCACAAATGGTGTCCAGGGCACAGCTGGGGGCAGAGGATTGTCTTTTGCAAGCGGCAACGGTGAGAGACTTGTTTCTGGAAAGGTGGATTTTTAAAAGTAGAAGCTCGAATTGTTTGGGTACAGACCTGGATAGTAAGACAGAACTCTGCAGGCTATCTCTGCAGTAGATTGCAACACCGCCACCCTTTGGCAGTTCTATCTTGTTGGAAGATGTTATAGATAGATGGAAATCTCAGGATTCAGACATGGATGGGACATCCGGGTTGGCAGAGTGAGCTAAAGCAGTGAATAAAACAAACGTAGGGAGGAGGCTTCTAATGTTAACATGCATGAAACCAAGGCTTTTACAGTTACAGAAGTCAACAAATGAGAGCACCCAGGGAGTAGGAGTGGTGCTAGGCACTGCAGGGCCTGGATTAACCTCTACATCACCAGAGGAGGAGTAGGATAAGGGTACGGCTAAAGGCTGTCAGAACTGGTCGTCTAGTACGTTCGGAACAGAGAGTAAAAGGAGCAGGTTCTGGCCTCGATAGAATAGGTTCAAGGCAAAATGTACAGACAAGGGTATGGTAGGATGTGAGTAGGCATTGAGTAATAATGAGAGAGATATTGTCTCTAGAGATGTTTAAACCAGGTGATGTCACTACATATGTGGGAGGAGGAACTAAATGGTTGTTTAAGGCATATTGAGCAGGGCTAGAGGCTCTACAGTGAAATAAGACAACAATCACTAACCAGGACAAGTAATGGACAAGGCATATTGATATTAGGGAGAGGCATGCGTAGCCAAGTGATCAGTGAGTGGTTGGGCTGGCTGGAGACACGGCGATTCAGACAGCTAGCAGGCCGGGGCTAGCAAGCTAGCAGAAGGGCCTTAGAGGGACGTCGCGATGGAGGAAAGTCTGTTTTAGCCTCCTCGTGCGGTGACGTCGATAGACCAGTCGTGATGGATTTGTAGGGTTCCGAGTAGCAGAGGGGTCCAAGTCCAATTGGCAAAATAGGTATAGTGGCCCAAGAAATTGGCCGATGGATCTATTCAGCTAACAGTCCAATATGCTCTAGACAGCTAGCCGGCCACGGCGCAGAGGCCCGTTGGGTACCCCCTCGAGCAGGTTACGTCGGTAGTCCAGTCGTGAAGGATCGGCGGGGTTCCGTTCCCTGTACCGGCAGTAGAAGGGGTCCAGGTGTTGTAGCCCAGGAGTGGCTGATGGGCCTCTTCAGCTAGCCGGGACAATGGTTCTACCATGGGCTAGCTTCTGGCTAATGGATGCTTGCTTCGGGACAGACGCTTGCCAGGAGTAGTTACTTGAGTTGCAGCTAGCTAGCTGCAATGATCCGGTGAAAAGGTTTGGAGCTTGCGGTAGGAATCCGGGAATATGGAGAGAAAATAGGTCCGGTTTGAGTCGCGTTGTACAAACTGGCGAGAGCTTTCTGAGCTAAAGGTTAGCTGATGACTGCTAGCAGTTGTTAGCTGACTACTAGCTAGTAGCTAGTGAGCTGGGGGATTCCGGTTCCGAGGTAAATAAAAACACTTTAGAAAAAACAGATCCACACCACATTGGGTGAGGCGGGTTGCAGGAGTGTATTTTGAAGTTGAGGTTTAGAACAATATAAATAAAGATATGCGAAGAAAAATATAAAAAAATATATATACATGTGACACGACAAGACGAAGGACAAAGACATTTGACTGCTACGCCATCTTGGATCAATGACCATTTCCTGGTCTGTGGTGTGTAATGACGCTGCATTTGATGTATTTATGAAACTACTTATTCCAGTTACTAATAAGCACGCACCCATTAAGCAAATGACTAAGAATTGTTAAATCCCCTTGGATTGATGAGGAATTGAAAAATTGTATGGTTGAGGGGGATGAGGCAAAAGGTATGGCATTTAAGTCTGGCAGCCCAACTGATTGGCAAACATACTGCAAATTAAGAAATCATGTGACTAAACTAAATAAAAATAAACTACTCTATGAAACAAAGATAAATTACATAAAGAATGATAGTAAAAAGCTTTGGGGCACCTTAAATTACATTTTGGGGAAAAAAAGCCACTCGGCTCCTTCATTCATTGAATCAGATGGTTCAGTCATCACAAAACCCACTGGTATTGCAAACTACTTTAATTACTTTTTCATTGGTAAGATAAGCAAACTTAGGGAAGACATGCCAGCAACAAACGCTGACACTACACATCCAAGTATATCGGACCGAATTATGAAAGACAAGAATTTTACTTTTGAATTCCGTAAAGTCATTGTGGAAGAGGTGAAAACATTATTGTTGTCGATCAACAATGACAAGCCACCGGGGTCTGACAATCTGGATGGAAAATTACTGAGGATAATAGCAGACGATATTGCCACTCCTATTTGCCACGTCTTCAATTTAAGCCTACTAGAGAGCGTGTGCCCTCAGGCTTGGAGCGAAGCTAAAGTCATTCCGCTACCCAAGAATAGTAAAGCCCCCTTTACGGGCTCAAAGAGCCGACCAATGAGCCTGTTACCAACCCTTAGAAAACTTCTGGAAAAAATTGTGTTTGACCAGATACAATGCTATTTCACAGTAAACAAATTGACAACAGAATTTCAGCATCCTTATAGGGAAGGACACTCAACAAGCACAGCACTTACACTAATGACTGATGATTAGCTGAGGGAAATTGATGATAAAATGATTGTGTGGCTGTCTTGTTAGACTTCAGTGCAACTTTTGACATTATCGATCATAGTTTGCTGCTGGAAACACGTATGTGTTATGGCTTTACACCCCCTGCTATAATGTGGACAACAGAACACAGAGGGTGTTCTTTAATGGAAGCCTCTCAAATATAATCCAGTTAGGATCAGGAATTCCCCAGGGTAGCTGTTTAGGCCCCTTGCCCCTTGCTTTTTTCAATTTTTACTAACGACATGCCACTGACTTTGAGTAAAGCCAGAGAGTCTATGTATGCGGATGACTCAACACTATACATGTCAGCTACTACAGTGACTGAAATGACTGCAACACTCAACAAATATTTCTAAAACTAAAAGCATTGTATTTGGAACAAACACTCACTAAACCCTAAACCTGAACTAGATCTTGTAATAAATAATGTGGTAATTGAGCAAGTTGAGATGACTAAACTGCTTGGAGTAACCCTAGATTGTAAACTGTCATGGTCAAGACATATTGATGGGGAGAAGTCTGTATATAATAAAGCGATGCTCTGCCTTCTTAACAACACTATCAACAAGTCGGGTCCTACAGGCCCTAGTTTTGTTGCACCTTGACTACTGTTCAGTCGTGTGGTCAGGTGCCACAAAAAAAGGACTTAAGAAAATTGCAATTAGCTCAGAACAGGGCAATCTGGATGGAAAATAACTGAGGATAATAGCAGACGATATTGCCACTCCTATTTGCCACATCTTCAATTTAAGATGCTTGGCTGGCCCTTGGATGTACACAGAGTGCTAATATTTATAATATGCATGTCAATCTCTCCTGGCTGAAAGTGGAAGAGAGATTGACTTCATTACTACTTTTATTTGTGAGCGGTATTGAAATGTTGAATGCACCGAGCTGTCTGTCTAAACTACTGGCACACAGCTCGGACACCCATGCATACCCCACAAGACATGCCACAAAAGGCCTCTTCACAGTCCCCAAGTCCAGAACAGACTATGGGAGGCACACAGTACTACATAGAGCCATGACTACATGGAACTCTATTCCATATCAAGTAACTGGCGCAAGCAGTAAAATTAGATTTAAAAAACAGATTAAAAAACACCTTATGAAACATCGGGGACTGTGAAGCAACACAAACACTGGCACAGACAAATTCACACACACACGCACAATAACATATGCACTATACATACACATGGATTTAGTACTGTATATATGTGGTAGTGGTGGAGTAGGGGCCTGAGGACATACAGTGTGTTGTGAAATCTGTGAATGTATTGTAATGTTTTTTTAATTGTTGAAACTGCCTTAATTTTGCTGGACCCCAGGAAGAGTAGGTGGTGTTTTGGCAGCAGCTAATGGGGATCCATAATAAATACAAAATATAAATACAAAATACAAATACAAAACACCACAGTAGCCTGGTCTCATAGACTAGACGTAACATAGTTAACATAAATCCGCCCACTCAAATTTGTATATGTTTGCTATGGTTACATAAGACAGAGGTTACATAACCTCTAAAAGTCTAAGCTGTTGGGGCGAGCAAAACTTTCCATAGAGTGGTCATATTAGTTTGTAGGCCAAACTGTTCGGACGCTACAGAAGTTTTTGTGAGAAGACTGATTTTCAGGATGTCTCATGGTCTGACAAACACCGCTGTAGCTCGGCCAACTTCCCTCTGAGATACGGAAGACAGACAAGGCAGAACAAGATGGTTGTGGACGGAATTGCAGAATCTCCACATGAGACTGAGGACAAAGTGAGGGAAATATTCTAAGTGAAACTGAAGATGGACCACAGGAAAATTGATTTTGAGTGCACCCACAGAACTGGAAAACGCACCACCGGCCCAGGTGACGGGCCAAGGCCAATAATGGTCAAGTTCCTGAGGTTCAAGGACAAGGTAGCTGTTCTGGAACGAGCCAAGAACTTGAGGGGAACGTATATCTTCTTTAATGAAGACTATCCTGAAGATATGCACCAGAAGAGGAAAAAACTTATCCCAGTGCAACCTTTGATATTATTGACCATGACCTGTTGTTAAGAACTTACTGTATGTGTTAGGGCTTTTCAACCTATGCCATAACGTGGATTCAGAGCTATCTATCTAATAGAACTCGGAGGGTTTGCTTTAATAGAAGCTTCTCTAATGTCAAACGCAAAGTGTGGTGTACGGCAGGGCAGCTCTCTAGGCCCTCTTTTCTATTTTAATCAATGACCTACTCCTGGCATTAAATAAAGCATGTGTGTCCATGTATGCTGATGATTCAACAATACACACATTAGCAACTATAGCTAATGAAGTCACTGACACCCTTAACAAAGAGTTGCGGTCTGTTTTGGAATGGGTGGCCAGTAATACACTGGTCTTGAACATCTCTAAAAGTAAGAGCATTGTTTTTGGTACAAATCATTCCCTAAGTTCTAGATCTCAGCTGAATCTGGTAATGAATGGTGTGGCTGTTGAACAAGTTGAGGAGATAAAAATGACTTGGTGTTACCTTAGATTGTTAACTGTTAAAATATATCACTAGCCACTTTAAACAATGCTACCTAATATAATGTTTACATACCCTACATTATTCATCTCATATGTATACGTATATACTGTACTCAATATCATCTACTGCATCCTTATGTAATACATGTATCACTAGCCACTTTAACTATGCCACTTTGTTTACATACTCATCTCATATGTATATACTGTACTCGATACCATCTACTGTATCTTGCCTATGCTGCTCTGTACCATCACTCATTCATATATCTTAATGTACATATTCTTTATCCCCTTACACTGTGTATAAGACAGTAGTTTGGAATTGTTAGTTAGATTACTTGTTGGTTATTACTGCATTGTCGGAACTAGAAGCACAAGCATTTCGCTACACTCTCATTAACATCTGCTATGTGACAAATACATTTGATTTGATTTGATTTTGGTTATGGTCAAAACATATAGATTCAATGGTTGTAAAGATGAGGAGAGGTCTGTCCGTAATAAAGAGATGCTCTACTTTTTTGACACCACGCTCTAAAATGCAAGTCCTGGAGGCTCTAGTTTTGTCTTATCTTAATTATTGTCCAGTCATGTGGTCAAGTGTTGTAAATAAAGACCTAGTTAAGCTGCAGCTGGCCCAGAACAGAGTGGCACATCTTGCTTTTCATTGTAATCAGAGGGCTGGTAAAAAAATACTACTTGAGGAGAGACAGACTGTATCACTTATTCTTTTTATAAGAAACATTGTGTTTACATAGTCAACTTACACAGCTTTGACACACATACTTATTTTACATTTACATTTAAGTCATTTAGCAGACGCTCTTATCCAGAGCGACTTACAAACTTATCCCACCAGATATTTCACCAGAGGTATTTTCACAGTCCCTAAATCCAGAACAAATTCAAGAAAGCATACAGTATTAAATAGAGCCATTATTGCATGGAGCTCTTTTCCATTTAATATGCTGAAAAGAACAGCAAAGCTGGTTTCAAAAAACAGATAAAGCAACACCTAGTTTGTGTGTATGTATTGATATGTAGGCTACGTGTGCCTTTTTTTAATGTATGTTGTTCTGTCATTGAGCTGTTCTTGTCTATTAATGTTCTGTATTATGTCATGTTTTTGTAGACCCCAGGAAGAGCAGAAGTGTCACACCCTGATCTGTTTCACCTGTCCTCGTTATTGTCTCCACCCCCTCCAGGTTTCGCTTGTATTCCCCAGTGTAATTATCCCTGTGTTTCCTGTCTCTCTGTGCCAGTTTGTCTTGTATGTCCAAGCCTACCAGTGGTTTATCCCATTTGTCCTGCTTTGCCTTTTCTCCTTTTTCTAGTCCTCCCAGTTTTGACCCTTGCCTGTTCTGGACTCTGTACCTGCCTGCCTGACCATTCTGCCTGCCCTGACCTCGAGCCTGCCTGCCACTCTGTACCTCCTGGACTCTGATCTGGTTATGACCTTTTGTCTGTCCACATCCATTCTCTTGCCTATTCCCTTTGGTTTTATTAAACATCTTAAACTCCAACCATCTGCAACCTGTGTCTGCATTTGGGTCTCGCCTAGTGTCATGATAAATCAAATCAAATCAACAGCTAGTGGGGATCTTAATAAAATTCCAAAATCTATCCCACAGCAGGAGAGTGAGAACATTGTCTGTTTGGAAAGATCGCTGGCAAAAAGCAAATTTAACCACCCAAACCAGACTGCTTAACTCTAAAGTTCTCCCCCCCGTCGTTGATATGAAATATTCATATCAGGCTTATTTTAATGTAAACGTGTGTAGAGAAAGCTTTTGAATATCCCCCATTACGGCAAAACACAACACATCAACCCCCCGATTCACATAAGACAAAGAATATATTCCGTAAAGGTTCCTGCTAAATTTTGCCAATCGCCAAGCAGACTCTCCCCTGTGTGCTGTTTTCATGAATACCTTGATGGGATTCAATATCCATCTTGTCTTTTTCCTGTCTGTTATGGGTGACAAACTACCACTCCTGGCTCATGTTCCAATGTAGCAAAGTCTGCATAATGCTGCAAACAGTTTCAGGATGATGTTTCTGACATGTTCATTTGTCTCGGCCCGCTCACTCTCACACCCGAGGGGGACTCAGTACGCCCCATTCCCTGTGTGCAGTAGTGCCCAGAGGTTCTGAGTCTCTGTGTGAACAATGCAGCTGCAGCATGTCTGCAGACAGTGCACAATGATCCAAAAGTTCACACTCAGAATGTGTGAACAATTAAGGATGGCGGATGTTAATTTCTCCCTCTTTCCGCGTTGTAAACTTTCTACTAAATTGGAGGTGCCCCCATGCTGGTTGACTACAGGAAGTTGCATACAAAACTTCCTGTGGATGTCATGACTCACACAAACAACAACAACCATGCTGAAAAACACATTGAGCGACTTCCTGTGGGTCCAGTGTCTCTGTGAGAGGGAGTGATGTCTCTGGAGACACTAGGTAAACTGCTGCACATATATCTGCATTGCCTCGCTCCCCCAGGGGACGGCACATTGGGACTATCTGATGTTGTGCCAACACTGCGTTGATGTCTTCTCCATCATCCTGCTTGTTTCCCCCTCATCCCAGTTACAGGAAGTGAGGAAGTCTCCAGGAGAACCATGGTGAAAACAGGGGGGATGTAGGTCATCATATTTCACAGCCGCCTGGGACACAGTCATTGTGTTTGATTGATTCCTCTATAATAACACAACATGTTTCTGTCCCATAGCTGTCATAGCAGCTATTCTAATGTTAATGTGATCTGAGGTTGTCTGCTCTCATGTGGGTTGCAGCATTATTCTGAGATGTGATTTTGCTGCTGAATAACAGATTGAAAATTGATAAAATAACCCATGTTACGGAATGTGTGTGTTGAAGTCTTTCAGCGCAGTGCTTCTGGCCGATGAGAGCTGGAGTGGGAGCCGGGCATCCTCCCTGTATTTGCCTTGGATCAGTGCAGTATGATCCTGTAGATCAGAGAAGTGACACTACTGCCTACTAGCTAACAATTGTTTTGTTTTTATGCTTTTAAAAAATATTTTTGTTTATTGAACCTTTTATTTAACTAGGCATGTCAATTAAGAACAAATTATTATTTACAATGATGGCCTACACCGGCCAAACCCGGACGACGCTGAGCCAATTGTGCGCCGCCCTATGGGACACCCAATCATGGCCGGTTGTGATACAGCATACGCTCTCTCAATTACAGTCTCCCCTTTCAGAAACAAACAACTAATTAAGACATTGGCACTGGGGAAATTGAGACCTCTGAAAATGTTTTCATTCTTATTCTGTGTGCAAATGTTTCCTGTAGAGAAACAAGACAGATACAGTAGACGGGCAGCAAGCAAATGCACGCCTCTGTCAGGTTCTACACTAGATGTGCTACAGGGCGGGTGATATCATGCAAGAGAGAGGGAATTAATTATTTATGTGTGTTACTTCACCAGGCTGGATAAATAATTCAATGGTTCTGGAGAGTACAGGTGATCAGGCTGGATGAGTATAGGCCTACTGTATATTACACATTATTGTCATTGTAAATTGTGTTCTCGATGATCTACCTGGCTAAATATAGGTTAGATAAAACACAGAGACACTGTCTATAGCCCACTCATACACAGTCCTGTGTTTTAGGACACACACCACAGAACTGGTGGGCCAAAGGTCGGATGATCATACATGTCTGGTATAAATGAGTAGGTGTTGAGCATTACAAATATGCATGTAAGAGCATTATGATGTTGCTTCAGACAATTAACTCTAATCGGATGACTAAATCCCAAAGTGAGTGTCTGGACTAGTGTGGGTTTAGGATATGGAAGGTTGAAATCTAATTTGACAGTGGAACATCCCTCATCCCAGGTCAGAAGTTTAGTGGGAATTTCAACCTTCCTTTGATTGCACATGCCCATATCATAAATATTCTACCCCCCTTCCAACAGCCCCCATACTAATCCCTAACCCCCAAACCAAAATACCCAACCTGGTCTTAATATCTTACGAATTGTAATTCGTAACATATCATACGAAATGAACAAAAATATTAAATGGAACATGTAAAAGTGTTGGTCCCATGTTTCATGAGCTGAAATAATAGATCCCAGAAATGTTACATCCCTGTTAGTGAGAATTTCTCCTTTGCCAAGATAATCCATACACCTGAAAGGTGTGGCATACCAAGAATCTGATTAAAAAACATGATCATTACAGAGGTGCACCTTGTGCTGGGGACAATAAAAGGGCACTCTAAAATGTGCAGTTTTGTCAAACAACACACTGCCACAGATGTCTCAAGTTGAGGGGACGTGTAATTGTAGGAATGTCCACCAGAGCTGTTACTAAATTCAAGGCTTTCGGTAGAGAAATTAACAATCAATTCTCTACCGTAAGCCGCCTCCAACGTCGTTTTAGGGAATTTTGCAGTACGTCTTACTGGCCTCAAAACCGCGGACCACGTGTAACCATGCCAGCCCAGAAACTCCGCCACCGGCTTCTTTACGTCTGAGACCAGCCACCCGGACAGCTGATGAAACTGTGGGCTTGCGCAGCAGAAACATTTCTGCACAAACTGTCAGAAATCGTCTCGGGGAAGCCCATATGTATGCTTGTCGTCCTCACCAGGGTCTTGACCTGACTGCAGTTCGAGGTCGTAACCGACTTCAGTGGGCAAATGCTCACCTTCGATGGCGTATGGCGTTGTGTGGGCGAGCAATTATCTGATGTCAACGTTGTGAACAGAGTGTCCCATGGTGGCAGTGGATTTATGGTATCGGCAGGCAAAAGCTATGAATTTTTTTTTTTAAATAAAATGGACAACAAACACAATTGCATTTTATCGATGGCAAGTTGAATGCAAAAAGTTACTGTGACGAGATCCTGAGGCCCATTGTCGTGCCATTCATTCACTGCCATCACCTCATGTTTCAGCATGATAATACACGGCCCCAAGCTGAAATGGTCCCAGTTCTTCCATGGCCTGCATACTCACCAGACCATTTGGGATGCTCTGGATCAATGTGTATGACGGCGTGTTCCAGTTCCTGCCAATATCCAGAAACTTCGCACAGCCATTGAAGAGGAGTGGGACACAGGTCACAATCAACAGCCTGATCAACTCTATGCAAAGGAGATGTTTTGCTCTCCATGAGGATAATGGTGGTCACACCAGATACGTACTGGTAAAGGTATCTGTGACTAACGGATGCATATCTGTATTCCCAGTCATGTGAAATCCATAGATTAAGGCCTAATTCATTTATTTCAATTGACTGATTTCCTTATATGAACTGTATCTTGTTGCGTTTTATATTTTTGTTCAGTATATGTAGAGCTTTTTTACCTACTGAGGTACTCAAAGCACTTTACATAGTAGAGGGAAACTCACCTCATCCACCACCAATGTGTAGCACCCACCAGGTTGTGTTTTATTTTCATTTTTTAAATTGAACCTTTATTTAACTAGGCAAGTCAGTTAAGAGCAAATTCTTATTTACAATGACGGCCTACCAGGGAACAGTGGGTTAACTGCCTTGTTCAGGGGCAGAACAACAGATTTTTACATTGTCAGCTCAGGAATTAGATCCAGCAACCTTTCAGTTACTGGCCCAATGCTCTAGCCACTAGGCTACCTGCCACCCCAAGGTGATGCACGTCAACCAATTTTGTGCCATAACACTCATCACACAATTAGGGGGATGATTAGGTGACCATGATGGAATGGGGCCAGGTGGTGAATTTAGCCATGACACCGGGGTTAACACCCCTACACAAGAAGTGCCATGGGTTTTTTAATGATCACAGAGAGTCAGGCCAACCGTTTAATGTCCATATGCAAGACAGCACCCTACACAGGGCAATGTCCCATTCACTGCCCTGGGGCATTGGGGTCTCCTTAGACCAGAGGGAAGAATGCCCCCTTCTGGCCCTCTAGCAGCACTTCCAGCAGAATCTGGTTTCCCATACAGGGACTGACCAGGACCGACCCTGTTCAGCATCAGAAGCAAGCCAGCAGTGGGATGCAGTGTGGTATGCTGCTGGCGCTATGAAACAGCTGTCACCCATCACTGTCAACAGGGAGGAAATGTAATCTCCATACAACACCCTCATCCTTCAAACCTGTCCACAAAAACACTCATCAGCACATCCTGATATTACACCTCTTTCTTTTTCTCTCTCTCTCATTCTCCCATCCATGAAGGTCGTGTGAAGATTAATGAGCAGATCCACACAGGGAAATGTGTCTGACACACCATGTTCCTCCTCTCCCACTCTTCACCTGACACCTTCAGTAATGACCAGACTGTTGTTATCTACAGAACCATACTGGAACCCCCCACCCCAACATCCCATCCCAGAGTGGCTATCTCAGCCTGGAGAAGAAGGACACTTCCTCCCCATGTAACCCTTCTCTTATCTGCTCCGGGCAACTCCTCTTCTCCTCTAAATTAGCATTCTGCATCCAGAGGTGAGGGCTTGGTCATGTTGTTGTCTATGTTTGGGTTAGGATGGGGAGAGGTGTTGTGTTGTGGGGTTAGATGGAAGAGTTGTAACTGTAACAGCATTCTGTATTGTCCTGGTCCATGTCCACAGCCCACACGAGGTTGACACGTGAGTAAAAATGAATTAATTCCTGTCCTGTCCTGTTAATTGTTGTTGGGTACTGTCCCAATCCCACAACAGTTCTATAACCCCGACAACTTTCCTGTCCTATCCCAATAAAAATCACTCTGACAGGAGTTCTGTTCCCATGTCAACCTCTAGTCCACACTCTGTCAAAACTTACTAATGTCTCACACAGACACAGATACAGACAGACACAAACACAGATGCGTAAACACACGTGTGCAGAAACACACACACACACAGAGAGTGAGAACAACGTCTACTACAACAACAACACAGACAACAACATCGCTGCAGGTAACATTTCATGTCCCAGATCATTAGTGACTTGTGAGTTTGCATCACACACAGCTATGTTGAAATCCTCCCATCTGCTCTGCTCTGATCTGCCTCCATCCAGCCCATCCTCTTTATCTACGGTTCCCATTGATAACAGTCTGCTTTTAAAGGCTGAATAAATTATTCAGTAATTGAGGTTTATTTGCTGGGTTTATGTGGGACACTGTGCTGGGAAACAAACCTGGCCATCTTCTCTGTAGACTAGAGTCTACATGCATTTGGAAAAGACTGCGGTCCTCCATGGACAGCATTGCTGCAAAGGGGATGTATAAATGTAAAACAGATACATATGGAAAAAATATTGGCGACGCTTGGCCTCAGCTTGGCCTCATTGCGCTCTCCATTCCCCCTCTGGCTCTCCATATCTATCTCTCTGTGCACTGCAACAGAAAACACTGACATAAATATGACTGAGCTTCTCTCTCTCCCCTCTCTTTCTCCCCTTTTTTAGGGCAGTATCCTCTCTCCCTCTCCCCCTCTCCCCCCACCATAGCTGTGATCAGTACTGACAGTGATAGCTGAGCTGGGGTTAGCCTCTAAGCAGAGGTTTCTTCCCTAGTGGGGAGTGGGATGAGAGCTTTAACCCCTGTGGCAGAGCCTGGTCATCACCCTGCCTGCTTCCGTGCACTGATTCAGGATGACGCGAGAGGTGTGGAGGGGGTAGGAGAGGGCTGTTCCCTAGAGTGAATGTTATGTAACCTGTTTGTGTAGTCAGTGATGTGATGCATGCGGAAGTGTTTAGACCGCCATGCTGCTCAGCCTAGCCCCCTCTGAGGCTGAGGAGAGGCAGCTTGTGTTAAAACAAACATGCATACATACACACATGCATGTATGGGCACCAACACACGCACATACATATTTGTGGGGGGTGTCTTACACTTGTAGGAGTAGGACAGCAATTACAATCTCTTATTGGAATTGAGAGATGCTAGAAATGAAAAGGGGTTGCCAGCCCCCTTCCGCCCTCACTCCCTGACAAAGAGCAAACATTGGAAACCATGACTGTCTGCTCTGGTACCATATGCCTGTTCTCCACCAGTAATGAGCCTATTAGTTATGTAGAAACAGACTGTGAGTGATTACCAGCAACTCAACTGTACAGACCTCTCTGGAAAAGGAGGAGGGTGAACAGGAGGGGAGGGGGTGGCTAAAGTGGGTCCCAGAATTGTACTAATTGGTCTGTTGAGAAAGGTTAATTAAGTAATTAAGACTGAACAAACTGACAGCACAATGTATTTCAGCCTGCTCATTCATAATCTAAATACAATCAGCTCAATGTATGTATTTGTAAAGGGACAAAGCAGGTAGTCTGTTAGGGGCAGCGGGTAAAGAACCTTATTTGTAACATCAGAGCAACACATGAAAGTAGATCCATCTTACACACAGAGGGAGTAGAGGGGGTTATCCCTGCTATGGATACCTTATCAAAATAAGGTATCCTTAAGGTATCCATAGCAACTGTGTGTGTGTACCTGCAGCTGTTCCTGGGGTACAATGGAGACTCTTGAGGTCGTTAATTGTCCTTAATTAATTAATTACATTTATTAAAATATTTTCCGCTTCAGAAAGGTCAAAGCGGTGGGCCTTCCGATTGCCGCAGCGGTCTAAGGCGTTACTAGAGACCCGGGTTCATTCCTGGGCTGTGCCACAACTGGCCGTGGCCAGGAGTCCATTGGCCCAGCGTCGTCCTGGTTAGGGGAGGGTTTGGCTGGGGGGACTTTACTTGGTTCACTGCGCTCTTGCAACCCTTTTTCCCCTGTTGAACGATGTTTCATCTGACACATTGGTGCGTCTGGCTTCCAGGTTAAGCTGGTGGGTGTTAAGGAGGAAGTGGTTAGGCGGGTCATGTTTCGGAGGACGCATGACTCCACCTTCACCTCTGACGAGCCCGTTGGGGAGTTGCAGCGAGTTTCCCTCAATCTAAAATGTGGCTTTTTAAATGAATTTCCAAATGGCAACTTGACAGAGAAATGTGCAGTCTCATACTGAGGCAATAAGTGAGAGCGAGAGGTCTGATAAACATAATGATGATAATAATGATAATGGTAATTCCCGGTGTTGATGTTGGGACCACTCTAGAGCATCCTGTTTGTTTTCTGATCCCTTTTCACAGGACTCATTTGGTTTAATGGCCAACATTAAAACAAACCTCCTGTGCGTTCTCTTTCTAATTATCTCTCTATTTCTCTCTCTCTCTCTGTGCTAATACTAAAAGGGATAATAGAAGTGGTTGTTAGAGTGTATAAAAGCCCCGTTAAGAGGTAAGAGGGTAATTGAGTGGTTGAGATTAGAGAGTCATCTGTCTCAGTCACACTATTTACACTTAGAATAATCATAATCATAATTATGATATGCAACGTGTTTTCCCATCTGTTTTTGATTTATTTTTGCATAAACACTTAGAAGATTCCATTTCTGCTCAATATCACGCACCTAATATATGTTGAAAGTTCTACGTAGGCTAAGCTACTGTGCTGTTATCTCAATGTGTATAATGTGAAATGTATAGTGCAGTGCAGGGAACAGGCAAAAAGCTGGGCAACATGCATGATGGGCAATTTGAAGTCAGGGTCCTGCTGGACAAGTTCTCTTTTGTATCAGAGTTGACTTGACCAAGTGTGATATGATGAAATAAGGTCAACCAGTTTATAACCATATAATACCCCAAACAAATAGATCCTTAGTGTCTGAGACCCACAGAAGCCAGCTCAGGCAGCATGATTCACTCCTGCCTCTGGAGGAAAGCCACCTCTGTCTAATTGAATCCTCCCTCATAATTTGTTTCTCTTCCTCTTTATCTCTCTGTCTGTTTCGCTGAACCTGCAATACACCCTGGGCCTCAGTCTTGCCATGGGAACTGCAAAAATGGCACAGCTTTGTCACAAACGGAACAGCGGGCACATTTGAGAACATCATGGTCTACTGAGGAAGCGGAAAATTGAATTTTCTGAGGAAAAACAGGTGCTTTGTGGGAAATTGTGCATCAGAATCGCCTGGGCTTCAATCTCGTCACACACACAGACAACGTTAAACCAAAGGCAGTACAGTATGAAGACAGAAACTGCTTCTCCAATAGAAATCCCTGATCACACTCGTAGGCGATATCAATGGCGATGTTGGCTAGCTAACCTCATCCGCAGAAACAAGTCATCGGGTCTAACGGCCATCTCACGCCGAACTGCACATGTGCAGGTTGTCAAGTCAAATGTACCCCTTCAATATGAATCAGTTTTTGCCGAAAATCAAAATGTGTCAGTTTGTCACTTTCACAAGGTTGGAGTAATAATATGTTTAACTACTTTAGACATTGGCTTGAATCTAGGCTGTGCCTTTAGATTTCGAGAAAATGAACAACTAGAAAATAATTTTTCACTTCTCTCATTGACTTCTCAAACCCCAAACCCCGGCCTGGTCTGCTTGGTCTGCTTGGTCTGCTTGGTCTGCTTGGTCTGCTTGGTCTGCTTGGTCTGCTTCGCAAGCGTTCCTGGAAGTTTCGCGATGTTGCACATATGGGATTAGAAACTCTGTTGCTAAACCAAGAAAGCTAATAATAAACTCTATTAAAGTCACTAAAGCTCATACATAACTTTTATTTACCCCCATGATTTGACATATCAGCCTGAACCTCATTTATCTAAATGTTTCTTAAAATATATAAACATTTTTATGTTGCATTACTAGACAAGTTAGTATCCCCCAAACCGTACCGATATGAATCTATTCCCCAACCCTTTTTAAGTCTTCTCAAACACATTCCCAACAGCTTTGCACACACCTCCTTTTAATATGGGGGATAAACGTCAAATTTCAACGGTTAAGTTTATGCATT
Organism: Oncorhynchus masou masou; assembly: GCF_036934945.1. Classification (NCBI taxonomy): domain Eukaryota; kingdom Metazoa; phylum Chordata; class Actinopteri; order Salmoniformes; family Salmonidae; genus Oncorhynchus; species Oncorhynchus masou. Next base: position 25,996,830 of record NC_088243.1, read on the forward strand.
CATTAATACGTTTATGGGTTAAAGCAAGTCATTATTAGGAAGTTGTCTATGTATACACTACCGTTCAAAAGTTTGGGGCCACTTAGAAATGTCCTTGTGTTTGAAAAAAAAGCTATTTAAAAAAGAATCAGCCTTTTCCAGCTACAATAGTCATTTACAACATTAACAATGTTTACACTGTATTTCTGATCAATTTGATGTTATTTTAATGGACAAAGAAAGTGCTTTTCTATAAAACATAAAAGGACATTTCTAAGTGACCCCAAACTTTTGAACGGTAGTGTATATTTATTTATTAACCTTTATTTAAACAAGGGAAACAAGCTGAGACAGTCTCTTTTACAGTTGTGCCCTGTGATACAACAATAAAAACAACACAGCAATTAATAAGAATTTAAAACCAAACAAAACAAAATCGCTAGTGTGCGATGAGACAAGTATATCCCTACCACTGTGCCACCCGGAAGGCCCCTAAATTGTATTTATTTTATTTATTTCACCTTCATTTAACCTGGTAGGCTAGTTGAGAACAAGCTCTCATTTACAACTGCGACCTGGCCAAGATAAAGCAAAGCAGTTCTACACATACAACAACACAGAGTTGCACATGGAATAAGTAAACATACAGTCAATAATACAGTAGAAAAGTCTATATACAATGTGTGTAAATGTGGTAGGATAAGGGAGGTAAGGCAATAAATAGGCCATGGTGGCGAAGTAATTACAATATTGCAATTAAACACTGGAATGGTAGATGTGCAGAATATGAATGTGCAAGTAGAGATACTGGGGTGCAAAGGTAGTTGGATAGGCTATTTACAGATGGGCTATGTACAGGTGCAGTGATCTGTGAGCTGCTCTGACAGCTGGTGCTTAAAGCTAGTGAGGGAGATATGAGTCTCCAGCTTCAGTGATTTTTACAGTTCGTTGGCAGCAGAGAACTCGAAGGAAAGGTGGCCCAAGGATGAATTGGCTTTGGGGGTGACCAGTGAGATATACCTGCTGGAGCACGTGCTACGGGTGGGTGCTGCTATGGTGACCAGTGACCTGAGATAAGGCGGGGCTTTACCTAGCAGAGACTTGTAGATGACCTGGAGCCAGTGGGTTTGGCAACGAGTATAAAGCGAGGACCAGCCAACGAGAACGTACAGGTCGCAGTGGTGGGTAGTATATGGGGCTTTGGTGACAAAACGGATGGCACTGTGATAGACTGCATCCAATTTGTTGAGTAGAGTGTTGGAGGCTATTTTGTAAATTGTCGCGTTCTGACCTTAGTTCCTTTTTTTATGTCTCTATTTTTGGTTTGGTCAGGGCGTGAGTTGGGGTGGGCTTTCTATGTTTTTGTTCTATGTTTTGTATTTCTGTGTTTGGCCTGGTATGGTTCCCAATCAGAGGTAGCCTGTTCCCACCTGTGTTTGTGGTTAGTTGTTTCCTGTTTTGTGTTTTGTCACCTGATAGCACTGTTTTGTTTTGTTGTTGTTTCACCTTTGTTATTTTGTGTTCAGATTAATAAAGTTAACATGGACACGTACCACGCTGCATTTTGGTCCGATCTGTCATATTCCTCATCAGACGAGGACGAGATTCGTTACATAAATTATGTGCTGAAGTCGAGCATTGGTAGGATGGTCAGTTTTACGAGGGTATGTTTGGCAGCATGAGTGAAGGATGCTTTGTTGCGAAATAGTAAGCCGATTCTAGATTTAATTTTGGATTGGAGATGCTTAATTTGAGTCTGGAAGGAAAGTTTACAGGCAGGTGCGGGCAGTGATCGGTCGAAGAGCATGCATTTAGTTTTACTTGCATTTAAGAGCAGTTGGAGGCCACAGAAGGAGAGTTGTATGGCATTGAAGCTCATCTGGAGGTTAGTTAGCACAGTGTCCAAAGAAGGGCCAGAGGTATACAGAATGGTGTCTGTGTAGAAGTGGATCAGAGAATCACTAGCAGCAAGAGTGACGGCCCGAGAATTGAACCCTGTGGCACCCCGATAGAGACTGCCAGAGGTCCGGACAACAGGCCCTTCGATTTGACCCACTGAACTCTATCAGAGAAGTAGTTGGTTTACCAGGCAAGGCAATCATTTGAGAAACCAAGGCTGTTGAGTCTGCCGATAACAATGTGGTGATTGACAGAGTTGAAAGCCTTGGCCGGGTCGATGAATACGGCTGCACAGTATTGTCTCTTATCGATGGCGGTTATGATATCGTTTAGGACCTTGAGCGTAGCTGAGGTGCACCCATGACCAGCTCTGAAACCAGATTGCATAGCGGAGAAGGTACGGTGGGATTCGAAATGGTCGGTAATCTGTTTGTTAACTTGGCTTTCGAAGACCTTAGAAAGGCAGGGTAGGATAGATATAGGTCTGTAGCAGTTTGGGACTAGAGTGTTTCCCCCTTTGAAGAGGGGGATGACAGCAGCAGCTTTCCAAACTTTGTGAATCTCAGACGATACGAAAGAGAAGTTGAACAGGCTAGTAATAGGAGTTGCAACAATTTCGGCAGATCATTTTAGAAAGAAAAGCTTGAGATTGTCTAGCCAGGCTGATTTGTAGGGGTTCAAATTTTGCAGCTCTTTCAGAACATCTGCTATCTGGATTTGGGTGGAGGAGAAATGGGGGAGGATTGGGCAAGTTGCTGTGGGGGGTGCAGGGCTGTTGACCGGGGTAGGGGTAACCAGGTGAAATCCTCAATTATGGTGGATTTATTGGTGGTGACAATGTTTCCTAGCCTCAGTGCAGTGGGCAGCTTGGAGGAGGTGCTCTTATTCTTCATGGCTTTTACAGTGTCCCAGAACTTTTTTGAGTTTGTGCTACAGGATGCATATTTCTGCTTGAAAAAAAAGCTGGCCTTAGCTTTCCTAACTGCCTGTATATATTGATTCATAACTTCCCTGAAAAGCTGCATATCATGGGTGATATTCGATGCTAATGCAGAATGCCACAGGATGTTTTTGTGCTGGTCAAGGGCAGTCAGGTCTGGAGAGAACCTGGATCTACATTTTTGGAACGGGGCATTCTTATTTAAGATGGTGAGGAAGGCATTTTTAAAGAATACCAGGCATCCTCTACTGACGGGATGAGGGCAATATCCTTCCAGGATACCCGGGCCAGGTCGATTAGAAAGGCCTGCTTGCTGAAGTATTTTAGGGAGCGTTTGACAATGATGAGGGGTGGTCGTTTGACCGCAGACCCATTACGGATGCAGGCAATGAGGCAGTGATCGCTGAGATCTTGGTTGAAAACAGCAGAGGTGTATATGGGGGGCAAGTTGGTTAAGATGATATCTATGAGGGTGGTTTTGGGGTTGTACCTGGTGGGTTCATTGATAATTTGTGTGAGATTGAAGGCATCAAGCTTAGATTGTAGGAGGGCCGGGGTGTTAAGCATGTCCCAGTTTAAGTCACCTAGTAGCGGATAGCAGGCAAGCAGATGGGGACGTTCAGGGGACGTTGCGACAGAGGGGTCTGTTGGAGAAAAAACCTTGGGCAGATGAAGTCGGTATTCCAGTCGGGATGGATAAGCAGGGCTTCGTTGAGTAAAAGGGGCCCAGGCCAATTGTCAAAATAGGTATAGTGGCCCGAAAAATTGGCCGATGGGCCTATTAGCTAAAAGTCCGATATTCTCTAGACAGCTAGTGGGCCGCGGCTAGCAGGCTAGCAGATGGGCATTCAGGGGATGTTGCGACGTAGGGGCCTGTTGATTACCCCCTCGAGCACATTACGTCGGTAGTCCAGTCGTGAAGGATCGGTGGGGTTCCGTGCCCCGTACCGGCAGTAGAAGGGGTCCGGGTATTGTAGCCCAGGAGTGGCTGATGGGCCTCTTCAGCTAGCCGGGAGATGGGCCTAGCATGGGCTAGCTCCAGGCTAATTGGTGCTTTCTTCGGGACAGACGTTAGCCAGGAGTAGTCACTCGGATTGCAGCTAGCTAGCTGCGATCCATTTGAAAAGGTTCAGAGCTTGCGGTAGGAAGCCGGGGATATGGAGAGAAAATAGGTCCGGTATACTCTGGTTTGAATTGCGTTGTACAAACTGGTGAGAGCTTAAAGGTTAGCTACTAGCTAGTAGCTAGTGAGCTGGCTAGCTTCTGATGGGGGATTCCGGTTCAGATGTAAATAAAAAAACAGATCCACACCACATTGGGTGACGCGGGCTGCAGGAGAGTATTTTGAAGTTGAGGTTTAGAAAAATATAAAAAAGACATGCGAAGAAAAATAAATAAAAAGATATATACATGGGACACGATAAGACGAAGGACAAAGATGTCTGACTGCTACGCCATCTTGGATACATTTAAATCAATGACGTGTGCAAAAGTTTGCACCAGTAACAATGCGCAACGCTGCATGATTCACTGCATCCCATTTCTTCAGTACTAATGCTGATCCATGCGTATATAAAACATCACCATAATCAAGCACTGACATAAAAGTGGCCAAAACAATGTCCCTTCTGTGCTGTGATAGACTAGATTTATTTCTATAAAAAAAGAAAGTTCTCAATTTCAGCTTCTTTACCAGCTTAGTTATAAACTCAGCAAAAAAGAAACGTCCCTTTTTCAGGACCCTGTCTTTCAAAGATAATTTGTAAAAATCCAAATATCTTCACAGATCTTCATTTTAAATGGTTTAAACACTGTTTTCCATGCTTGTTCAATGAACCTTAAACAATTAATGAACATGCAGCTCTAGCCAGCAACCCTGGGTCAAGTTTGTCAGCCCCTGTTGCTTTCTTAGTGTCTATCGCGAGCAAGGCATCTATAACTTTCTCCTCTGTGAAGAGGCTTTGTGAGAAACCCTGACCATCAGCATTCTCATGCATAATCCCTTCATATATATATTATATTTTCTTCCTTCATTTGTGGTCAACATTTTCTCAAAAAGATTGCCTGCTGCAATTAAATGATTGTTGAAGGCATTAGCAATGTTATTCTTATATACTGACCAAAAATATAAATGCAACATGTGAAGTGTTGGTCCCATGTTTCATGGGGTGAAATAAAAAATCTCAGAAATGTTCCATATGCACAAAAGCTTATTTCTCCCAAATGTTTGCTCAAATTTGTTTACATCCCTGATTGTTAGTGTTTCTCCTTTGCCAAGATAATCAATCCCCCTGACAGGTGTGGCTTATCAAGAAGCTGATTAAACGGCATGCTCATTACACAGGTGTACCTTGTGCTGGAGACAATAAAAGGCCATTCTAAAATGTGCCGTTTTGTCACACAATACAATGCCACATATGTCTGAAGTTTTGAGGGAGCGTGCAATTGGCATGCTGCCTGCAGGAATGTCCATGAGCTATTGCCAGAGAATTTAATGTTCATTTCTCTACCATAAGCCGACTCCAACTTTGTTTTAGAGAATATGGCAGTACATCCAACCGGCCTCAACTGTAGACCATGTGTATGGCGTCGTGTGAGTGAGCGGTTTTCTGATGTTAACGTTGTGAACAGAGTGCCACATGATGGCGGTGTGGTTATGGTATGGGCAGGCATAAGCTACGGACAATGAACACAATTGCATTTTATTGATGGCAATTTGAGTGCACAGAGATACTGTGACAAGATCCTACTGCCCATTGTTGTTCTATTCATCTGCCACCATCACCTCATGTTTCAGCATGATAATGCACTGCCCCATGGCGCAAGGATCTGTACACAATTCCTTGAAGCTGAAAATGTCCCAGTTCTTCCATGGCCTGCATACACACCAGACCAATTGAGCATGTTTGGAATGCAGTGGATCAACGTGTACAACAGTGTGTTCCAGTTCCCGCCAATATCCAGCAACTTTACACAACTAAGGAGTGGGAACTGCATGTGTCGAACTGCATGAGGCAAATGGTGGTCACACCTGGTTTTCTGATCCTACTTTTTTTTATGTTGGCCTGGCTCGCAGTCGGGGTTCCAATTCATCCCAAAGGTGTTCGATGGGGTTGAAGTGCAGGCCAGTTAATTTTTTCCACACTGATCTTGACAAACCATTTCTGTACAGACCTCACTTTGTGCACGGGGGCATTGTCATGCTAAAACAGGAAAGGGACCCCAAACTGTTGCCACAAAGTTGGAAGCACAGAATCGTCTAGAATGTCATTGTACGCTGTAGCGTTTTCGCTTCAATGGAACTGAAGGGCCTAGCTCGAACCATGAAAATCCGCCGCAGACCATTATTCTTCCTCCACCAAACTTTACAGTTGGCTCTAACGCATTGGGGCAGGTAGCACTATCCTGGCATCTGTCAAACCCAGATTCGTCCGTTGGACTACCAGATGGACTGCCAGATGTAATTAATCACTCCAGATGGCGGCGAGCTTTACACCACTCCAGCCGATGCTTGGCATTGCGCATGGTGATCTTAGGCTTGTGTGTGGCTGCTTGACCATGGAAACCCATTCCATGAAGCTTCCGACGAACAGTTATTGTGCTGACGTTGCTTCCAGAGGCAGTATGGAACTCTGTGGTGAGTGTTACAACCGAAGACAGATGATTTTTACGTGCTATGTGCTTCAGCACTCGGCGGTCCTACTCTGTGAGCTTGTGTAGCCTACCACTTCGAGGCTGAGCTGTAACATCACTTACAGTTGACCGGGGCAGACATTTGATTAACTGGCTTGTTGGAAAGGTGGCATCCCATGACGGTGACACGTTGAAAGTCACTGAGCTGTTTAGTAAGGCCATTCTACTGTCAATGTTTGTCTATGGGGATTGCATGGCTGTGTGCTCAATTTTATACACCTGTCATTAACGGGTGTGGCTGAAATAGCCAAATCCACTAATTTGAAGGATTGTCCACATACCTTGTATTTATAGTGTGGTGTTTTTGAAGTCATCTTCCGACGTCTTTTCGACCTGGACAAACGTTGAATATCGTCTTCAATCTCGAATGACATGGCTCTGCCCTATGAGTACTCTCTCTCCGAAGTAGTGATCCATCGTTCATGAACATACTCTACCATAGTTTCTACATTACTCCACATTCTACATCACACACAAGTGTTCACCATTAGTTCCATCTTTACTGTTTCAGCTTTCCTGAGGAGTGTATATCCTGATTTGATTTACAAGTTGAGAATGAGGACATCCTGATTTGATAAACAGTGCTTCATCAGTGAAGAGGGAAAAGAGAGAGACAGATTCCATTTAAATTCAATAACACTTTGTTCCTCTAGGGCCTAGGCAAAGCAGTAGAGATGTTATATTGTGGTGAATGTAGTCTGTCCTGGACTAAGACTATTTGAGCATGACTTAGAAGTCTCCTGTCCTGTCCTGTTTTTGGGCTGTGTTTGAGGTGTGTGACTCGCCTGGCACTGTGTTTGGCGAGGAGTTTTGTGTGTGTGGAGGGTGTGTGAGGGAGGCGAGAGGGCATGTCCTGACATGGATGGCTCGTGACAGCACACAGAGACCTGGCACACGGCTGCCTTCTCCTCCACCCACTCCCCTGTCTGAGACGGTAAACCTCCGCTACGTCTCTATAGGCCCCGATGAGATTCACGGTTAACAGGCGAGGGATGCATCTAACATCCTGTGCCCTTGCTCTGTTCAGACAGTTCTGGAACCAAAATTAGCTGTGTGAGCAGTGAAAGGGTGTGTGCTGTAGATTCCCCTGTCCCATTTTATTCTCACATCATAATCAAACTGTGATATAATTGCTTTAAGGAGAGAAGGTAGTCTCGAAAAACACACCTCTGACATACATTTTGTGGATGGTCCTATACCCAGGAAAGTTCTGAAATAATTGTTTTGTTAGTCAAAGAAATGCACTGAAGAGTTTCAACGACGCCTGAAATCTCCAACGAGAGACAGACTAACTAGAGACATCTAGTGAAAGGACTAATGGGATAAAACCATTCACCATAACTCTGTTATTGGGATGTATGATGTGGTTGAAGCTCAATGTCAACTGAATAAATACTGTATTAGCAGTACTATTCTTACAGCTACTGAAATACTTATGAGGCCAGTTTGGTGAGAGCATGTAATCCTCTCTAGATGAAAACCAATCACTCACCTTATAAAAACAGTAAAAACCAGTGCCTTTAATTTCTCCTCCAGGGGCGAGGCCTGCCTCAACATGCAAACTGAGCTGGAGGGAGAGTCTGCTACTTAACCATGAAAGCTTCCCTCTGGAGTGGAGCCCCCAACATCAAGTATATGCAATGGAAACCTGCCTGATAATGACAAGGCCATGCCTCATAAAATACACAGTGCTCTGGTTAAGTGGAGCTGCTGTTAGCTGCTGGGCCTCCCTCTACCCCATTAACCCCGAAAACTCCATAACCCCCAAACCCTGCCTGCTCCTCCATGCCATGCACCCACTGACATCTGCATTGAGTAAAAGCCTCTGCGTGGTCAATCCGACATCTGCAGTGGCCCGTACTGCATTTACTGTGATCCGGCCTCCTCAGAAGTCAGAGCAATCATACTTCTTGTGCTTTGGGGAGCTGTCATATGCATCCAATAAATTGGTCTGCACCACACCACTTGTAGTGATTCAAGGCTAATTGCTATAGCCATCCAGCTGATTACAAGCAACTGCCTAAACGAAAAGACAAGACCATACCTCTTCTGAGATGTTGGAGTCCATTTCCTGGTGCTTGACATAGGAGCTCAGCCAAGATAGCGTGAAGTAAAAAGGCTGCACCATTTTCCCACATGCATCTCCATCCCAAATCTCCCCATTGTCCCCCAGCTAAATTTGCATACATTGAGGCTATATTGTTTTAAAGTATATTTCACACTGTGTTGAGGTAAAAATAAAAAATTGTTGAATGTGTGCCAATCCAGCGTCACTGAAACTCTTAACGAAGAGGTGCAGATTGTTTTGGAAAGGGTAGCCAGTAATAAACTGGCCCTGAACATCTCTAAAACTAAGGGCATTGTATTTGGTACAAATCATTCCTTAAGTTCTAGACATCAGCGGCAGGGTAGCCTAGTGGTTAGAGCGTAAGACTAGTAACTAGTAAAGGTTGCAAGTTCGAATCCCTGATCTGACAAGGTACAAATCTGTCGTTCTGCCCCTGAACAGGCCCCTGAATCGCCTTCCTTGGCAGGAGCAGCAGATGGAAGGTTATGATGGAGGGCAGCGACGACGCCGGGGTTCGCGGCCACATAGAAATCCCCAAAAACAGTCCAAATTTATTTTTGAAGGGGGGCACATGGGGTGGTCGGCGGAACCGGGGAGTGAGCCAGAGCCTGTGTGGGAGTCGATAGAAGAAGGTAATGAGAGATACCGGAGAGAGGTTGTGGAAAGGAGTATGCTGCAGCGCAGGCGCGTTGAAAAGTGCCTTCTCAGCCCGGCACCATCTGTGCCTGCTCTACGCACCAAGTCTCCAGTACGCCTTCACAGCCCAGTACTTCCTGTGCCAAGTCCTCGTACTCACCGTGCGAGGTGTGTCATCGAACTGGTACCATTGATGCCGGCTATACGCACCAGGTCTCCAGTACGCCTCCACAGCCCAGTACGTCCTGTGCCAGCTCCACGCACCAGTCCTCCAGGTGTGTGTCACCAGTCTGGCGCCACCTGTACCGGCTCCACGCATCAGGCCTCCAGTGCATCTCCCCAGTCCAGAGCTTCTGGCGGCGGTTCCCAGTCCAGAGCTTCCAGCGACGGTTCCCAGTCCAGAGCTTCCGGTGACGTTTCACAGTCCGGAACCTCCAACGACAGTTCACGGTCCAGACCCTCCTGAGACGGTCCACGGTCCAGAACCTCCTGAGACGGTCCACGGTCAAGAACCTCCTGAGACGGTCCACTGTCCGGAATCTCCTGCGACGGTCCACTGTCCGGAACCTCCTGCGATCTCCTGTGACGGTCCACGGTCCGGAATCTCCTGCGACGGTCCACTGTCCGGAACCTCCTGTGACGGTCCACGGTCCAGAACCTCCTGAGACGGTCCACTGTCCGGAATCTCCTGCGATCTCCTGTGACGGTCCACGGTCCGGAATCTCCTGCGACGGTCCACTGTCCGGAACCTCCTGTGACGGTCCACGGTCCAGAACCTCCAGCTCCAGGGCAGGAGCCTTCCTCTGCGCCAATGCCCAGTCCGAGCATGGCGTCCAGTCCAGCTCCAAGGCAGGGGCCTTCCTTTGCACCGATGCCCAGTCCAGACACGGCATCCAGTCCTGCTCCATGGCAGGAGTCTTCCTCTGCACCGATGTCCAGGCCAGGGCCGGTGTCCAGTCTCGCTCCATGGCAGGAGTCTTCCTCTACACCGATGTCCAGGCCAGGGCCGGTGTCCAGTCCCGCTCCATGGCAGGAGTCTTCCTCTGCACCGATGTCCAGGCCAGGGCCGGTGTCCAGTCCCGCTCCATGGCAGGAGTCTTCCTCTGCACCGATGTCCAGGCCAGGGCCGGTGTCCAGTCCCGCTCCATGGCAAGAGCCTACCTCGGCATCAAGGTCCAGTCCAGACACAGTGTTCAGCCTGGGTCTATGGCCTGATCTTCAGGATGAGAGAGTTCTTCGCACCGCACCAGAGCCACCACCAGGTGGATCCGCGAGCTGAGTGGGTTCTCCATCCCGCACCAGAGTCGCTCCCGATGCTGGCGGATGAGCGGGTTCTTCGTCCCGCACCACAGCCACGTCCGAAGCTGGCAGATCCGCGGGATGAGAGGGTTCTTCGTCCTGCACCAGAGCCGCCACCGACACTAGACACCCCCCCTAACCCTCCTTTTTGGTTTCAGGTTTTGCGGCCGGAGTCCCATAGAGAGTCCTTATTTTCTATGGTGGAGTAGGTCAGGGCGTGACTGGGGGGTTAGTCTAGTTTATATTTTCTATGTGGGGTTCTAGTTTTGTTTTCTATGTGGGTGTTTGGTATGATTCCCAATTAGAAGCAGCTGGCTATCGTTGTCTCTAATTGGGGATCATATTTAAGTAGCATTTTTCCACCTGTGTTTTGTGGGATATTGTTTATGTGTAGTTGCATGTTAGCACTCCATTTTCGTCACGTTTTGTCTTTATTGTTTTGTTGTGTGGTTCACTTATTTCTAATAAAAGATGTGGAACCCAGATCACGCTGCACGCTGGTCCGAGTATGCTTCCAACGATTGTGACAGTAATGAATGGTGTGGCTGTTGAACAAGTTGAGGAGACTAACTTACCTGACGTTACATTAAATACTGTCATGGTCAAAACATATTGGTTGTAAAGATGGGGAGAGGTCTGGCCGTAATCAAGAAATGCTCTGCCTTTTTGACACCACACTCCAAAAAGCAAGTTTTGCAGGCTCTAGTTTAGTCTGATCATGATTATTGTCCAGTCGTGCGGTCCAGTGCTGCAAGGAAAGACTTAGTTAAGTGCAGCTGGCCCAGAACAGAGCAGCATGTTTTGCTCTTCATTGTAATCAGAGGGCTGATATAAATACTATGCATGCCAGTCTCTATTGGCTAAGAGTTGAGGAGAGACTGACTGCATCACTTCTTTTCATAAGAAACATTAATGTGTTGAAAATCCCAAATTGTTTGCATAGTCAATTTACACACAGCTCTGACACACACACTTATTCCACCAGACATGCCACCAGGGGTCTTTTCGCAGTCCCCAAATCCAGAACAAATTCAAGAAAGTGTACAGTATTATATAGAGCCCTTATTGCATGGAAGATCCTTCCATCTCATATCGCTCAAATAAACCACAAACCTGGTTTCAAAAAACAGATAAAGCAACACCTCACGGCACAATGCCTCTCCCCTATTTGACCTAGATCGATTGTGTGTATGCATTGATATGTAGGCTATGTGTGCCTTTAAATGTTTCATGTTTTGTGTGGACCCAGGAAGAGCAGCTGCCCCCATTTGCACAGCTAATGGGGATCCTAATAAAATACCAAATACCAAATACCTATCATCCACGGTCTGCATTCCATTAACCACTTTACCGTATCTGTCTCCATTTTTGTGTCTTTGTTATCCCTACACAAGGTATCATAAAGATGTTTTTTATTTGTGAACTTGCTCTGATCTAGTTCTATTTCACTGCATAAACGCTCACTCAGTCCGCACAAAATTATTACCTCAGAATTGCTCTCCAAGAACTGTATTTTTGACAGTGACAACCTGCTGACTACCTGCTGCTTCAGAGGACCGAAAAGACTGGAAAGAGAACACTTTCTTTACCATGTACTTGTCTTTTGTTAAATATAGTACATATTGTTGAATAGGAATAAATCATTGAAACTGTTTTTCTAGCTACTGTACTTATATACACAACCGTTCAAAAGTTTGGCGTCAGTTAGAAATGTCCTTGTTTTCCATGAAAACATACATGAAATGAGTTGCAAAATAAATAGGAAATATAGTCAAGACGTTGACAAGGTTATACATAATGATTTTTTTATTGAAATAATAATTGTGTCCTTCAAACTTTGCTTTCGTCACAGAATCCTCCATTTGCAGCAATTACAGCCTTGCAGACCTTTGGCATTTTAGTTTTAGTCAATTTGTTGAGGTAATCTGAAGAGATTTCACCCATTCTTCCTGAAGCACCTCCCACAAGTTGGATTGGCTTGATGGGCACTTCTTACATACCATACAGTCAAGCTGCTCCCACTACAGCTCAATAGGGTTGAGATCTGGTGACTGTGTTGGACACTCCATTATAGACAGAATACCGGCTGACTGCTTGTTCCCTAAATAGTTATTGCACAGTTTGGAGCTGTGCTTTAGGTCCTTGTCCTGTTGTAGGATGAAATTGGCTCCAATTAAGCGCTGTCCACAGGGTATGGCATGGCATTGTGAAATGGAGTGATAGCCTTCCTTCTTCAAGATCCCTTTTACCCTGTACAAATCTCCCACTTTACCACCATCAAATAGCCCCCAGACCATCACATTGCCTCCACCATACTTGACAGATGTCGTAATCTCAAAATGGCGCCGACAGAAATGGTCGCCTCGCTTCTAGTTCTTAGGAAACTATGCAGTATTTTGTGTTTTTTTCGGTGTTATTTCTTACATTGTTACTCCAGGAAATCTTAAGTCTAATTACATACAGCCAGGAAGAACTATTGGATATAAGAGCAACGTCAACTTACCAACATTATGACCAGGAATACGACTTTCCCGAAGTGGATCCTCTGTTCGGACCACCACCCAGGACAATGGATCTAATTCCAGTAGCTGACCCAAAACAATGGTGCCGCAGATGCGGTAGATGGAGCGGCCTCCTGGTCAGGCTCCGTAGACGTGCACATCACTCACCGCTCCCGAGTATACAACTCGCCAATGTCCAGTCTCTTGACAACAAGGTAGATGAAATTTGAGCAGGGATTGCCTTCCAGAGAGACATCAGTGATTGTAACATTCTCTGTTTCACGGAAACATGGCTCTCTCAGGATATGTTGTCAGAATCGGTTCAGCCACCGGGTTTCTCCGTGCATCACGCCGACAGAGATAAACACCTCTCTGGGAAGAGGAAGGGCGGTGGTGTATGCTTTATGATTAACGACTCATGGTGTAATCATAACAACATGGAGATAGAGACAAAGTAAAGTCTCAATTCAACGGCTCAAACAAGAGACGTATATGTCAAGGTCTACAGTCAATCACAGATTACAAAAAGAAAACCAGCCCCGTCGGGGACACCAACATCTTGCACATAGACAAATTAAACAACTTCTTTGCTCGCTGTGAGGACAATACAGTGCCACTGACACGGCCCGCTACCAAAGCCTGTGGGCTCTCCTTCTTCGTGGTCACCGTGAGTAAAACATTTAAAGGTCTTAACCCTCGCAAGACTACCGGCCCAGACGGCATCCCTAGCCGCGTCCTAAGAACATGCTCAGACCAGCCGGCTGGAGTGTTTACGGACATATTCAACCAATCCCTATCCCAGTCTGTTGTCTCCACATGCTTCAAAATGGCCACCATTGTTCCTGTTCACAAGAATGCTAAGGTAACTGAACTAAATGACTATCGCCCCATTGCATTCACTTCTGCCATCATGAGGTGCTTTGAGAGACTGGTCAAGGACCATATCACCTCCACCCTTCCTGATGCCTTAGACCCACTCCAACTTGCTTACCGCCTCAATAGGTCCACTGACGATGCAAAATCGCAGTCGCACTGCACACTGCCCTATCCCATCTGGACGGGAGGAATACCTATGTAGGGGTGCTGTTCATTGACTACAGCTCAGCGTTTAACACCATAGTGCCCTCCAAACTCATCATTAAGCACAAGTCCCTGGGTCTTGACCCCGCCCTGCGCAACTGGGTCCTGGACTTTCTGACGGGCCGCCCCCAGGTAGTGAAGGTAGGAAACAACATCTCCACCCCGCTGATCCTCAACACTGGGGCCCCACAAGGGTGCGTTCTCAACCCTCTCCTGTACTCCCTATTCACCAAAGACTGCGTGGCCATGCACGCTTCCAACTCCATCATCAAGTTTGCAGACGACACTACAGTGGCCTGATTACCAACAATGACGAGATGGCCTACAGGGAGGAAGTGAGGGCCCTCGGAGTGTGGTGTCAGGAAAATAACCTCTCACTGAACGTCAACAAGACAAAGGAGATGATCATAGACTTCAGGAAACAGCAAAGGGAGCACTCCCCCATACACATCGACGGGACAGTAGCGGAGAAGGTGGAATGTTTTAAGTTACTCAGCGTACACATCACGGACTAACTGAAATAGTCCACCCACACAGACAGTGTGGTGAAGAAGGCGCAACAACTTCTCTTCAACCTCAGGAGGCTGAAGAAATGTGACTTGTCATCTAAAACACTCAAACTTTTACAGATGCACAATCGAGAGCATCCTGTCGGATGTATCACCGCCTGGTACGGTAATTTCACTGCCCTCAACTGCAAGGCTCTCCAGAGGGTAGTGCGGTCTGCACAACGCAGGCCAAAAACATAATCAAGGACAACAACCACCCGAGTCACTGCCTGTTTACCCCGCTATCATACAGAAGGCGAGGTCAAAGCTGGGACCGTGAGACTGAAAAACAGCTTCTTTCTCAAGGCCATTAAACTGTTAAATAGCCATCACTAACATAGAGAGTCCAACATACAGACTCAAATCTCTGGCCACTTAAATAAACAGACTTAATAAAGGTATCACTGGTCACTTTAAATAACGCCACTTTAATAATGTTTACATTTCCTACATTACTCATCTCATATGTATGTACTGTATTCTACACCATCTACTGCATCTTGCCTATGTCACATGCCATCGCTCATCCATATATTTATATGTATATATTCTTATTCATCCCTTTACATTTGTGTGTATTTGTGTGTGTATTTGGTAGTTGCTGTGAATTTGTTAGATTATTTGTTAGATTTTACTGCATAGTCGGAACTAGAAGCACAAGGATTTTGCTAAGCATCTGCTAACCATGCGTATGTGACCAATACAATTTGATTTGACATACAGGAACTGAAGTCCTTCTGCTCACCAGACGTAGAATTCCTTACAATCAAATGCCGGCCATTTTACCTACCAAGAGAATTCTCGTCAGTTATAGTCACAGCTGTGTACATTTCACTGGACTCTATGTAAACTGGAAACTATATATCCAGATGCTGCATTTATTGTCGCTGGGGATTTTAACAAAGAAAATTTGAGAACAAGGCTACCTAAATTCTATCAGTATATTGATTGCACAACACGCAGGGCTAATATTCTCGACCACTGCTACTCTAACTTCCGCGATGCATACAAATCCCTCCCCCGCCCTCCCTTTTGCAAATACAACCACGACGCCATCTTGCTCATTCCATCTTATAGCTAGAAACTCAAACAGGATGTACCAGTGACGAGAACCATTCAACGCTGGTCTGACCAATCGGAAGCCACTCAATATTGTTATGATCACGCGGACTGGAATATGTTCAGGTCCGCCTCAGAGAACAACATTGACCTATACGCTGACTCGGTGAGTGTGTTTATAAAGAAGTTCACTGGAGATGTTGTACCCACTGTGACTATTAAAACCTACCCTAACCAGAAACCATGGATGGATGGCGGCATTCGCGCAAAACTGAAAGCGCGATCCATCGCATTTAACCATGAAAAGAGGTCTGGAAATATGTCTGAATATTAACAGTGGAGTTATTCCCTCCACAAGGCAATCAAACAATCGGAATGCCGGTACAGGGATAAGGTGGAGTCGCAATTCAACGGCTCAGACACGAGATGTATGTGGCAGGGTCTACAGGAAATCACGGTCTACAAAAACAAAAACAGCCACGTCATGGAAACCGATGTCACGCTTCCAGACAAACTAAACACATTCTTTGCCTGCTTTGAGGATAATACAGTGCCACCATCGCAGCTCGCTAACAAAGACAGCGCCACACTCTCCTTTTCCGTGGCTGACATGAGTTAAACATTTAAACTTGTTAACCCTCGCAAGGCTGCTGGCCCAGACGGTATCCCTAGCCACGTCCTCAGAGCATGTGCAGACCGGCTGCCTGCTGTGTTTACGGACATATTCAATCGCCCCCTATCCCAGTCTGTTGTCCTCACATGCTTCAAGACGGCTACCATTGTTCCTGTACCCAAGAAAGCAAAGATAACTGAACTAAATGACTATCGCCCCGTAGCACTCACTTCTGTCATCATGAAGTGCTTTGAGAGGCCAGTCAAGGATCATATCACCGCCACCTTACTGGCCATCCTAGACCCACTTCAGTTTGCATACCGCCCCAACTGGTCCACAGATGATGCTACGCCATCACACTGCATACAGCTCTATCACATCTGGACAAAAATAATACATATGTAAGAATGCTGTTCATTGACTACAGCTCAGCATTCAACACCATAGTAACCTCCAAGCTCATCATCAAGCTGGAGGCCTTGGGTCTCAACCCCGCCCTGTGCAACTGGGTCTTGGACTTTCTGACGGGCCGCCCCAAGTGGTGAAAGTAGAAAACAACATCACCACTTCACTGACCCTCAACATTGGTGTCTCACAAGGGTGTGTTCTCAGCCCTCTCCTGTACTCCTTGTTTACCCACGACTGCGTGGCCATGCACGTCTCCAACTCAATCATCAAGTTTGCAGACGACACAATAGTAGTGGGCTTGATCACCAACAATAACGAGACAGCCTACTGGTAGGAGGTGAGGGCAGGATGCTGAAGAAATTTGGCTTGTCACCCAAAACCCTGACAAACTTTTACAGATAGAAAATCGAGAGCATCCTGTCATACTGTATCACAGCCTGGTACGGAAATTGCACCGCCCTCAATCGCAAGGCTCTCCAGAGGGTGGTGTGGTCTGCACAACGCATCGCCATGGGCAAACTACCTGCCTTCCATGACACCTACAGCACCCGATGTCGCAGGAAGGCCAAAAAGATCATCAAGGACAATAACCACCCGAGCCACTGCCTGTTCACATCGCTATCATCCAAAAGGCGAGGTCAGTACAGGTGCGTCAAAGCTGGGACTGAGAGATTGAAAAACAGCTCTATCTCAAGGTCATCAGACTGCTAAACATCAATCATTAACTCAGAGAGGCTGCTCCTACATTGAGACCCAATCACTGGACGCTTTAACAAATGGATCACTAGTCACTTTAAACAATGCCACTAAATAATGCCACTTTAATAATGTTTACATATCTTACATTACTCACATCTCATGTATATACGGTATTTTATACCATCTATTGCACTTTGCCTATGCAGCTCGGCCATCACTCATCCATGTACTTATATGTACATATTCTCATTCACCCCTTTAGATTTGTGTGTATTAGGTAGTTGTTGGGGAATTGTTAGATTACTTGTTATATATTACTGCACTGTCGGAGCTAGAAGCACACGCATTTCGCTACACTCACATTAACATCTGCTAACCATGTGTATGTACCAGTACAATTTGATTTGTTCTTAATGTTCTTCTTTGTGATCCAAACACCTCAAACTTAGAAATGTCTGTCCATAACACTTTTTCCAATCTTCCTCTGTCCTGTGTTCTTTTGCCCATCTTAATCTTTTATTTTTATGGGCCAGTCTGAGATATGTTTTTTTTCTTTGCAATTCTGCCTAAAAGGCCAGCATCCTGGAGTCTCCTCTTCACTGTTGTTTTATTTGTATGGCATTTTATTTTGTCTTAGTGTTTGTTGTTTTTGTCATTACACATGTAACTACACTGTAATAAGGACCCCTTCAAAGGAAGTGTTACTGATTCGGCTAATGTCTCCAGTCATATAAAGTGAAGTAGAATTGCATGAAATGTGTTTATAAAATACCCCAAAAAATCTGTGCAAAGAAAGAAGAATTTATCTGATATAGACTTTGCATTTTAGCCCACGCTATTATCCAGAGCCATTTCCAGGGGCAATTACGGGCAATTACGGGTTAAGTGCCTTGCTCAAGGGCACATTGACAGATTGACAGCAACCCTATAGCTTTTTCCTACTCTACGCTATTCATGATCAGCCTTGCATTGAATGCTCTTTTTTGCTAACAGTGATTGAGTTATATTATCAGCCTAAATTATGACTATCCAATCTACTCATCACATACTGAATATAGGTTCTTACATAAATCTGCAAATGCGATGATGCATGGAATGCTTTATTATAAAGGGGTATGTTTATGGTGAAAATGTGCTTCTCTAAACTTGAAACTCACGCACCGCCCACAACACAGAGAGAGCCCAGTGCGTCTGTCTCCAGTGTTTATGGTAAACAGAAGTTACACTGCACACACCATGTGATGCGTACAGGCTCTCTTCCACCGACACACAGATGTGCTCTAGAGGGTGAGTCGGAGGGAGAGATCATGAGTACAAAACCAACCTGACGTAATTTCATGTTATCAGTTAGCCTAATCTACACCAACCAGCCTCCATTACAATGTCCTTGTAGGGCAAAACAGTGTCAGTGGGGCTCTAGGAGGGGGTGTTAGTATATGTCATTCGGACTCTATGTACCGGTAACTCCCAAAATAAAGGAAACACCAACATAAAGTGTCTTAGCACTACGAGCTGTCAGAACAGCTTCAATACACCATGTCATAGATTCTACAAGTGTCTGTAACTCTATTGGAGGGATATGACAAGATTCTTCCACAAGAAATTTTATAATTTGTTGTTTTGTTTATAGTGGTGGAAAACGCTATCTTAGGCGCTAATCTCCCATAAGTGTTCAGTTGGGTTGAGATCTGGTGGCTGAGACACACACACACACACACACACACACACACACACACACACACACACACACACACACACACACACACACACACACACACACACACACACACACACACACACACACACACACACACACACACACACACACACACACACAAACCACCCGTGCTCCTTTGAGACCCCTCTTTCAAAGACTGAGATCTCTTCTTCTAGCCATGGTAACCAAAATAATGGGCAACTGGGCATTTGTATACATGACCCTAAGCATGATAGGATATTAATTGCTTAATTAACTCAGGAACCAAACCTGTATGGAAGTGCCTGCTTTCAATATACTTTGTATCCGTCATTTACCCAAATGTTTATTTTATTTCGGCAGTTACTTGTAGGTCTGACTGGGTTGTGTTTGGTCAGGGGTTGAGCAGGCCTGGTCAGTTGAACTGAATAATCTCTCCTCCTTTGTTCCCTCCACGGGGTTCAGTGTTGTGGTGACACATAGGGGCAGGGCTTTGGAGCCTCTCTATTGGAGCAGAAGGTATGATTGAGAGAACGAGGGAGATAAAAAGAGAGGGAATGGAGCTCGTGCCTCCACCCACCCTCCATCTGACTCGTGCCTCAACAGATGCTCCTGTAGAGTCCTGTCGCCCCCCAACAGACACACACCCTCACACTCCCATGGCAGCAGGCCGCTCCCTTTCATACCTCCATAAGTCAATCAGTCCCTTCCTCGCCAGCCAAATAAAGCAATTAAACCTATTCAGTCTGTTCCCCCCCAAAAAATGCCCCCTGCCTCTCAACTGTGCCCCCCTCCCTCTTCTGCAGGCATTATCAAAGACTAACAAAAGGCACCTTGCACAGCTAGGCCCCAGGGACACGCCTAACCATTGTGTCCACACACACTTCCCGTAGCATTCCTGCACACACACTCACACACACACACTGTGGCTTTTACGTGTGTGGTTTTGAGTGCAAGTTTTATGCCAGCATGTTTGTTTGTGTGAGTGACTGTGAGTAAATGTAACGACATAGCCTTTTTTTTGACTGTGAGTACATTAGCTGCTGTAGCAGGGGAGTTACGTGCTGAGCATTGAAATGCAGGAGCCCTTGAATGTTTGAGTAGAGTGTGAAACATA
This sequence comes from Oncorhynchus masou masou, assembly GCF_036934945.1. Taxonomy (NCBI): domain Eukaryota; kingdom Metazoa; phylum Chordata; class Actinopteri; order Salmoniformes; family Salmonidae; genus Oncorhynchus; species Oncorhynchus masou. The sequence goes on from NC_088243.1 coordinate 26,017,065, forward strand.
GTTGCAGGCAGCAGTAGCTCTGAACAGGGTTGTCACTAGTTACCACATCCACAAACTCAAAATTGGCTATATAGTAAACGTTCATAATTTTGGGGAGTTTTTTGGGGGATTTTAATTTAAGGTTAGGCATACGGTTAAAAGTGTGGTTAGGGTTAAGTTTATGTTTAAAATCAGATTCTAAAAGGATAAATTGTAGAAATAGGCAGGGTTTATCCATAATTTACTTTGTGTCTGTGGTAACTAGTGACGAACTCTAAACAGGGATTCTGCTGAGTCCTTTTCTGACGCATTCCTCACATCTTATTGTCTAAAACATATTAATCAGCCCAGTGCTGGCACCATACCTGCAGAGATGGGGGGCACTGAATAATTTATGTTAAAAAAAAAATCCCAAAATTATTTGCCCAATGTTCGTTTAGTCTCCTATCCAGATCTACGCAGAGGGTGGAATGAATTGGTAGTACTTGCTTTCTTCTCTTCCATCTCCTTATCCGAAGAACTGAGTATGACAATGGAGGAATTCATGCTGACACACAGTAACGGCTGAGCAGACGACACAATCACATCACTCCCTTTATTCTGGGACAGATTAGAAACTCTGAAGGCAGCTTCAAAATTGATCTAAAGAACTACAGTTTCACTCTGTATAGTTGACCTCGATGGTAGAATATAGAGAATTACAGGGGTATAGATGCTGGGCGGTTGACTGCTCCTGAGAAAATTGTTAGTGTGTTTGGGACCAGTGTGAGGCCTGTGTGAGTGGGGCTTCTCTATGGGAGCCAGACAGGCAGGCAGGCGTAAGTCACAGGGACTACAGCTACCTCTCCACAGGGTGTGGCTCTAGTCTGGACCAGCCTGCCTGCCACTGCCATCACTGCATAGCCCTGCTCTATTAGCCTTCTGCACATACTCAGTGAAGGGGAACATGGAAACAGCAGGGTCTGATAGACCACTGTGTGGGTGTGTGTGAGAAAGGGGTGTAAGAGCACCCGGTTCCTCTCACACTGAGCTATAAATTCAGGACCCAAAGCCCCCCCATCCCTCTTGCATCTGTGAACACACTGCGCACACACGCACGCATGCACCCACACACACATTGTACAGGGGGCCCACCAGATGACGGGAGAGGGGACCAGGCTGCAGTTATCTGGAGGAGGAGGATCCTGACTTTGAAAGAGCAATCTGGGATGTGGCCCCCAATACCCCCCCCCCCCCCTCCTCACATACACACATCCAACAAACACACACTTAGCTAGCCATAACCTCCTCACCCCACTGACAGGCACACAAAACTACCACCCCGTAAAGCAAGGAATGCTTTATGCACATTTCCTTTCAGGTTTTGTGGGGATAATTCTGTGAGCAAGCGACTGCTTTTACGGTTAAGCTCTGGCTTTTTCATTTTGGTGGGATTATGATGATTATTTGTGTTCTGTTCTGCTTTACCTAATATTCTAGTCTTAGTACTAGTGATGTGTTGTACCCTATATGTACTGTACCTGCAGCCTCTCTTTTGCACTGTTTATTTTCTCCATGTGACTATTTATTTTCTACTGTCATCTTCTATGCACACAGAACTGCTGATGGCTATTGGTATTGTAATCATCATGACAGGCAGATGTCTCACCTGTGTAGACTCGTGTAGCCACAACACACACACACACACACACACACACACACACACACACACACACACACACACACACACACACACACACACACACACACACACACACACACACACACACACACACACACACACACAAGAATAATACATTAGAAAAACACACATATAAGTGTTTCACAAAAATATGCACTTACACAAAGTGCACACACACTGCCGCGGGGAATACGCATGGATTACAGTATAGACGGTGATGTGTGAGGCAGATGTGCTAACCGCTTACCTTGTTGTGAGTGCATGTATCCTCATATACACTGACTACACTACAGCAGGAGAACAGGGAGTGTTTGGCAATGTGGCTACGATATTTCTGTACCTGCTCTGTGCACAGAGTACAGAGTGGTTGTGGTTGTTATGTGTTCGAGAGTGATTGTGGTTGTAGTTGTTATACGTTCGAGAGGACCATTGTGGTATTCTTTGTTGAAGTAGCCCTTCTGGGGGTTAATGATCTAATATCCACCATCTTCTAATCCTCCTTAAAATGAAAGGAGACATTGTTTACATCCATCCGTCTTTAAAGGGACAGGCTCTGAAATTAGAACGAGTTAGTCAAACATTATACACATGCAGATCAGAGGATCATATTATACTCGGAAGGAGCTGGGCACACCTCCTTCCACACTTTACACCCCCACCGTGTCCTGTTGACAGGGAATATGTCAGTGGTGATGGAGGGAAAGAGGGAGTGAGAGGCAGGTGCTGCCCCCCTCCTGCAGGGTTCTCCTATTGTAGCCTCTCTCAAAGGAGACAGCTGTTGTCTAACACCTGTTTGTTTGTGTGAGTGTGTGTGTCTCTGTTTGCTAGTGTGATTGTGTATACATATGCATTTTTGTGTGTTTGTATTTGCATGTGTGTGTTTTGCTCAGACTCCTGAAAGGGGACCAGCGAGGGGACATCAACGGTCCCCCATTCTGCTCCTCTCCCTCCTCGTCCCCCTGCTGGCCCATCCAAGGCTCCACTGGTAACAAGCGTGTCCGGGGTTCCAATGAGCCCCCAGTGGGCGGACAGTCTGTCCTTTTGTCACCTCCCAGCACCCCACATGCCTCTGGGGCTCCCTCCTTCCCCCTTAGGTATGACTACATTGGCATCAATGGAATGGACATGGAATTATTTTGTTTCTATCTGCTCTCTTTGGCTGGATATATGGGCCTCATTTCTCCATAAAGCAATCAACTCTCCCATGTAGAAAAGCTGGAGCTGCAACATTATCTCAATAGGCTTATACTGTATAGCAAAGACCAAAGGAAGCCAAACTGGTACTGAGCTCTACATTTTTACAATATGTACTTTGACTGTTGGTAAACATGACACTGTAATAGTTATAATGTACAATATGTTATTCAGGCATTCCCCATTGCAGTGTGTGTGTGTACTTTGTGTCAAATCACATTTTATTTGTCACATGCACTGAATACAACCTTACTGTGAAATGTTTACTTATAAGCCCTTAACTAACAATGCAGTTTTAAGAACAATAAGAGTTAAGAAAATATTTACTGAATCTTCTAAAGTAAAAAATAAATAAAAGAGTAATAATATAATAACAATAACGAGGCTGTATACAGGGGGTACCGGTACAGAGTCAATGTGCGGGGGTACAGGTTAGTTGAGGTAATTGAGGAAATATGTACATGTAGGTAGAGATAAAGTGACTATGCATAGATAATAAACAGAGAGTAGCAGCAGCATATAAGAAGGGTCTTGGTAGCCCTTTGATCTCTTCCAAGCTATCAGGCAACACAAAACAACAGTTTAGGGAATAAAAAGAAAATGAACAAGCAAAAATTATTTTCAGGATGAATAGATGTTCAGTGCCATGCCAGTGTCCCGTATATAAAATATATCATCAATGGATGACTAATGTGTCAGTGATACCAAGAAAATAAATGTTGAGTGACCCGCCTCCGAGCAGTGCCCCAGAGGGGTGTGTCTGTTGGGGGCTGTGAGAGTCAGCTGTTTTGAGCCCCAGGGACTTAGAGACAGGGGTAGAAGCAGGGGTCAGGGTCCAACAGAGAGGAGCACCTGCAGAAAGGAGAGGTGATATAATTGTACAGTACCTTGGTTATACAGACAGACTGAGTTACTGAAGCAGCAGCAGCACCATCTCTATTATAAATAAAGAACGATTAATTAACATCTGGCACTTCACAGGGCAGCCCAGTAGACAGCAACGGGTCCTTAGTCGTCAGTTACATAGATACATGGTAGCAGACTGAACTCCATTCATGTTTGATTCATGCCCAGGTGGATGCTGTGGTGGTTGTTGATCACATGTAAGTGTGCGTAAAGGAGATAACATGGCTGTATAAAGGGAGAGGTGTTGGTGACATCCTAGAGATATAGAATAATCTTCACATATTTAAAGAGATTTACTGTAGGTATACAAAAATGACACATAATAGTTAACAAATAACATCTGATTAACACATTGTTAATGAGGTGGTGGTGGTACCATGGGTGTGAGCAGGGCAGGACTACAACTGAGCATGGTTTCAGGGGCAAACGGATACAGTAGTGGTCAAGTAGTGACACCTGCTGGACATAGTTTCACTTGCTTTCTCCCTGCCAATAACTTTTTGCTTTGTCCATTTCTTTCTCTCTTTTTTCTTTCTCTCTCGTTCTGAGAAGTGAGTGAGAGGGATCTAATCTATAATGCTTTCTTCGCTACTTGACTTTCCTGACCCGTTACCATCCAGCCCCACCATTCAATTTGTTCATGGATTCATTAGGAGCACTGCGGGCTATAACCAAAGCACAGTACAATGAAAAGGCTCAAAATTAATTAAAAACACCAACAAGTTCCTCCCTGCTGGGGAAGAAGGTCCCAACTCTCAGCCAGAGAGCAAGAGGCGAAGCGAGAGGTTTTACAGGCCAAAAGCTGTTCACTTTAATAAGCCCACGTATAGAGGTCAACGAGAGTGTTGAATTTGGTCAACGTAAAATGTAATTGCTAATTTGCTACATGAGGCTAATTTGATCTAATATAAGTTTTGTAATGGTTAGGTTGTTACCCATGCACTGCTATAAGTGGATGCATGTGGCATTTCGGCAACTGAAAAAAAACTACTTGATATCGGAGTTGTGCCTATTGTCATAGAGAGAGATAGAGGACTCATCATGGAGATAACTTGTTTTAGCATGGACATTGCCATTGAGGGCTTCCATCATTTTAAAATAGTCAACTAGGTGGGGGTCCTATGAGTTGGTAGCAATCAGCCAATGAATAAGAAGAAAATTGACTACTTTAAAATGGAGATAGCCTCAATGGTGTTACCAACACGGTCACAGATGCTATAATGGCACAGACAAGCATTTCGCCACACCCGCAATAACATCTGCTAAATATGTGTACGTGACCAATAAAATTTGATTTGATTTGATACAAATATGTGTCCTCTATCTATCTCTATGACGTGTTGTTCACGCAGATATCTGCCCCCCCCCATCTCGTTGGCTAGAATGGTCCCACCTGATCTCGCCTCCCCCCACCTGCCTTCTATCTTTGAGGACATGTATTTCTATTGTTAGAGTGGTCACGTCTATCTTGTCAGTATAATAGACAATATTTGTCTCAGCTCCTGAAAGCAGGTTGGAGAGCTCATGCATGAAGAAACGTGATCCATTAGATCGTTAGTCAGGTGAGGGGAGGATCACTATTGGCGGTGGTTATTAAGAGACGGTTGACTAGGCTCTGGGGAGCTCTTGGAGAGAGAGGAGGGCCATTATAAGGGTTAATGAGTCCCTGTTACCACAGATAGCAGTTGGTGAACCTGCCACTGTATAAACAGTATGGGCCAGTTCTGTTTGAATATACAGGATTTCACATGGTGGTGGAGTAAACCCGTAAGGTTGCGTTATGCATGTTTGTTTGTACAATTTTCAGAGAAGTAGCATTTTACTTTCTTAACCTCCAACTCCAGCAATGTGGTGCAGGCTGGGCTGGGGGATGAAGGGACTTGAGGAGTTTACATAGAGTTTAGAAAACGTGTTTTTTGAGCACTTCCAGCGCTGTCTCAGAGTGCATGCTGGGTAGATTGACAGTGCTGAGTTTCCCCCACCAGATTCTCTATCACTGTTTTCATTACCATATTAACTATTCAATGGATTTAGTTTTTCCTTCCCTTTCTTTTGTGTGACTTCATTGTCATTACAATTCATATTCATGCAGTTTATGCAGATGTTTCTTCCCAGTGTATTCCTGATTTTCTGCTGCTGCCTTTCTCCCATCTCTAAACCTTTAGATTTCTCCTCCTTTATCTCTATATGCAGATTCTGCTAGTAGATTCCAAGCAGACACCCTCATCCAATGTGAAATGCTTTACTGACTGTAGTTAAAAGATGGTGTTATTATATTACCCATGCCCTCATAGAGCTCTGCCTGATAATCACCATGAGCAATCAGCATGATGAAAATAGAGGACAGTATGTTAGATCTCTGTTTCAGAGTGCTGGTGGAAACAGATGCTCTTTACAGGGCTTACAAATGATCACTGCATCCCTCCCTGAGTGTCTGGTTGAACTTCCTCTGTAGTCACACACTACAAATGTATGTAGACAAATGCTAGTCGAAAATCTCATTTCAAAATCATGGGCATTATTAGCTGCTATAACAGCCTCCACTCTTCTGGGAAGGCTTTCAACTAGATGTTGGAACACTGATGCAGGGACTTGGTTCCATTCAGCCACAAGAGCGTTAGTGAGGTTGGGTACTGATATTGGGCAATTAGGCCTGGTTCGCAGTCTGCGTTCCAATTCCTCCCAAAAATGTTTAATGGGGTTGAGGTCAGGGCTTTGTGCAGGCCAGTCAAGTTCTTCCACACCAATCTCAACGATTTCTTTATGCACCTTGCTTCGTGCATGGGGCGGGGTGGGGCATCGTCATGCTGAAACAGGAAAGTGCCTTCCCCAAACTGTTGCCACAAAGTTGGAAGCACAGAATCATCAAGAAGTCAATTGTATGCTGTAGCATAACGTTTTCCCTTCACTGGAAACAGGGAGCCTAGCCCGAACCATAAAAAACAACCCCAGACCATTATTCCTCCTCCACCAAACTTTACAGTTGGCACTATTCATTTGGGCAGGTAGTGTTCTCCTGGCATCCATTAAACCCACATTAGTCCGTTGGACTGTCAGATGGTAACATGCGATTGATCATTCCAGAGAACGCATTAACACTGCTCCAGAGTCCAATGGTGGCGAGCTTAACACCACTCCAGCCAAAGCTTGGCGTTGCACATGGTGATTTTAGACTTGTGTGCTGCTCGGTCATGGAAACCCATTTCATGAACCTCCCGACAAACAGTTTTTGTGCTGACGTTGCTTCCAGGGGCAGTTTGGAATCTGGTAGTGAGTGTTGCAACTGAGGACAGACGATATGCACTTCAGCACTCGGCGGTCCCATTCTGTGAGCTTGTGTGGCCTACCACTTCGCGGCTGAGCCATTGTTGCTCCTAGATGTTTCCACTTCACAATAACAACCCGTACAGCTGACCGGGGCAGCTCGAGCAGGGCTGAAATTTGACAAAATGACTTGTTGGAAATGTGGTATCCTATGACGGTAACACATTGAAAGTCACTTAGCTCTTTAGTCAGGCCATTCTACTGCAAATGTTTGTCAATGAAGGTTGCATGGCTGTGTGCTTGATTTTAAACAGTGCATTCGGAAAGCATTCAAACCCCTTTACTTTTTCCACATTTTGTTATGTTACAGCCTTATTCTAAAATAGATTTAAAAATAAAATCCTTATAATTCTACACACAATACTCCATAAGTATTCAGACCCTTCGCTATAAGACTTGACATTGAGCTCAGGTGCATCCTGTTTCCATTGATCATCCTTGAGATGTTTCTACAGCTTGATTGGAGTCCACCTGTGGTAAATTAAATTGATTGGACATGATTTGGTAAGGCACACAACTATCTATATAAGGTCCCACAGTTGACAGTGCATGTCAGAGAAAAAAAACAAGCCATGAGGTAGAATTAATTGTCCGTAGAGCTCAGAGACAGGATTGTGTCGAGGCATAGATCTGGGGAAGGGTATCAAAACATTTCTGCAACATTGAAGGTCCTCAAGAACACAGTGGCTCCATCATTCTTAAATGGAAGAAGTTTGGAACCACCAAGACTCTTCCTAGAGATGGCCACCCAGCCAAACTGAGCAATCGAGGGAGAAGGGCCTTGGTCAGGGAGGTGACCAAGAACCTGATGGTCACTCTGACAGAGGTCCATAGTTCCTCTGTGGAGATGGGAGAACCTTCCAGAAGGACAACCATCTCTGCAGCCCTCCACCAATCAGGCCTTTATGGTTGAGTGGCCAGAAGGAAGCTACTCCTCAGTAAAAGGTACATGACAGTCTGCTTGGAGTTTGCCAAAAGGAAACAAGATTCTCTGGTCTGATGAAACCAAGATTGAACTCTGGCCTGAATGCCAAGCATCACGTCTGGAGGGAACCTGGCACCATCCCAATGGTGAAGCATGGTGGTGGCATCATGCTGTGGGGATGTTTTTCAGCGGCAGGGACTGGGAGACTAGTCAGGATCGAGGAAAAGATGAACGGAGTAAAGTACAGAGAGATCCTTGATGAAAAACTGCTCTAGAGCGCTCAGGACCTCAGACTGGTGACCTCATCTTCCAACAAGACAATGATGACCCAATGATAACCCTATTACAGGGGCTGAGTCACTGGCTTACTGGGGCTCTCTCATGCCGTCCCTGGAGGGGGTGCGTCACCTGAGTGGGTTGATTCACTGATGTGGTCATCCTGTCTGGGTTGGCACCCCCCCTTGGGTTGTGCCATGGCGGAGATCTTTGCGGGCTATACTCAGCTTTGTCTCAGGATGGTAAGTTGGTGGTTGAAGATATCCCTCTAGTGGTGTGGGGGCTGTGCTTTGGCAAAGAGGAGGGGTTATATCCTTCCTGTTTGGCCCTGTCCGGGGGTGTCCTCGGATGGGGCCACAGTGTCTCCTGACCCCTCCTGTCTCAGCGTCCAGTATTTATGCTGCAGTAGTTTATGTGTCGGGGGGCTGGGGTCAGTTTGTTATATCTGGAGTACTTCTCCTGTCCAATTCGGTGTCCTGTGTGAATCTAAGTGTGCGTTCTCTAATTCTCTCCTTCTCTCTCTCGGAGGACCTGAGCCCTAGGACCATGCCCCAGGACTACCTGACATGATGACTCCTTGCTGTCCCCAGTCCACCTGGCCGTGCTGCTGCTCCAGTTTCAACTGTTCTACCTTATTATTATTCGACCATGCTGGTCATTTATGAACATTTGAACATCTTGGCCATGTTCTGTTATAATCTCCACCCGGCACAGCCAGAAGAGGACTGGCCACCCCACATATGCTCTCTCTAATTCTCTTTCTTTCTCTCTCTCGGAGGACCTGAGCCCTAGGACCATGCCCCAGGACTACCTGACATGATGACTACTTGCTGTCCCCAGTCCACCTGGCCGTGCTGCTGCTCCAGTTTCAACTGTTCTGACTTATGATTATTCGACCATGCTGGTCATTTATGAACATTTGAACATCTTGGCCATGTTCTGTTATAATCTCTACCCGGCACAGCCAGAAGAGGACTGGCCACCCCACATAGCCTGGTTCCTCTCTAGGTTTCTTCCTAGGTTTTGGCCTTTCTAGGGAGTTTTTCCTAACCACCGTGCTTCTACACCTGCATTGCTTGCTGTTTGGGGTTTTAGGCTGGGTTTCTGTACAGCACTTTGAGATATCAGCGGATGTACGAAGGGCTATATAAATAAATTTGATTTGATTTGAAGCTAAGCACACAGCCAAGACAACGCAGCAGTGGCTTCGGGACAAGTCACAGAATGTCTTCGAGTGTCCTAGCCAGAGCCCGGACTTGAACCTGATCGAACATCTCTAGAGAGATCTTAAAATAGAGGTGAGCGACGCTCCCCTTCCAACATGACAGAGTTTGAGCGGATTTGCAGAGAAGAATGGGAGAAACTCCCCAAATACAGGTGTGCCAAGCCTGCTTCTAACGTCATACCCTAGGAGACTCGAGGCTCTAATCGCTGCCAAATGTGCTTCAACAAAGTACTGAGTAAAGGGTCTGAATACTTATGTAAATGTGATATTTCAGTTTTTTTTTAACATTTTTGCTTTGTCATCATGTGGTATCGTGTGTAGATTGATTAGGCGAAAAACGATTGAATCCATTTTAGAATGAGGCTCTGACGGACCAAAATCTTTTGTATATATAGTGTAGCTCTAATGTAATGGCTTTGTATTTCACTGCCTGCCATACTGAACAGTAAATGGGTTTATGTGTGAGTGCAGAAGTGTTCTTTCTGAGCCAGCGGCTACATTTTTCTTGTGAATCTCCTTTTGAATTCATGACAATTGACACTGAAAACATTGTAGCTTTACACTCCTCCCCAGCAGGAAGTCACAGTGCCAAAGAAGGGAACTCAATGCCAAGCCAAGGAGTACGCCCTCCTTCTAACCATATTGGTTTGACTGAGGTCACTATGAAGAGGTGAAGAGGATGGGCAAACCACACACATCCGTATCCTGTCCACTCCCCAACTCCAGTGTCTCCAGTCTTTCTCTATGTACAATGCTGCCCAGAACAACAAGCAACAAGGCCCATCTGATCTAGGATGTAATCTAGGCTTTATCTGATTAGTCACACCTACACCGGTTCAGTTGATTCAGGGAACCTTGCCATGCCAGGGAGCTCATGCCAGGCAGACACACAGGGAACTATGAATAAACAAGAATTTTGTTATTTGTATAATCAAAACAAGTTATCTATCCCCTCCCAGTGGTAAAAAGTGGTACTGAGCTGAGAAATTAATAGCTTACTTTTCCCTTCTTTATTGTAGATATTCAATCAATATCTCTCCTCTGCAGATGAATAATTCTGGGGAAGTATGGTGGTCAGTCAACACTCCTACCCAGTCTAATGCAATTTTAGCCATAATCGGATCAGTAGTGTCTGCAAGACTCCTGTCTTGCTGTCTGCAGGCTGCTAATGGGCCTCCTGACTGGGGTTGTGAGGATGAAGGGGAGGCTCTGTGACGGGACGGGACACGGGGGATTGACGTGACCTTCACAGACCTGAGAGAAGTAGAAGACAGGAGTTCCAGGAAGGAGATGAAGAGAGCACATACATAGTGAGGAGATCAGTCACATGCTGCTGCCTCATGCTGCAAATGAGGGGTCTTCCGCAATTAGAGCTGTCAATGAATGAGATTATAGGAGATTATGAGTGTGGTGCCTTAAGATTCTACAGGAAAGGGAAAGGGAAAGGGGGATACCTAGTCAGTTGTCCAACTGAATGTATTCAACTGAAATGTCTTTCACATTTAACCCAACTCCTCTGAATCAGAGAGGTGTGGGGGGCTGCCTTAATCGACATCCACGTCTTCGGCGCCCAGGGGACAGTGGGTTAACTGCCTTGCTCAGGGGCAGAATGACAGATTTTTACCGGGATATGGAGAGGAGGGTGTACATTCATTCTATGTCAGCTGATATCGTATGTTCACAGTGGTAGCACTGATGATGATTTACTGAGCCAAAGCATGTAGTCAGCACTTCATCTAGGTGCAGACTTCAACTTTTACACATTGTCACAATGTTATCCATTTGTTATTCTTTTCTCTCTTTTGTAATATCTCCATCAGGTGGCACTGTGGTACCACATTGACCAAAGTCAATGTTTATTTTTTATTTTTTTTATTTCACCTTTATTTAACCAGGTAGGCTAGTTGAGAACAAGTTCTCATTTACAACTGCGACCTGGCCAGGATAAAGCATAGCAGTGTGAACAGACAACACAGAGTTACACATGGAGTAAACAATAAACAAGTCAATAACACAGTAGAAAAAAAGAGAGTCTATATACATTGTGTGCAAAAGGCATGAGGAGGTAGGCAAATATTTACAATTTTGCAGATTAACACTGGAGTGATAAATGAGCAGATGGTCATGTACTGGTAGAGATATTGGTGTGCAAAAGAGCAGAAAAGTAAATAAATAAAAACAGTACGGGGATGAGGTAGGTAAAATTGGGTGGGCTATGCAGCGATCGGTTAGCTGCTAAGATAGCAGATGTTTGAAGTTGTTGAGGGAGATAAAAGTCTCCAACTTCAGGGATTTTTGCAATTCGTTCCAGTCATACGCAGCAGAGAACTGGAACGAAAGGCAGCCAAATGAGGTGTTGGCTTTAGGGATGATCAGTGAGATACACCTGCTGGAGCGCGTGCTACGGGTGGGTGTTGCCATCGTGACCAGTGAACTGAGATAAGGCGGAGCTTTACCTAGCATGGACTTGTAGATGACCTGGAACCAGTGGGTCTGGCGACGAATATGTAGCGAGGGCCAGCCGACTAGAGCATACAGGTCGCAGTGGTGGGTGGTATAAGTTGCTTTAGTGACAAAACGGATGGCACTGTGATAAACTGCATCCAGTTTGCTGAGTAGAGTGTTGGAAGCTATTTTGTAGGTGACGTCGCCGAAGTCGAGGATCGGTAGGATAGTCAGTTTTACTAGGGTAAGTTTGGCGGCGTGAGTGAAGGAGGCTTTGTTGCGGAATAGAAAGCCGATTCTAGATTTGATTTTCGATTGGAGATGTTTGATATGAGTCTGGAAGGAGAGTTTACAGTCTAGCCAGACACCTAGGTACTTAAAGATGTCCACATATTCAAGGTCGGAACCATCCAGGGTGGTGATACTAGTCAGGCGTGCGGGTGCAGGCAGTGAACGGTTGAAAAGCATGCATTTGGTTTTACTAGCGTTTAAGAGCAGTTGGAGGCCACTGCCTCCACCATTCATTCAGTTCCCAAGTCAGACCACCCAACCTGGTCTCAGAGCATTTGGTATTATTCTGTACATAAATTGGCGACGTTTTGTAAGTTATGTATTAATTTGTGGATGTCCATCCCCCATTTCGTATGATATGTTATGAATTACAATTCGTATTATGTGTTATGAATTTCCAAAACGCACAATATGTTACAATTTGCTAAGCATATGATATCTTACGATTTCTAGGTGCTAGGTGGCTAACGTTAGTTAGGCTAGGGTTTAGGATTAGGGTTCAATTTAGGAGTTAGGTTAAAGGGTTATGGTTAGGGGAAGGGTTAGCTAACATGCTAAGTAGTTGAAGGGGTAGAAAGTAGTAAGTAGTTGAAAAGTTGCTAATTAGTTAAAATTCCAGAGCTGTCTGTGATGAGATTCAAACTTGCAACCTTTGGATTGCTAGACATTTGCATTATACGCCTATCCAACCACCTTACTTTCGTTTTTACCTTAAGTAACCATCTGTCCTATTTAACCATACCATACCAAACATAACATAACATACTAATTTGAAAGTTTAGAATTTACATTTACTATGTTCTGTCTAGTCTATGAGACCAGGCTGGATCACCAGGCACTCTGCATCCATGTTATCAGACATCCAGTTCAGTCTGTCACAACACAGCAGCCATTCATCTCAGAGCTTCTCTGGGTAAATACTATATAGTCCTGGATTTTAATTCCTGTCTGCGATAGTGATACAATGGAGTGCTGGACTGACCAGATTATAGGCTCTAACTTTTTTAATTTGAGTTTTTAATATATTACCTGCACAGCTAAATGGAAATTAAAGGAAAGGAGGGAATAGAAGAGAAAAGGAGGGAACTGAAGAGACGGGGAGGAGGTAGAGGAGAGAGTAGTAGAGGGGGGAAGGAGGTCTGTACTCCTGTAGGGAACCTGTTCAGCTTAATGTTTAATTAGCTACTGGTCACAGAGCCAGGGTGACTAGATCCTCTTAGGAGACAAATGGTATGTGTTTCTCTGTGTGTGTTTCTTACGTGTGAATGCATGCATGTATATGATTCTATGGCAGGTGCAAATCAGATACACCGTTGATTAGCTGCTCCTATACAGCCCTGGTGTTCAAGTCATTGAGTCCCTCCACCACATGAGAAGGGGAAAGTGATAATGAATGTTACCTCTTCAGTGGCAGTTTGACACATCTTTTCAGATGATTCATTACTGCTGCTCCTCCTGTCTCTCAGAGGTGTTAAGATGATTTTTACTATAGCAGTGAATACCCGACCTGGGACAAATACGCGGGTTGAATACTGTCAAATAGTTGAGTTGTGTTTGGTTTAGCTTGATGGGTACAATGGAACCATTGGAATAATTCCAAAAGTGCAAACTCCAAACTCAGTAGCCTCGGTTTTTCGGATGACTGCCTTGCCTGGTTCACCAATTACTTTGCAGACAGAGTTCAGTGTGTCAAATCGGAGGGCATGCTGTCCGGTCCTCTAGCAGTCTCTATGGGGGTACCACAGGGTTCAATTCTCGGGCCGACTCTTTTCTCTGTATATATCAATGATGTTGCTCTTGCTGCGGGCGATTCCCTAATCCACCTCTACGCAGACGACACCATTCTATATACTTCCGGCCCGTCCTTGGACACTGTGCTATCTAACCTCCAAACGAGCTTCAATGCCATACAACACTCCTTCCGTGGCCTCCAACTGCTCTTAAACGCTAGTAAAACCAAATGCATGCTTTTCAACCGATCGCTGCCTGCACCCGCATGCCCGACGAGCATCACCACCCTGGATGGTTCCGACCTTGAATATGTGGACACCTATAAGTACCTAGGTGTCTGGCTAGACTGTAAACTCATATCAAACATCTCCAATCGAAAATCAAATCAAGAGTCGGCTTTCTATTCCGCAACAAAGCCTCCTTCACTCACGCCGCCAAACTTACCCTAGTAAAACTGACTATCCTACCGATCCTCGACTTCGGCGATGTCATCTACAAAATTGCCTCCAACACTCTACTCAGCAAACTGGATGCAGTTTATCACAGTGCCATCCGTTTTGTCACTAAAGCACCTTATACCACCCACCACTGCGACTTGTATGCTCTAGTCGGCTGGCCCTCGCTACATATTCGTCGCCAGACCCACTGGCTCCAGGTCATCTACAAGTCCATGCTAGGTAAAGCTCCGCCTTATCTCAGTTCACTGGTCACGATGGCAACACCCATCCGTAGCACGCGCTCCAGCAGGTGTATCTCACTGATCATCCCTAAAGCCAACACCTCATTTGGCCGCCTTTCGTTCCAGTACTCTGCTGCCTGTGACTGGAACGAATTGCAAAATCCCTGAAGTTGGAGACTTTTATCTCCCTCACCAACTTCAAACATGTGCTATCTGAGCAGCTAACCGATCGCTGCAGCTGTACATAGTCTATTGGTAAATAACCCACCCATTTTCACCTACCTCATCCCCACACTGTTTTTATTTATTTACTTTTCTGCTCTTTTGCACACCAGTATCTCTACCTGTACATGACCATCTGATCATTTATCACTCCAGTGCTAATCTGCAAGGTTGTAATTATTCGCCTACCTCCTCATGCCTTTTGCACACAATGTATATAGACTCGCCTTTTTTGTACTGTGTTATTGACTTGTTAATTGTTTACTCCATGTGTAACTCTGTGTTGTCTGCTCACACTGCTAAGCTTTATCTTGGCCAGGTCGCAGTTGCAAATGAGAACTTGTTCTCAACTAGCCTACCTGGTTAAATAAAGGTGAAATAAATAAAAAAAGCCATGTGTCTGTATGAGAAATGTGAAAGTATTTGATGTACTTTCACAGACCCTGTCAGGTATCTCTCTAGTTAACTTGTTAATCCCAGTTTAGTACTCTGTGTGACCTTTACAGGAAATGAAGGCTTAATGTAGGTTGTGTATTCAGTCAAATCCAATCATGTCCTCGTATATTTGCTCAACAACCCCTCAGTACATGTCTGCTCCTGCCTTTGAGGCATTGAGCAGTGCTTTGGATTAGATCAAAATATCTAATTTTTTAGATATAAATGCTTGATTATTACACACCATGTCATCAGTTGTTTCTTAGATTGAGGTTATGTATATGTCTTTGGTCTTCACTCCTCAGGAGTCCTGCTGTCTCAATGGCGATTCTCCCTCTTGGTCATGTGATCCTCTGGCTGGTACCTCTGGCCATGCCTCCTGTACCACAGATTGAGTTACAGACCTGCTAAAGCGTCTGATCTATAATTCATCTACTCATGACTCATGTCAGATATAACAGAGAAACAGGGTGGGGTGGGGTGACCTTACGCATGACTGCACTGGGGTCAGTAAGTGTTCACTCGACACACGCATGCATGTCCATGCACACACGCATAAGCACGCAGACAGGCTCGTACGCACACACACAAAATGGTTACATAAGATCAGGGAGTGACTTTATCCTTGGCGGTGCACTTGTCACAGCTTTCTCACTCACAGTCTAACCTGCCTTAAATACTTGCTTAACATAACATAATATGAATCTGTGCCTCTCTGTTGTATCTCATAGGCACCACAAGAGCTACCATAGCCATTCCATTGGATCAACAGCATGTAGCAGAAGTTGAGAATCCATCTGAAGTAAAGGGGGCCCACGCAGTGTTCAGACCTCGTGAGGCCTGAAATTAGCCATGAGTCTGTGCGTGAGACATCACTTTATACCACAGCATGTGGAGGAGGGGTACAGGGGGTTTCAGAATGACCCTGTCCATACACACAAAGCCTAGGGGTATGTGAGGGTTATGAGAGCAATAACCCTGCCTAAAAATAAAAGGGGCAAAATGACAGTGGAAGATTCCATTACAAAGAGCTCCTTTGGACAAATAGAGGGAGGGCCAACGCTTTGAAGAGCACTCACAAAAGACGACCCCCCCCTCTGATTAGGTTCCCATTATTCACAGGACACACGGTAGAAATCGCAGGAGGGGTTTGAAGTGCCTGTTCAACCCATCCCAGCAGTATGCTGCATGAAATACACATACCATTCCTTAGGCAGATTCCTTAGGCAGATACACATGACCAAAAGTATGTGGAAACCTGCTCGTCGAACATCTCATTCCAAAACCATGGACATTAATTTGCTGCTATATCAGCCTCCACTCTTCTGGGAAGGCTTTCCACAAGATGTTGGAACATTGCTGCAGGGACTTGCTTCCATTCAGCCACTCACTGGAACTAAGGGGCCTAGCCCGAACCATGAAAAACAGCACCAGACCAAACTTTACAGTTGGCACTATGCGTTTGGGCAATTAGCGTTCTCCTGGCATCCGCCAAAGCCAGATTTGTCCGTCAGAATGCCAGATGGTGAAGCGTTTATACTGCTCCAGAGTCCAATGGCGGCAAGCTTTACACCACTCCAGCCAAAGCTTGGCATTGTGCATGGGGATTTTAGGCTTGTGTGCGGCTGCTCGGCCATGCAAACCCATTTCATGAAGCTCCTGACAAATAGTTATTGTGTTGACGTTGCTTCCAGAGGCCGTTTGGAACTCAGTAGTGAGTTTTGCAACCGAGGACAGGCAATTTTTACGCGCTATGCGTTTCAGAACTCGGCATTCCCATTCTGTGAGCTTGCGTGGCCTACCAATTTGCGGCTGAGCCATTGTTGCTCCTAGACGTTTCCACTTCACAGCACTGTTCGTTGACCGGGCAGCTCTATCAGGGTAAACATTTGACAAACTGACTTGTTGGAAAGGTGACATCCTATGATGGTGCCAAGGTGAAAGTCACTGAGCTCCTCAGTTCGGCCATTCTACTGTCTGTGTTTGTCTATGGAGATTGCATGGCTGTGAGCTCGATTTTATACACCTGTCAGCAACTGGTGTGGCTGAAATAGCCAAATGCACTAATTTGAAAGGGTGTCCACATACTTTTGTATATACACTTGAAGTCAGAAGTTTACATACACCTTAGCCAAATACATTAAAACTCAGTTTCACAATTCCTGACGTTTAATCCTTGTAAAAATTCTCTATCTTAGGTCAGTTAGATTCACCACTTTATTTTAAGAATGTGAAATATCAGAATAATAATAGAGAGAATGATTTATTTCAGCTTTTATTTCTTTCAACACATTCCCAGTGGGTCAGAAGTTTACATACACTCAGTTAGTATTTGGTATCATTGCCTTTAAATTGATTAACTTGAGTCAAACGTGTCAGGTAGCCTTCCACAAGTATCCCAAAATAAATTGGGTGAATTTTGGCCCATTCCTCCTGACAAAGCTGGTGTAATTGAGTCAGGTTTGTAGGCCTCCGTGTTCGCACACGCTTTTTCAGTTCTGTCCACAAATTTTCTATAGGATTGAGGTCAGGGCTTTGTGATGGCCACTCCAATACCTTGACGTTGTTGTCCATAAGCTATTTTGCCACAACTTTGGAAGTATGCTTGGGGTCATTGTCCATTTGGAAGACCCATTTGTGGCCAAGCTTTAACTTCCTGACTGATGTCTTGAGATGTTGCTCCAATATATCCACATCATTTTCTTACCTCATGATGCCATCTATTTTGTGAAGTGTACCAGTCTGTCATGAAAAATTTAAATCACCATGATAATAACTAACAATTAATAGCTTTGACCAATCCCCGAGGTTTGTAAGACCATGGGTTTCATAATAATTAGGCAAAGACTCAGCTTATGTAAAAGGTTAGTACCGTTTATTCACGAGAACGTTCTGAAGTCCATTATACAAAGAAATCCATTTTATACCTTGCTCCTTACTTACGCACATACTTTCACACAAACAGTAGATGCCCTACGCACATACATACACACGAACAGTAGGTGAGTTTTATCTTTCTCCATAGTTCTCACCACTGTGTATCACTACCCAGCTGACAGTTCCATTCCTCCGAGATTAGGGAAACCTTGAGAAGTACTTCCTGTCCTATCATAAGTTTCTCAGAGTTCTAGCCAGGTCGGGTCAAACACAGTTGAATTGTTCTCGGTATTTTCTTAGGCACACACATACACACACATTTCTCTCCCTCCCAGGTCACTTCTGAACCTAGTTGGACTTATGTTTAATACTTTAATTATTCCTTATACATTCTACATAAACTGTAATCCCTAATGGTTAAGTTTCAGGGTGGAATTATTTAATCATTATCTTTAAACATATACATTCCTTTATCACAGTCCCTCCTGCAGCAAATCACCCCCACAACATGATGCTGCCATCCTCGTGCTTCACAGTTGGGATGGTGTTCTTCAGCTTGCAAGCCCCCCCCCCCCGCCCCTTTTTCTCCAAACATAACGATGGTCATTATGGCCAAACAGTTCTATTTTTCATCAGTTTCAGCAGACCAGAGGACATTTCTCCAAAAAGTACAATCTTTGTCCCCATGTGCAGTTGCAAACCATAGTCTGGCTTTTTTATGGTGGTTTTGGAGCAGTGGCTTCTTCCTTGCTGAGTGGCCTTTCAGGTTATGTTGATATAGGACTCATTTTACTGTGGATATAGATACTTTTGTACCTGTTTCCTCCAGCATCTTCACAAGGTCCTTTGCTGTTGTTCTGGGATTGATTTGCACTTTTCGCAACAAAGTGCATTCATCTCTAGGAGACAGAACGTGTCTCCTTCCTGAGCAGTATGATGGCTGCGTGGTCCCATGGTGTTTATTCTTGCGTACTATTGTTTGTACAGATGAAGTGGTACCTTCAGGTGTTTTGAAAATTGTTTCTAAGGATGAACCAGACTTGTTGAGGTCTACAATTATTTTTCTGAGATCTTGGCTGATTTCTTTTGATTTTCCCATGATGTCAAGCTGAGTTGGAAAGTGGGCCTTGAAATACATCCACAGGTACACCACCAATTGACTCAAATTATGTCAATTAATCTATCAGAAGCTTCTAAAGCCATGACATAATTTTCTGGAATTTTCCAAGCTGTTTAACCTCTAGAGTCGAGCAATCCTGTATCCGGGAGCGTAATCATAGCCTCAAGCTCATTAGCATAACGCAACGTTAACTATTCATGAAAATCGCAAATGAAATGAAAGAAATATATTCATTTACAAGCTTAGCCAATTGTTAACAACACTGTCATCTCAGATTTTAAAAATATGCTTTTCAACCATCGCTACACAAGCATTTGTGTAAGAGGTATTGATAGCTAGCATAGCATTAGTCTAGCATTCAGCAGGCAACATTTTCACAAAAACAAGAAAAGCATTCAAATAAAATAATTTACCTTTGAAGAACTTCGGATGTTTTCAATGAGGAGACTCTCAGTTAGATAGCAAATGTTCAGTTTTTCCAAAAATATTATTTGTGTAGGAGAAATCGCTCCGTTTTGTTCATCACGTTTGGCTAAGACAAAACCCCGAAAATTCAGTCATTACAACGCCAAACTTTTTTCCAAATTAACTCCATAATATCGACAGAAACATGGCAAACGTTGTTTAGAATCAATCTTCAAGGTGTTTTTCACATATCTATTCGATGATAAATCATTCGTGGCAGTTGCCTTACTCCTGTGAACCAAATGGAAAAGTGCACGCAGCTGGAGATTGTGCAATAATTTTGATGGAGGACACCAAGCGGACACCTGATAAATGTAGTCTCTTATGGTCAATCTTCCAATGATATGCCTACAAATACGTCACAATGCTGCAGACACCTTGGGGAAACGACAGAAAGTGTAGGCTCATTCCTGGCGCATTCACAGCCATATAAGGAGACATTGGAACACAGCGCCTTCAGAATCTGGGCCATTTCCTGTTTGAAATTTCATCTTGGTTTCGCCTGTAGCATAAGTTCTGTGGCACTCACAGATAATATCTTTGCAGTTTTGGAAACGTCAGAGTGTTTTCTTTCCAAAGCTGTCAATTAATTATATGCATAGTCGAGCATCTTTTCATGACAAAATATCTTGTTTAAAACAGGAACGTTTTTTTTATCTAAAAATTAAAAGAGCGCCCCCTATATCGAAGAAGTTAAAGGCACAGTCAACTTAGTGTATGTAAACTTCTGACCCACTGGAATTGTGATGCAGTGAATTATAAGTGAAATAATCTGTCTGTAAACAATTGGTGGAAAAATTACTTGTGTCATGCACAAAGTAGATGTCCTAACTGACTTGCCAAAACTATAGTTTGTTCACACGACATTTCTGGAGTGGTTTAAAAATTTTAATGAGTTGGAGTTTTAATGACTCCAACCTAAGTGTATGTAAACTTCCGACTTCAACTGTATATATAGTGTATGCACTACAATAACAAAATTCTTCTAAGCAACAGGATTGGTCTCAAAATTGGTGTGTGTGCATGTGCGGGTGTGCGTACGTGTGTATGAAGGACTGTAGAGTACTCCCTGTCTGATGCTAGTGTCCAGTCCAGGCATGTTGCTGTCCCATCTCTGTTTGTGTGTGTTGTCCTACAAATGGCCTCTGCGATTTGTATCTGTAAGGGTAATGACCGTGGTGCTGGACCTCCATATAGCTAATAGGTAGCAACTCCCCTCTGCCCCCGTCCCCCACCCTCCCACCTCTCATATCTGCATCCTGGGTGGGTACTGTAGCCAGGTCTTACACAGTGGCCTTAAAGAGAGTGGTCCACCACTAACAGTGACTCATACTCTTTCCATCTTAACTATCTTTTTTAGATTTGAACAGTAATCCAATGAGTGTTTCAGCACCTCCAGTAAAGTCCCCGACTCCCTAGAGGATATAGGCTTCAGTGATATCATACAGGGTGGGTGGCTGGGTGTTACCCAGAACAATGGTTATGTTGTGGTCCCTCCTGTGCTGCATCATGGCAGGTGCTTATCAGAGCCTCCAGCCTTCCAGACCACTCCTTTACTCAGATCCAGCCCCAGGAGTAGATCCTACCCAGCCCAGCACCGGTCCCGGTTCGTTTCAACACCACATTGTTATGTCTGGCAGTGTTCTGTCAGATTGAGATCTTCAGTAGAAAGTGTCATTTCCTTAAGCCACTTCAGCCTCTACCACCACCTCCTAGTTCATAGTGTACATTTCCACCACATCACTCAATGCAACACAAATGTCCATGTATTAACAAAGCTATTCCTGATGAGATCTCAGAACACGATAACACTGGGCCTTGCCTTTTTGACCTTCAGGCCTCAGAAAGTATTCCCATATCCTGTTAAGTTTTTGCTATATTGTACTGTTTGTTGCGAGGATACTGGGTGGCAGTGAGTTCATATGTCATCAGTAGAATTGACCTGCGTCTGGATACCCTCTCCCATTGTGGAGATATTTCTGGTTCATGTGACTAATGGATGTAATGTAGTCTAATTTAAAGGCTTGAGGGGTATCAAATCCTTCCACACAAAGACATTAAAGACATGCTTTAGGAGGGTAGGGGTTTCTGATCCCCATTGCCCCCCATGGGACCCATAGTCATTACGCCCTCTATACCAAAGTCTGGGGTAAAACCTGACTGACTGATGTATGGAAGCTGTGCTGTGTCATCTATACTGATATAACACAGTCGTCTGTTGTTCACCTGTCTATTACTTGTGGTTTTACTTAATTCTCTATACTCGCCAATTATTATAACAGCGATTCTGATCCAACCATAAATTCATACATTGTGCCCCTGGTCTGAGAGGATGGAAGTTCAACGTGTTGCTAGATGTAGTATGTTAATGTTAACATGAAAGGAATTTAGGCTAGCGAGCAAGTATTTGAACCAGGTAGCCTAGGACAGCAAAGACTAAAAGCGTGTACTGTATGACAGAGTCATAGACTGTTTAGGCAACATGAAAGAGGAGGATGGTATTGGTATTTCTCTACAAGTAGGGTAAGTCAACATGCTTTTGTACTTGCACACACACACACACACACACACACACACACACACACACACACACACACACACACACACACACACACACACACACACACACACACACACACACACACACACACACACACAGAAATCTTGCACAGCCACATCATACTTAACCTATGTTGATTGGACTATGTTGATTTTTTTGGTATCTTTCATGTCCCACTATATTAGGCTAAGCAGAGGTGATTAGATGATGTTGAAGTTGAAATGGTGCTGAAATAGTGGAGGCAGATCCTGTTTTCTTTGTGACTTGCAGTAACTCTCCGTGGATCTAAATCAATAGTTGTTTAGTAGTCCAAAAGTATCGTAAACATTGCTTTACCATGCTGTAGGTCATGTAACTGCTTGTTACATGCAACATGTTAAGTGGACTTTACCAGACAGATGGTGCTCTCTGGTTTTGTAATGAAACAAATGTGTGGTTGAATTTATTCTGCCATTGTGTCTTCTTATTGTCTCTGCCTTAGGCCTATATATCACGGTGTCAAGACATAACACGTTACAGAGCAAACAACACAATCATCACAACACATAGGTTGTAATGTGGCTTTTTTTCCTGGATTAGCTTCCCCAGGGATTTTACCCACGCACCAAAGCTGATAAGAACATCTCCAGTAGTGTAGGTTAGAGAGAAAGTGAAACAAGAAACTGTAATGTAAAATAAAGTATAGTATTAGTGCTTTGTAGTCAGGCCTAGCCATAAAATGCAAAACAATCATTAATCAACATGCCCAGGATCAAGTTCGATATCTGACACATTCATTTTTACAATGTAACTGTATACAGTAGAGTTTCATTGGATTACAGATAAGACCTACTATTCTGTATACTGTAGTTTGTGTCATTATTTTATTGCTTTATTATTCTGACTTTTACTGTTTTGTATACCCCTGCTGTCAACAGCAACACACCCGCTGCATGTGCAATATGATATTTTCTCTGGAGGGTGACACCTGCTTTATGTTCTGTAGTAATTGTTTCCAGGGCCTCTCCCTATGGTCTTGACATTTTTGTGCCGAGGTAATGTTTCCTTGCTTTGATAGGGTAAATAGCTGCCTGTCCATTGTGCTCAATGTTAGTTCCACATGGAATCATAAGAGAGAAGACCAGACCTCGACAGGAGAAGGGGAATTCTGGGGAATTCCTGTAGCATTCCGATTGTCTTCCGAGTTTGACTATTAGTAATCATTGTAGGAAAAGCTCAGTGCCATGGAGTCAAGTGATTGTACTCCTCACCGCCATGTTTACATTACCAGTTGTAAAGCTTTTAATGCCTCTGTGTTTACTGTTCAGAGGAACAACTGATGTTCTATAGGAAGAGTCCCCAGAGAAACACAATCTCACAACCTTGGGCAACTTGTAAAAATAGTCCTGCAATTCATTTTCATATTCTTTCACTCTCAACAATTAACACATTCCGTTTTTGCCTCTCCAGAAGAAAAGCTATAATGAAGAGCGAGGGGACCTGATGGATTGGGTTTCAGCACGTTGAGGAAAGAATCTCAGAAAAGTGCCAAAGAGTAGTGCTCCTCGTGATCTTATCGACAGAAAAAAAAGACAAATAAACCGATGTGGGCTAAAATGCCTCTTATCTGTGTTTATAGTCACAGAGAACTGAGAGAGCAGAGGGGAACAGCTAAGGAGCTCCAGGAGCTCTACAAGGTGTCGAAAGCATTCCACAGGGGTGCTGAGCCATTTTGACTCCAATGCTTCCCACGGTTGTGTCAAGTTGTCTGGATGTCCTTTGGGTGGTGGACCATTCTTGATACACACGGGAAACTGTTGAGTGTGAAAAACCAAGCATCGTTGCAGTTCTTGACACAAACTGCTGCGCCTGGCCCCTACTACCATACCCCTTTCAAAGGCATTTAAATATTGTCTTCCACATTCACCCTCTGAATGGCACACATACACAATCCATGTCTCAATTGTCTCAAGGCTTGAAAAACCTTTAACCTGTCTTCTCCCCTGCATCTACAATGATTGAAGTGGATTTAACAAGTGACATCAATAAGTGATTATGGTTTTCACTTGGATTTACCTGGTCAGTCTGTCATTGAAAGTAGAGGTGTTCTTAGTATTTTGTATACTAGTGTATATATGTACAGTATCAGTCATCCCATCTGCTTTGCGCTTAGTAAGACTATCAAATGTTTTTCAACAGGACAATGACCCAACACACCTCCAGGCTGTGTAAGGTCTATTTGACCAAGGAGGGTGATGGAGGTACGCATCAGATGACCTCGCCTCCACAATCACCTGACCTCAACACAATTGAGATGGTTTGGGATGAGGTGGACCGCAGTGTGAAGGAAAAGCAGCCAACAGGTGCTCAGCATATGTGGGAACTCCTTCAAGACTGTTGGAAAAGCATTCCTCATGAAGCTGGTTGAGAGAATGCCAAGAGTGTGCAAAGCTGTCATCAAGGCAAAGGGTGACTACTTTGAAGAATCTCAAATCTCAAATATATTTAGATTGGTTTAACACTTTTTTTGGTTACTGCATGATTCCATATGTGTTATTTAATAGTTTTGATTTCTTCAGTATTATTATACAATGTGGAAAATAGTAAAAATGAAGAAAAACCCTTGAATGAGTAGGCGTGGCCAAATTTTTGACTGGTACCGTATATACAAAGCGCATTGGTAAAGTATTCAGACCCCTTGACTTTTTCCACATTTTGTTACGTTACAGCCTTATTTGAAAATGTATGAAATATTTTTTTCCCTCATCAATCTACACACAATACCCCGTAATGACAAGGCGAAAACAGGTTTTTAGACATTTTATTCAAAATAAAAACAGAAATACCTCATTTACGTAAGTATTCAAGCGTCACGTCTGGAGGAAACCAGGCACCGCTCATTACCTGGCCAATACCATCCCTATGCTGAAGGATGGTGGTGGCAGCATCATGCTGTGGGGATGTTTTTCAGAGGCAGGGACTGGGAGACTAGTCAGGATCGAGGGAAAGATGAACGGAGCAAAGTACTGAGAGATCCTTGATGAACACCTGCTTCAGAGCGCTCATGATCTGGGGGCAAAGGTTCACCTTTCAACAGGACAACAACCATAAGCAGAAGGCAAGACAACGCTTCGGGACAAGTCTCTGAATGTCCTTGAGTGGCCCAGCCAGAGCCAGAACTTGAACCCGATTGGACATCTCTGGAGAGCTGAAAATAGCTGTGCAGCGACGCTTCCCCATCCAACCTGACAAAGCTTGAGAGGATCTGCAGAGACGAATGGGAGAAAGTACCAAAATACAGGTGTGCCAAGCTTGCAGCATCATACCCAAGAAGACCTAAGGCTGTAATTGTATCCTAAGGTGCTTCAACAAAGTACTGAGTAAAGGATCTGAATGCTTATGTAAATGTGGTATTTCATTTTTTTATTTTTTATAAATTAGCAAAAATGTTTGTCATTATGGGGTAATGTGTGTAGACTGATGAGGGGAAAAAATGATTTAATACATTTTAGAATAAGGCTTTACCGTAACAAAATGTGGAAAAAGTCATTTAGAACTACATTTATAATCATCATAGTGAAATTACCATCCCTGCCTCAGATCTGTAAAGGTGCCTGGTTTTAGTCATTGTCTGTGGAGCCTTAGATCAACTTCCCTTTAACCGTTGTCTTCATATGACGGTTATGGGTTAATACTTTTCAAGTGTCTGTGTGTGTTTGTATGTGTGTGCGTACATGAGGTGTATGTGTGTGTGTGGTCATGGGGACTGCAGTGGGGGAGGCTGGGTGTTTCAGAGCACATAATAAAAATGTCCAACTGCTTGTGGAGCCACAGTTCGGTTGTCTGGGTTGGGCAGCCACGTTGGGCATTGTATTTGGGTCCAGTGTATCACTTCCTTAGTGAGATTGTGGATTGTTAGGGGAACAATGGTGTGTTTCGCCTTGAAAGAACACTTCAATCACTCGCTATGCTATAAACCAGAAGTATACAGTTGTTCTGAGACAAAAAAAGTACTTTTCCCACTGTTATCATTTGAATGCAGCTCATACAACAATCATAAAAAATGAATCATAATGCATATATGTAATATATATAGATTTGGATGTTACCCAACAATTAGTAGTCATAATTGTGACCTGTTTTAGGAAGCTACGCCTATGTCGCATGTCACTACTTCACTGGAGAGGCATTTAAACTTTTTGTAATCAAAATGCGTTTTTTGGCAGAAATGCCTTCTGGAACATGTGAACTTTCATATGCCTTAATAATAAATGTGCATTCCTTCTGTAAATACAAAAACAAAATGTTAAATTACGAGCATAGTTGGTTTAGCCACGTAAAAAGACAGGAATCTTCCCACTAGCCATGATTGGCTGAGATAATGGTTGGGCTGGACATGCCGGTAGATGTATTTGGATTGGTCTACCATGTAGCATGCTTCTGTCTATAACGTGAGCTGCTCAGTATGCGTTGATTATCCTTTCTACTGTGGCCTTTTTGAAAGACCATCAAAAACATCAAAAGTTTTGCCAACTTTTCTCAACAACATTGATGCTCTTAATTTAGCAGGAGCTATCGACAGATCAGTTGGAAAAGTTGTGATGGGCTACTTTCTGCACATGCCATGGTAAGTGTGAAACGGAGAGATTTGATGCAATGCTGGCCAAACAAGATGTAGCTACAAACAAAACATAATGCGTTCATGCATGTGTTCAGGTAAGAGTCAAGCAAGCTACATCAGAAAGTGGTTTTCATTGCAAGTTAGAGTGTACTGTTCGCTAGCTAGAGAACATTAGCTTGCTGACACGCTATGATCTGTGTAGTAATAATATTCTAATCAGAAATCCATTTGCATTGCTCGTTATAGCCGAATGTTTTTTAGTTAAATTTTTTTTACCCCTTTTTCATGGTATCCAATTGTTTTTAGTAGCTACTATCTTGTCTCATTGCTACAACTCCCGTACTGGCTCGGGAGAGACGAAGGTTGAAGGTTATGCGTCCTCCGATACACCAGCCAACCAAGCCGCACTGCTTCTTAACACAGCGCGCATCCAACCTGGAAGCCAGCCGCACCAATGTGTTGGAGGAAACACCGTGCACCTGGCAACCTTGGTTAGCGCGCACTGCGCCCGGATCGCCACAGGAATCGCTGATGCGCGATGAGACAAGGATATCCCTACCAGCCAAACCCTCCCTAACCCTGACGACGCCAGGCCAATTGTGCGTCGCCCCACGGACCTCCCGGTCATGGCCGGTTACGACGGAGCCTGGGCGCGAACCCAGGGTCTCTGATGGCACAGCTGGCGCTGCAATACAGCACCCTTAACCACTGCGCCACCCGGGAGGCCCATTATAGCCTAATCCCTCGAGGGCACCAAGCTCCCCAGCATTGTGCACTCCTGCCACCATCATTACGCACACCTGCCTTCCCCTATCACGCGCTTCAGCGATTATTGGACTCACCTGGACTCAGTCACCTCTATCATTACCTTCACTACATATGTCTGGTTCCCCGCTCTGTTCCCTGCTTCAGCAA
The DNA here is from genome assembly GCF_036934945.1 of Oncorhynchus masou masou. Classification (NCBI taxonomy): domain Eukaryota; kingdom Metazoa; phylum Chordata; class Actinopteri; order Salmoniformes; family Salmonidae; genus Oncorhynchus; species Oncorhynchus masou. The sequence continues at coordinate 26,044,915 of NC_088243.1, forward strand.
TGATTGTCTTATGTCCCTGTTTACCCGTGTGCTGACGCTGTTCCTGTCTTGTTTCATGTCTGTTCCCGAGTAAATGTTTGACTCCCCTTACCTGCTTCTCATCCCCGATGTCGGTCCTTACAAATTTGAAATGTTTTGATTTGTTTAACACTTTTTTGGTTACTACATGATTCCATATGTGTTTTTTCATAGTGGTGATGTCTTCTCTATTATTCTACAATGTAGAAAATAGTACAAATAAAGAAAAATTCTTGAATGAGTATGTGTGTCCAAACTTTTGGCTGGTACTGTAGGTCAAGGACTATATTTTCCTTATTGTAGGCTAATATATTCATCACTTTTAGTCTTGAATTATTTGGTTGTTTACTACAGTACTCACTCTGTTTAGCACATGGCCTCACATGTGAATCCTTAAAGAGAAGGGTGGGGCTAAGGCGTAAGAGCGCGTGAACAATTCTGAATGGGTGTAGACAAAGAATAGCTCTCCAGTAGGTTTAACAAAACATTTAAGGACCATTTTCTTAAAAGTGGGGTTACAAGTTGATGAACTTTCAATGTAGAATTACTTTCCCATTGTTCCTCAACTGCAGTGTATAATATAACAATTTCTTGCTCTTGAGTCTCTACTTTTATCCAATGTAAAAAACGGAATTTCAAATTTAGCTACATAGGACCGTATCCAGGTGGTGGGTCACAATTTGCAATGACTTACATCTAGATAGTATCAATTAAGACATGGGTTTAAGTTTTTGATTGCAGCTCCCTTAGCTCACTCTGCCAAGTTTTTCATCAAGTACAGTATGTGGGGGGAAAAATCTAATTTTGGCAGATAAAATTTCCCAACATCAGATCGTCTTCCTGACGATTAGTACTTGAAAAAGCTATTTTTATCTCTTCTGTTCTTTGGTAGAAATGTGTCATAGTCACAAAGGGTATTCTGTAGAGAACCCAATCCTCTGACGTGAGGCTACACTACCTTAGCTGCTCCCTCCTGCCAACACAACCATGCCCACCTCCACAAATATGCAGTCAAGTACACACTTGTTGCTCTCGCAGTAACCCCCTCCCCTCTATGTATTTTCCACCAACACTAAAAACCATTGGAATGGGCAAAACAAAGGTATAGTGCTGGCTGTCCTCCCACCATTTCTTAACACATTAAATATACTCACATGTACATTTCAACAGTCCCTGTGTAGGTAACAAGGGAAGCAATGAAATGGCAATGATTACTTTATGGTCTTAATTAAATGTAATTGAGACCATTTCAGAAAGGAAACACCACTTGTATGTTTAACCATTTATTCAAAAAAATTACAATGCAGTTTGGCGTTAAGGCACTGCTTCTTCAGGGTAGCACACTGCCAGACCGACGCATCATATGAATATGATAATATAACTACAGGCAATGAGCACAATATGCCATATCAAATCCCCTCAAGGAAGAAACACAGAACCCAGACAGGTCAATGCTGGGGTGGTTGTGGGATATCAGAAACAGCAAGCGTAGTGAGTAACAGCTAGTTATAGAAGAAATGCAGCAAGAGACACCAGCGCATGCGTGTGTGTGACATCCGGCATTAAGGAAGCATGTGTTTAACTGGTCAACTTAAGTACACTGCATGTGGGTAGAGTGTAAATCGAATTGGTACAATATCCACTGATGCGATCAGCTGATGCCACCCTACTCAGGGGTTCCCTTCTGAACTGGCTCCACTTTATTTCAGAAAGGAAACACCACGTGTACAGTACGTTAGGTTTTCTGTTAGCCGGCAATTGCATTGGACAAGCAAGAAGCTTCAAAGATCAAAACTATTTTAAGGCAGTCTGACAAACCCCTAAAGTTGATTTACAAACTGTACCAAGGGTTGATGACAGAAAACATGTCAAACAAAAATGTGAGGAAGACCAGGGAGATGCTATTGATGATGAAGAATGGGTACAGATGTTAGAATGCCCAGTCAAGTTCATATAATCTCAGACATAAATTACTGCAGTTTAAGACCATCCATAGAACATATTATATTATATTATTATTATATGAATTTTTCTGCTGGAGGTGTAAAACACAAAAGGGGACATATTTGCGTATGTTATGGTCTTGTGAAGGCTAGCTGAATTCTGGCAAAGAGTATGTTCTTTTATCTCAGGATTGCTACAGAATCTCCCTTATTCTTGTTTTTTTTTGCTTGTAAATGTTGATACTTGATCATGGCAACGGGTGGCTACTTTGAAGAATCTCAAATATAAAATATATTTTGATTTGTTTAAAACGTTTTTGGTTACTACATGATTCCATATGTTATTTCATAGTTTTGATGTCTTCACAATTATTCTGCAATGTAGAAAATAGTAAAAATAAAGAAAAACCCATGAATGAGTAGGTGTGTCCAAACTTTTGACTGGTACTGTAGGTCCTTGATGGTAAGAAGCTTGGCCCCAGTGATGTACGGGGCCGCACGCACTAACCTCTGTTACGTCTTATGATCCGGATGCCGAGCAGTTGCCATACCAGGCGGTGATGCAACCGGTCAGGATGCTCTCAATCGTGTAGCTGTAGAACATTTTGAAGATCTGGGGACCCATGCCAAATATTTTCAGTCTCCTGAGGGGGAAAAGGTGTTGTCGTTGTTGTTCGTCCTAGGGTCCTTAGCATAGTGATGATTTTTGTGGGCACTATGGTGTTCATAGCCTGCTGCTGGAAAAACGTATTTGTTATGGCTTTATATCCCCTGCTACAGTTGAAGTCGGAAGTTTACATACACCTTAGACAAATACATTTAAAGTCAGTTTTTCACAATTCCTGACATTTAATCCTAGTAAAAATGAGCATTCAGCATTAATTTATTTTATCACATTCCCAGAAATTTACGTACACTCAATTAGTATTTGGTAGCATTGCTTTTAAATTGTTTAACTTTAGTCAAACGTTTCAGGTAGCCTTCCACAAGCTTCCAACAATAAGTTGGGTGAATTTTGGCCCATTCCTCCTGACAGAGCTGGTGTAACTGAGTCAGGTTCGCAGGCCTCCTTGCTCACACATGCTTTTTTAGTTCTGCCCAAAAATGTTCTATAGGATTTAGGTCAGTCTTTTGTGATGGCCACTCCAATACCTTGACTTTGTTGTCCTTAAGCCATTTTGCCACAACTTTGGAAGTATGCTTTGGGTCATTGTCCATTTGGAAGACCCATTTGCGACTACGCATTAACTTCCAGACTGATGTCTTGAGATGTTGCGTCAATATATCCACATAATTTTTGTCCCTCATGATGCCATCTATTTTGTGAAGTGCACTTGTCCCCCCTGCAGCAAATCACCCCCACAACATGATGTTGCCACCCTCGTGCTTCACAGATGGTGTTCTTCAGCTTGCAAGCCTCCCCTTTTTCCTCCAAACATAATGATGGTCATTATGGCCAAACAGTTCTATTTTTGTTTCATCAGACGAGAGGACATTTCTCCAAAAAGTTAAATACATCCACAGGTAAACCTCCAATTTACTCAAATTATATCAATTAGCCTGTCAGAAACCTCTAAGGCCGTGACATAATTTTCTGGAATTTTCCAAGCTGTTTAAAGGCACAGTCAACTTAGTGTATGTAAACTTCTGACCCACTGGAATTGTGATACAGTGAATTATAAGTCAAATAATCTGTCTGTAAACAATTGTTGGAAAAATTACTTGTGTCATGCACAAAGTAGATGTCCTAACCGACTTGCCAAAACTATAGTTTGTTAACAATTCTTTTTTGGAGTGGTTAAAAAATGAGTTTTAATGACTCCAACCTAAGTGTATGTGAACTTCCGACTTCAATTGTATATTGTGGATAAAAGTAACCTGTCTAACAGAACACAGAGAGTGTTCTTTAATGGAAGCCTCTCCAACATAATCCAGATAGAATCCGGAATTCCCCAGGTCAGCTGTCTAGGCCCCCTTACTCTTTTAAATCTTCACTAACAAGTAAAGCCAGTCTGTCTATATATGCGAATGTCTCAACACTATACATGTCAGCTACTACAGTGACTGAAATGACTGCAACACCTAACAAAGAGCTGCAGTTAGTTTCAGAATGGGTGGCAAGGATTAAGTAAGGAATAAAAGTATTGTATTTGGGATAAATCATTCACTAAACCCTAAACGTGTTATGGTCAAAACATATTGATACAACAGTAGCAAAGATGGTGAAAAGTCTGTCCATATTAGGTGCTGCTCTACCTTGTTAACAGCACAAGACAGGTCCTACAGGTCCTACAGGTCAACAAGACAGGCCCTACAGGCTTTAGTTTTGTCGCACGTGGACTACTGTTCAGTCGTGTGGTCAGGTGCCACAAAAAGGGACTTTGCAATTGCAATTGGCTCAGAACAAAGGCTGGCCCTTGGATGTAAACTCAGGAAAAAAAGAAACTTCATCTCACTGTCAACTGTGTTAATTTTCATCAAAATGAACATGTGTAAATATTTGTATGAACATAACAAGATTCAACAACTGAGACATAAACGGAACAAGTTCCACAGAAATTGAATAATGTGTCCCTGAACAAAGGGGGCGGTCAAAGTCAAAAGTAACAGTCATTATCTGGTGTGGCCACCAGCTGCATTAAGTACTCCTCATGGACTGCACCAGAATTGCCAGTTCTTGCTGTGAGATGTTACCCCACTCTTCCACCAAGGCACCTGCAAGTTCCCGGACATTTCTGGTGGGAATGGCCCTAGCCCTCACAGGTCCAAGACGTGCTCAATGGGATTGAGATCCGGGCTCTTCGCTAGGCCATGGCAGAACACTGGCCAACGTGCAATAATTGGAAAATAAAATCAATGACCTATGAGCAAGATTAAACTACCAACGGGACATTAAAAATGTTAATATCTTATGTTCCACAGAGTCGTGGCTGAACGAAGACCTGAACAACATACAGCTGGTGGGTTTTACACTGTATCGGCAGGATAGAACAGCAGTCTCTGGTAAGACAAGGTGTGGTGGTCTATGTATATTTGTAAACAGCTGGTGCATGATATCTAAGGAAATCTTGAGATTTTGCTCGCCTGAGATATAGTATCTCATGATAAGCTGCAGACCACACTATCTACCGAGAGAGATGCTGGCATTAAGGCACTCAATGAACTGTATACCGCCATAAGCAAACAGGAAAACACTCATCCAGAGGCGGCGCTACTAGTGGCCGTGGATTTTAATAAAGGGAAACTTAAATCCATCTTACCAGATTTCCACCAGCATGATAAATGTGCAACCAGAAGGAAAGAAACTCTTGACCCTCTTTACTCCACACACAGAGATGCATACAAAGCTCTCCCTCATCCTCCATTTGGCAAATCAGACCATAATTCTATCCTCCTGATTCCTGCTTACAAGCAAAAATTAAAGCAGGAAGCACCAGTGACTCGGTCAATAAAAAAGTGGTCAGATGAAGCAGATGCTAAGCTACAGTACTGTTTTTCTAGCACAGATTGGAATATGTTCCGGGATTCATCCTATGGCATGGAGGAGTACACCACATCAGTCATTGGCTTCATCAATAAGTGCATCGATGGCGTTATCTCCACAGTGGCTGTACGTAAATACCCCAACCAGAAGCCAGGTTGGGGTATGGCAACATCTGCACTGAGCTAAAGGTTTAAGCTATCGCTTTCAAGGAGCAGGACACTAACCAGGAAGCTTATAAGATATCCCGCTATAGCCTCCAATGAACCATCAAACAGGAAAAGATTTTCGGATGTGGCAGGGCTTGCAAACAATTACAGACTACACATGGAAGCACAGCCACAAGCTGCCCAGTGACACGAGCCTACCAAACGAGCTAAATTACTTCTGTGCTCGCTTCGAGGCAAGTAACAGTGAAACATGTATGAGAGCATCAACCGTTCAGGACGACTGTGTGATCACGCTCTCCGTAGCCAATGTCAGTAAGATCTTTAAACAGGTCAGCATTCACAAGGCCGCAGGGCCAGACGGATTACCAGGACGTGTACTCCGAGCATGCTCTGACCAACTGACAAGTGTCTTCACTGACATTTTCAACCTCTCCCTGTCTGAGTTTATAATACCAACATGTTTCAAGCAGACCACCAAAGTCCCTGTGCCCAAGAACACTAAGGTAACCTGCCTATATGACTACCGACCCGTACCACTTATGTCTTTAGTCATGGAGTGCTTTGAAAGGCTGGTCATAGCTCAAATCAAGGCTCCCGCGCCTCAGTCGGCTTATCAGGCTCCCGCGCCTCTGCCTCGCTCTGCCCGGCTCTACAGGCTCCCGTGCCTCTACAGGCTCCCGCTCCTTTGCCCGGCTCTCAGGCTCCTGTGCCTTAGCAGAATTGACCATCCCGCTCCTGGTCCTTGGTCCTCGCTAGACGGAATGTAGTTAGCAGCCATCTTGAAATGAGGTCATCGGCTCGGCCTGCCCTTATAAATTCGTAAGTCCCACCAAAGATGTGAAAGCACTGATCGATAGCCAAGATACTCAGCTTTCTGCAGACACCCTGCTTTTGCAGATAAGGGCTACCGTTCCTATACCAGACTCCATTTAATAAAACAAATCCAATAGGGTCCCCAAATATGGGGACTTTACACTTAAGAGGTTTAATGCCGTTTTGTTTGTACAGCTTGTTAGGCCCACCGTCACGTCTACTCCCTCTCCGGCTCGCAACGTTTATTCATTATTACGCACACCTGCCACCATCGTTATGTGCACCTGCGCTTCATGAGACTCATCTGGACTCCAACACCTTCCTGATTACCTCCCCTTTGGTTCTTGTGTTTCTTGTTTTGTTCCATGTTTAATTTATTATTACATTCACTCCCTGTACTTGCTTCCCGACTCCCAGCGCACATGTTACACCCACATTGTGTCAAGTCACTCCGGTTCACACTGACTATGTGTGCAGAAAGTAGTTCATCACAACTTTTTCCCAATGATCTTTGTCGATAGGGCCTGTTACATTCAGGGTAGCAATTGTGTTGAGAGCAGTAGCCACACTTTTGTAATTCCACATGGTTAATGTTATGTCTTTCAAAAAAGCCACCATAGCAAGGATTATCTACACATACTGAGCAGCTCATGTTATAGACAGAAGCATGCTACATGGCAGACCAATTCAAACTCATCTCTCGGCATGTCCAGCCCATCCATTATTTCAGCCAATAATGGATAGCGGGTTCCTGGCTTTTTCCATGGCTAAACCAACTAGGCTCGTAATTTAACTATTTATTTTGAATTTAGAGATAGCAGGCACATGAAAGTTCACATGTTCAAGAAGGCATTTCTGCCCAAAAGCACATTTTGATGTAAAAATAATTGGTTCAAATGAATCTCCTGTGAAGTAGTGACCTGCGACATATGCCTAGCTTCCTGAAATGAGTCACAAATCAGCCTAAACTTACTGCTGCAGATAACAATTAAGTAATCTAACTATATTGATTGAAATTATACCTTAAAATGTATGTAATAGTGTGACTCATTGCAACAGTGTATACTAATGAGCTTGCAAATCCAGAAAAGCAGCAAGTTAGCTATACAAGTACAGTAATCCAGACAAGTCTGTATGTTGAATGTGTTCTAGCTTAAACTATGTAAGGGAATAGGGTTTGAAGATAATTGTGCAAACTGTAAAGTGTAACTGCCAGCACAAGTCACATTTACTAAAGTGACTGAGATGAAACCATAAACTCTATTGCTGATAGTGTGTGTTGCAGCGGTCTCGTGAGCTGCGCGACACACAGTGACAGCTACTATTGATATAGATTGCTGCAGAGAGACTGAAATACTATCAATTCACCATGATAAGCATCATCTACTTGCTCATGTCATCAAGAAAACATAGGCCTGTATCATTAGCCTAGCATAGGCTACTTCCTCCATGTCAAATCAAATGTATTCCTCACAAATGGTAAGCAGATGTTATTGCTTGTAGCGAAATGCTTGTGCTTCTAGTTCAAATCAAATCAAATTTGATTTGTCACATTCGCCGAATACAACCGTAGAGTGAATTGGTTACTTACAAGCCCTTAACCAACAATACCTAAAAAAAGTAAGAGATAAAAATAACAAATAAAAGAGCAGCAGTAAAAGAACAATAGGTTATCTACAGGAGGTACCGGTACAGAGTCAATGTGTGGGGGCACCGGTGTCAAGATAATTGAGGTAATATGTAGGTAGAGTTATTAAAGTGAACATGCATAGATAATAACAGAGAGTAGCAGCAGCGTAGAAGAGGGGGGGGGATAATGCAAATGGTCTGGGTAGCCAATTGATTAGATAGATCTTATGACTTGGGGATAGAAGCTGTTTAGAAGCCTCCTGGACCTAGACTTGCAGAGAGTGGTCTATGACTAGGGTGGCTGGAGTTTTCCTCTGACACCGCCAAACATGGCTGTTTAACAGTCTGATGGCCTTGAGACAGAAGCTATTTTTCAGTCTCTCGGCCCCAGCTTTGATGCACCTGTACTGACCTCACCTTCTGGCTGGTAGGGGGTGAACAGGCAGTGGCTCGGTGGTTGTTGTCCTTAATGATCTATTTGGTCTTCCTGTGCTTTTGGTGTCCAGGAGGGCAGGTAGTTTGCCCCCGGTAAAGCATTGTGCAGACTGCACCACCCTCTGGAGAGCCCTGCGGTTGTTGGCGGTGCAGTTGCCGTGCCAAAAGATTTTGTGAGGGTTTAAGTGACAAAACACATTCCTTCAGCCTCCTGAGGTTGAAGAGGCGTTATTGCGCCTTCCTCACCACACTGCCTGTGTGGGTGGACCATTTTAGTTTGTCCGTGATGTAGAGGATCTTAAAACTTTCCACCTTCTCCACTGCTGTCCCGTCGATGTGGATAGGGGGGTGCTCCGTCGGCTGTTTCCTGAAGTCCACGATAATCTCCTTTGTTTTGCTGATGTTGAGTGTGAAGTTGTTTTCCGGACACCACACTCTGAGTGCCCTCACCTCCTCCCTATAGGCTGTCTCGTCGTTGTTGCTGATCAGGCCAACTTCTGTTGTGTCATCTGCAAACTTGATGATCGAGTTGGAGGCGTGCACAGCCACACAGTCATGGGTGAACAGGGAGTACAGGAGGGGACTGAGCACTTACCCTTGTGGCACCCAGGGTTGAGGATCAGCGAAGTGGAGATGTTGTTTCCTACCTTCACCACCTGGGGGTGGCCCGTCAGGAAGTCCTGGACCCAATCGCACCGGGCAGGGTTCAGACCCAGGGCCTCAAGCTTAATGATGAGCTTGGAGGATACGAAGGTATTGAATGCTGAGCTATAGTCAATGAACAGCATTCTTACATAGGTATTCCTCTTGTCCAGATGGGATAGGGCAGTGTGCAGTGTGATTGCGATTGCATCATCTGTGGACCTATTGGGGCGGTATGCAAATTTCAGTGGGTCTAGGGTGACAGGTAAGGTGGAGGTGATATGACCCTTGACTAGTATCTCAAAGCACTTCATGATGACAGAAGTGATTGCTACATGGCGATAGTCATTCAGTTCAGTTACCTTTGCTTTCTTGAGTACAGGAACAATGGTGGCCATCTTGAAGCATGTGGGGACAGCAGACTGGGATAAGGAGATATTGAATATGGGCAAGGGATGGTTCTCTGTGATGGGTTTATGCTAGCACACAGATTGCCTCAAAACTGGCAATGGGAACAAACAAATACAATAGCCTAGTTTGTAGCCAACTATTGCCTGACAAAAGTAGAGCAGCAACATGGTTTTTTCCTCACAATGAATGACATCCCCACAGCAGACAAATATTGCAACATGAGCATCTGAAATGACTCGAGCGAGGTTCAAACAACTAGTGAATATTCGCAAAGAAAGTTTTTAGCAGAAAGAGCAAGCATAGCGAGTAACAGCTAGTTACAGCAGCAACACAGCAAGAAACACCAGCGCATGCATGTGCTTGAAATCTGGCATTGAGGAATCATGTGTAGAACTGGCCAACTTAAATAGACCGCATGTATATAGAGTGTAAATCCAATACCGGCGGTGCATAAAGATGGCAGCCCCCATGCACTTATCATAAATTCTTTGTTTGGCTAAGTTCACTCTACTGTACATTGCTCTCCTTTACTCTTTTTTGCATGGTGATTATCACAGTATGCATGATCCGAATTTTAGCTTCAAGATGCCGACGAAGAAATAAATGAAAAAGTAGATTATGTTGATTTATTGGCACATTGAAGTATATCGCGCGCCATAGTTTACAAACTTAGTGGATGGTGCTAAAACAATTAGGTCGTATCTGAATTCAGCCATATTTATGCACGTTTCCATTCTGAATTGGCTACACTTTATAACATTGATTGATCCATTGTTTTGACAATTGACTCATCATTTAATGTCGAATGAAGTCGTTAACCTCTCGATTGAAGTGGGAATAGCAGAGTAATGCTTAAAGAGTAGGATTGACACCAAACTATCCAAATCCCTGGGAATGGATTATGTAATGAAGGCCTAATATCAGGCCAGTCTGTTGGCTCTCCTAGCTTGTATGTGAGAGAGTTCAGACGAAATAGTCTGCTCTGAGTGACATAATGTGCATGACAAAGGAACAGAAACGAGGGGATGGATGGAGGGGACATGTGAACATTGGCTACTGGAGGGTAATTATATTGTTTAATAGGTTCATTGTATTGCATTATTTGGCTGTAGACACATCATCACCCAGACCAAGGCTGTGTCCTATTGATCCTCTCATCTACCACCTGCTAACACAATAGACCAGGAGGAGCTCCTGGATCCTTTAGACCTGCATTTGTTTGGATCACGTGACTGCAGTTCTTTGTGGCTCCAGACCTTTGGATCCCCCCAGCACCAGTTTTAAGGGTGTTCCCTTAAAACTGAAGTATGTGATCAGGCAGGGTAGTGTTGTGGGCAGCACACCAGTGAAACTGGGCTCTCATAGGTAGGACCTTGGATGAGGTCAGGGTTCAGGCCAGGGCTCTTGCTCTGGGGTTTGGGTTAGTGGTGGGATAGTTTAGGAGTTCTCTCTTCCAGAGAGAATAAACCAGGTGGGAGAGGTTGTTGAGTGGAGTGGTCACCTCCAATGCCTTTGACCCACTTAGCACAATGCTAGCTGGCTCTTAAAGCCCCTCCAAACTCATGCATCCTTTACTTCTCCCTCTTGGTCATTGTATCCAGTGTCCTCTCCCCACTGGAATCCCATCATAGTGAGACTCTTTGGAGCACAGTCACAAAGGCTGGAGAAAGTAATCTGGCAACCCCCTCTGTTGCCCCGTGACAACTCCCAACCACCAATTATCAACAGTACTGCACTGCAAACCTGTCTTTCAAAGAGTTGAGATTGTGTATGGTGGATGTGTGCATGCATGTACAGTGCCTTAGGAAAGTATTCAGACCCCTTGACTTTTTCCACATTTTGTTACGTTTTTTTCCATATTTTAGCGTTATTCTAAAATGTATTAAATTGTTTTTTTCATCATCAATCTACACACAATACCCCATGATGACAAACATTTGTAGAAATATTTGCTAATTTATACAATGCCTTGCGAAAGTATTCGGCCCCCTTGAACTTTGCAACCTTTTGCCACATTTCAGGCTTCAAACATAAAGATATAAAACTGTATTTTTTTGTGAAGAATCAACAACAAGTGGGACACAATCATGAAGTGGAACAACATTTATTGGATATTTCAAACTTTTTTAACAAATCAAAAACTGAAAAATTGGGCGTGCAAAATTATTCAGCCCCCTTAAGTTAATACTTTGTAGCGCCACCTTTTGCTGCGATTACAGCTGTAAGTCGCTTGGGGTATGTGTCTCTATCAGTTTTGTACATCGAATTTTTTTCCCATTCCTCCTTGCAAAACAGCTCGAGCTCAGTGAGGTTGGATGGAGAGCATTTGTGAACAGCAGTTTTCAGTACTTCATGATTGTGTCCCACTTGTTGTTGATTCTTCACAAAAAATGTTTGAAGCCTGAAATGTGGCAAAAGGTCGCAAAGTTCAAGGGGGGGGAATACTTTCGCAAGGCACTGTGAATAAATAAAAACAGAAGTATCACATTTACATAAGTATTCAGACCCTTTACTCAGTACTGCGTTGAAGCACCTTTGGCAGCGATTACAGCATTGATGGTTCTTGGGTATGATGCTGCAAGCTTGGCACACCTGTATTTGGGGAGTTTCTCCCATTCTTCTCTGCAGATCCTCTCAAGCACTGTCAGGTTGGATGGGGAGCGTTGCTACACAGCTATTTCCAGGTCTCTCCAGAGATGTTTGATCAGGTTCAAGTCTGGGCTCTGACTGGGCCACTCAAGGACATTCAGAGACTTGTCCGGAAGCCACTCCTGCGTTGTCTTGGCTGTGTGCTTAGGGTCGTTGTCCTGTTGGAAGGTGAACCTTCACCCCAGTCTGAGGTCCTGAGCAGGTTTTCATCAAAGATCTCTCTGTACTTTGCTCCGTTCATTTTTACCTTGATCCTGACTAGTCTCTCAGTCCCTGCCGCTGAAAAACATCCCCACAGCATGATGCTGCCACAACCATGCTTCACAGTAGGGATTGTAACAGGTTTCCTCCAGACGTGACACTTGGCATTCAGGCCAAAGAGTTAAATCATGGTTTGATCAGACCAGAGAATCTTGTTTCTCATGGTCTGAGAGTAATTAAGTGACTTTTGGCAAACTCCAAGCCGGCTGTCATGTGCCTTTTACATGATTGGTGGAGTGCTGCAGAAATGGCTGTTCTTCTGGAAGTTTCTCCCATGTCCACATAGGACGTCTAGAGCTCTGTCACCTCCTTGACCAAGGCCCTTCTCCCTGATTGCTCAGTTTGGCTGGGTATCCAGCTTTAGGAAGAGTCTTGGTGGTTCCAAAAATCTTCCATTTAAGAATTATGGAGGCTACTGTGTTCTTGGGGACCTTCAATGTTGCAGATATTTTTTGGTACCCTTCCCCAGATATGTGCCTCGACACAATCCTGTCTCGGAGCTCTATGGGCAATTCCTTCGACCTCATGGCATGGCTTGGCACTGTCAACTGTGGGACCTTATATAGACAGGTGTGTGCCTTTCCAAATCATGTCCAATTAATTGAATTTACCACAGTTGGACTCCAATCAAGAAACATCTCAAGGATTTTCAGTGGAAACAGGATGCACCTGAGCGCAATTTCGAGTCTCACAGCAAAGGGTCTGAATACTTATGTAAAATGTCTACAAACCTGTTTTCGCTTTGTCATTATGGGTTATTGTGTGTAGATTGCTGAGAATTTATTTTTATATAATCCATTTTAGAATAAGGCTGTAATGTAAGGGGTCTGAATACTTTCCGAAGGCACAGTATGTGCTGGAGACGCAGCAAGAACTTCTGTCTTATCTTTAAAAGCTTTTCACGGTGTACAAGAAGCCCCTAAGCCTTTGTGTGCTGTGTGGGTATTAATTTGAGGTGATTACCTTACTTTACCTTCACAGGGACTCCGTGGTGGAGCAGCAGATCCTGGGCAGCAATCACTGCCTGAAGCTTAATTGACATAGTCTGTCTGTGGGGGGATGCTGCTGGTTTGTTCCTGGCTGTGTTTTATGACAGCATAGCCTCTCCACCCCAGTGCTTCATGAGATGTTTACATAGAGTAGGGTGTGGGAACGGGGCCCATATGCTCCAGCATTAGATGACAGGGACTGGCTTTGTGTTAAGGGGTTTGAGGAGTCAAATCAAATTGACTCCTCAAATTCCTCCGTCCGTACTGGTGACTCTCTTTAGAACTAGTCTGTACTCATCATAGCCCTGGAGTTTCCACTCTTATTCTCCCCTCTCCTAGGATTCACCATGCTAAAGTTGTAATGTCTGCTTCCAACTCACACTCTCAAACACGTAGATCCCCTGAACGCAGCTCACTTTCCAGCTCACACTCTCAAACACATAGATCCCCTGAAAGGCAGCTCACTCTCCAGATCCCAATCTCCTGAATTCTGATCACCTGTTCACACACCTGTATGTCATTTACACACACTATTTAGTTTAGTTCTTTGCACCCCATCAATGTGAGGTATTGTTTGTTTTGATACACATTTCTATTCGGAGCTCTGTTTTTCCCCTATTAGTCCTCATGTGTATCATAGTTTTTGCCATTACTAACAACGCTTTTTTGCCTATTCACTGCCTGTATGTTTTGGACCCTCTATGTATGACCTTCTGCCTGCCCTGGACCCAGCTACCTGCCTCCTCCTGTGGTCCTTTATAAATAAACACCTGCTGCGCCCTGCGCTTGAAACCAGCTCTCTGTCTCCCATCGTATTCATTGCAAAAGTAATGTACTTAATGGGAGGAAGGACTTCTATTCAATGCAATAATTTTCTAGAAAAAGCTTTTTGGATTTCATATAAAACAATGGTATTCAACATTGTTGGTGGTTTCATTTGTTTTGGGTTCAGCCACTCCTAATTTCAAGAATTGTTTGATGTAGACTTATTGTGGTATGAAAATGTTTTTAGAATTCATTGTATATTCTGTGGATTAAATTGGGATTTTGTAGTTCATTTAAAATAAATGTTTTGCTGCATATTTTAGGATACATGTGAAATAAAAAAAGTAAAATAACGTATAAAAAAATATTTCTTACATTTGAAATACATTCCAACATAAATTACGGAAATAATGGCACCTACAGAGAGGGCTGCCGTGCTTGTAGCTCTTAGGAAACTTAGCAGTATTTTGTTTTTTTTCCTGTATTATTTTTTACATTATTAGCCCAGAATTGTTTTTGTGTTATTACATACAGCCGGGAAGAACCATTGGATATCAGAGCGGTGGTAACTCACCAGCACTACCAGCATTACGACCAGGAATACGACTTTCCCGAATCGGTTCCTTTGTTTGCACCCCCCAGGGCAATTGAACTTATTCCAGAGGCCAACCCAAAACCCCGCCCGCAGAGGTGAAATACTCAGAGTGGTCTTCTTGTCCGATTTAGGATGCGCACACAGCTTCTGAGTATATTACTCGGTAATGTTCAGTCTCTGGATAATAAAGTTAATGAGCTTAGGGCGAGGATTTATTTCCACACTCTGTTTCACAGACACATGGCTCGCTCGGGATATACTTTCTGAGTCCGTCCAGCCAGTTGGGTTCTCAGTTCATCACGCAGACAGGAATAAATATTTCTCCGGGAGAAGAAGGGCGGGGCTGTATGTTTCATGATTAACAACTCAAGGTGTGATTGTCATAACATACAGGAACTCAAGCCCTTTTGTTCACCCAACCTAGAATACCTCACAATCAAATGCCGACCGTATTATCTCCCAAGACAATTCTCTTTGGTTATAGTCACAGCCATGTGACTAACACCACGACGGCCCTCAAGGAACTTCACCGGACTTTATGCAAACTGGAAACCACATATCCTGAGGCTGCATTCATTGAAACTGGGGATTTTAACAAAGCAAATTTGAGAAAAAGGTTGCCAAAGTTTTATCAACACATTGACTGCAGTACTCACACTGCTAAAACACTTGACCACTGCTACTCCAACTTCCGGGATGCCTACGCCCTTCCGGCCCTCCCACGCCCTCCTTTCTGCAAATCTGATCATGACTCCATTTGGCTCCTCCCTTCCTATAGGCAGAAACTCAAACAGGAAGTACCCGTGCTAAGGACTATTAAACACTGGTCTAACCAATCAGAATCCATGCTTCAAGATTGTTTTAATCACACGGACTGGGATATGTTCCTGGCAGCCTCTGAGAATAATATCGACAAATACACTGATACAGTGACTGATTTTGTCAGGAAGTGTATAGGAGATGTTGTACCCACTGTGACCACAGTGCCACCGACGAGGCCCGCTACCAAGGACTGTGGGCTATCTTTCTCCATGGGTTGCATGAGTCGGAAAGCAAAGGTAAGAAAGCAAAGGTAAAAAAGCAAAGGTAAGAAAGCAAAAGTAACTGAACTAAATGACTATCGCCCATAGCACTCACTTCTGTCATCATGAAGTGCTTTGAGAGACTAGTCAAGGATCATCAATCAATCAATCAAATTTATTTACAAAGCCATTTTTACATCAACCCATGTCACAAAGTGCTATGCATAAACTCAGACTAAAACCCCAAACCGCACGCAATGCAGATGTAGAAGCACAGTGACTAGGAAAAACTCTCTAGAAAGGCAGGAACCTAGGAAGAAACCTAGAGAGAGAGTCGAAATCAACAGGTCCTGGAGAAGGTAGCACATCCGGTGAACAGGTCAGGGTTTCATAGCCGCAGGCAGAACAGTTGAAACTGCAGCAGCACAACCAGGTGGACTGGGGACAGCAAGGAGTCATCAGGGCAGGTAGTCTTGAGGCATGGTCCTAGGGCTCAGGTCCTCCGGGAGGGGAGGAAGAGGGAGAGAGAGAGAGAATTAGAGGGAGCATACTTAAATTCAAACAGGACACCGGATAAGACAGGAGAAATACTCTAGATATAATAGACTGACCCTAGCCCTCCGACACATAAACTATTGCAGCATAAATACTGACTGAGACAGGAGGTGTCAAGAGACACTGTGGCCCCATCCGACAATAGCCCCGGACAGGGCCAACCAGGCAGGATATAACCCCACCCACTATGCCAAAGCACAGGCCCACACAACTAGAGGGATATCTTCAACCACCAACATACTACCCTGAGACAAGGCTGAGTATAGCCCACAAAGATCTCCCCCATGGCACAAACCCATACAGTGACGCACCCCTCCTAGGGATGGGATGGAAGAGCACAAGTAAGCCAATGACTCAGCCCCCAGAACAGGGTTAGAGGCAGAGAATCCCGGTGGAAAGAGGGGAACCAGCCAGGCAGAGACAGCAAGGGTGGTTTGTCGCTCCAGTAACTTTTCATTCACCTTCACACCCCTGGGTCTGAGTACACTCAATCATAGGACCTACTGAAGAGATGACTCTTCAATAAAGACTTAAAGGTCAAGACCGAGTCTGCATCTCTCACATGGATATTCAGACCATTCCATAAAAATTGAGCTCTATATCACCTCTACCTTACCTGACACCCTAGACCCATTTCAATTTGCTTACCACCCCAATAGATCCACAGACGATGCAATCGCCACCGCACTGCACACTGCCCTATCCCATCTGGACAAGAGGAATACCTATATAAGAATGCTGTTCATTGACTTTAGCTCAGCATTCAACACCATCGTACCCTCAAAACTCATCATTATGCTTAAGGCCCTGGGTCTGAACCCCGCCCTGTGCAACTGTGTCCTGGACTTCCTGACGGGCCGCCACCAGGTGGTGAAGGTGGGAAGAAACACCTCCACTTCGCCTATACTCAACACTGGGGCTCCACAAGGATGCATGCTCAGTCCCCTCCTGTAGTCCCTGTTCACCCATGACCGCATGGCTATGCATTTTCCAACTCACTAATCAAGTTTGCAGATGACACAACAGTAGTAGACCTGATTACCAACAATGACGAGACAGTCTACAGGGAGGAGGTGAGGGCTCTGGGAGTATGGTGACAGGAAAATAACCTAACCCGATGTCAACAAAACAATGGAGCTGATCAACAATGGAGCCCCCCTATCCACAGCAACTGGATCGCAGTGGAGAAGGTGGCAAGCTTCAAGTTCCTCATTGTACACATCACTGACAAACTGAATTGGTCCACCCAGGCAGTGTGGTGAAGAAGGTGCAACAGTGCCTATTCGGCCTCAGGAGGCAGAAGAAAATTGGCTTGGCACCTAAAACCCTCACAAACTTTACAGATGCGCAATTAACCTCTTGAAGCTAAGGGGCACTATTTTTATATTTGGAAAAATAACATTCCCAAAGTAAACAGCCTATTTCTCAGGACCAGGTGCTAGAATATGCATATAATTTACAGATCGGGATAGAAACCACTCTAAAGTTTCCAAAACTGTAAAATGATTGTCTGTGAGTATAACAGAACTGATATTGCTGCAATATTGATATTGAGGAAAATCCAATCAGGAAGTGCCTCTTATTTTGAAACCCTTCTGTTCCTATACATTGCCTATCCTCCATTTAAAGGGATATCAACCATATTCCTTTTTCTAGGGCTTCCCTAATGTGTCAAGAGTCTTTAGACATAGTTTCAGGCTTTTATTTAGAGAAATGAGCGTGAAAGATCACATTGCGTAAGTGGATCGGTGGGGGCTCTCAGAGTGAGTTTTGCGCTACAGCATAAAGTGGCCATTGTTCCACCCGGTGTTATTGAAAAACCTACACACTCGGTTGATATATTGTCGAATATATATTTTAAAAACAACTTGAGGAATGATTATAAAAACATTTGACATGTTTCTGTGGACATTATGGAGACTATTTGGAATTTCCGTCTGCATTGTCGTGACCACTCTTTCCTGTGGATTTCTGAATAACGCAACAAAAATAAAATGCTAAAATAATCTTTATAATCTTTCTAATCTCTTCAGTGAAAACATCCGAAGATCAAAGGTAAACGGTTCATTTGATTGCTTTTCTGATTTTCGTGACCAAGCTTCCTGATGCTAAGTGTACATAATGCTATACTAGGCTATCGATAAACTTACACAAACGCTTGGATTGCTTTCGCTGTGAAGCATCATTTCAAAATCTGAGACGACAGGTGGAATAACAAAAGGCTATGCTGTGTTTTGCAATATTGCACTTGTGATTTCATGAATATGATTTTTTTGGGGTAATATTATTTGACTGTGGCGCTATGCTATTCAGCGGTTGCTGATGAAAATGATCCCGCGACAGGGATGGGGAGCGTCAAGAAGTTAAGAGCATCCTGTCGGGCTGTATCACCACTTGGTACGGAAACTGCAACGGCCGCAACCGCAGGGCTCTCCAGAGGGTGGTGCAGTCTGCCCAACGCATCACAAGGGGCAAACTACCTGCCCTCCAGGACACCTACCACAGGAAGGCCAAATAGATCATCAAGGACAACAATGTCTATCATTCCGAAAGCGAGGTGAGTACAGATGCATCAAAGCTGGGACCGAGACTGAAATACAGCTTCTATCTCAGGGCCATCAGACTGTTCAATACTGTTAAATAGTAATCACTAGCACATTAGAGGCTGCTGCCCTATATAAATTGACTTGGAATCACTGTCCACTTTAATAATGGAACACTAGTCACTTTAATAATGTTTACATATTTTGCATTACTCATCTCATATGTATATACTGTATTCTATCCTATTCTACTGTCTCTTCGTCTATGCAGCTCTGACATTGCTCGCCCAAATATTGATATATTCTTAATTCCATTCCTTTTCTTAGATGTGTGTGTATTGTTGTGAAATTGTTAGATATTACTGTACTGTTAGAGCTAGAAACACAAGCATTTTGCTACACCCGCAATAACATCTGCTAAACACTTGGATGTGACTAATAACATTTTATTTTATTTGAAATTAAGTAATGCATGTAAAATGTATATTACAATATATGTTTAATACATGGGAAAATAATGTATTTTAGAATATATTATCACATTAATTTATCAATGTATTTTTTTTTAAGTATTTGGAAATGCTTCATAAAATATATTTCAACATGCATTTAAATATATAAATTAAAATGTATGGCATATCAAAACAAATTGGACAAATCAAATTGTAACAAAATGGTAACTCTAATCAATAGATCTTTAGTACACTTCGATATCACATGCAGTTTTGTCAGTCACATTAAGACTGCAGAACTGGCAGTGTAGAAGTTTAATCTTTAAATTATAGAACACAATATAACATAACTGGCATGATAATCAATCTCATGGGAGGCCAAAATGCACTAACTGAGACAAAGCCACGCCCCCAATAAGCCATGCATTCAAGTCTTCTTATTGGCTGCTGCTGTTACAATATATTTTGTCAGAATGCATTTGTATTCTACTTAACACATACCAAAAGCATACCAAAAGCACCAACATGTATTTAAATGCATTCAAATGACTACTAAAATGTCTGCAAACATGATACATCATGGTGATACACTTTCATGGGAATATGACAAATAAACAAATAAACTTGACGAGAGCGTTGCAACCAACGTCCAACGGTTAGAACTTAACATGTACTGGGTATTTTGCGCCCCTTTTGATATGTTAAGTAGAAACTATGCTTATTATTTAAAAGCCTGATATATGGAATCGAGTGCCCTTTAATATAGACCACATGGAGAATTAAATTAATCTGATTTTCAATATGAATAAACTCTTGCTAAAGTGCAGAAATTCAGCATTTCGACATGTCCCTTGGTGCACCCTCTGTGACTTCTAGGAAGATTTTAACCCACTAACCCCCCCAAAAATACTCAAAGTTTTCACCATCGTTGAATCCATCATAGTTATCACCATCATAGTTATTTAGTTGCTTTGATAAAGTTATTCCTGAAGATTATTATTTATTTCATGTGATTAGTGATTCATTTATGCCTGTCCCTCATTTTAAGGTCAACCCTGTTACGTGAACTGAACTCTTGTTTTAATATGGTGAAACTATTCATTTTAAAACATTTATTTCAAAAACATTGAACATCTAATAGTCACATCATAGTGTAAAAGCAGGTGAGCTGATTCTACTCTTTTTTTTAGCAATTTTCTGGTGTTTTGAGGTGAACAAGTGTTACCATAGATAAGAAATCTTTTAACAATTATATAATTTTTGTAAATCTTGCATTCAATTGCCCCTCCCTGTTAAACACAAAAAGCTTCAATTTCCCCTGTCACATGGGTTCGTGGCTGATTTAAATAGTAATTACCAGTTGGAGGGCCATTCCAAGTGAATTTTTCCCACTTCCCACTTGGTTAATACCACTCAATGGAAGCACAAGACCTACACCTTCACTGTGACATAGTTGTGGAGTGTTGTACGATGTACAGTTTTTGTTTAAACTGATATCGGACACTTTATATGTTTCATTATTTAATTTAGCTGAAGAGAGGCACTTATTTTGCTAAACAATGGGAACATGTACTTTTTGAACATGTACTTTTTATGACAAAAATATTTTTTTACTCACCATCACAATTTAAATGATGTCACCGCCAAAGTTTTGGCTTGGTAGACAAAACATTTGTCTACATTGATCAATGCGTAAAGAGTAATTTATGTCAAATTAGGAACCACTTTGGTCACACTGTAGAGTAGATGACATAGCCATGCATTTCTGGAATATTGTCAGGCATTACATGAATTTGAGCAAAGATGCAAATGTATCTACATTCATCTATTTAAAATACATTTTACGTGGCATTAAATATATTGAAATGTATGGGGTAACGGATCCCTTTGGGTCTCCTTTGAATTTGTTGTACATATTTATACAATTATCTGTCTGTTCCATCCTAGATGGTGGAACTCTGTTTCACTCCAATTCACCAAATGTCACCATTATGAGAATCTATTCTATGGATTACATGATGGAAGTTTCAAAAGAAAAAGTAGGTTTGAATGAGAGCAGTGCATATTGGATTCCTGGAAATCTTTGATGGCCACACTACATTTACATACCAGTCCAAACAAACATTAATACAACAATCACCATGATAATAATCATCCTTAATGTCACAGATTAGGTTCAGCCCAGATTCCGGTAGACTAGAGAAAGACGATGGATTCCAGCATAGCAAGAGAGACAGGTGAAAACGCTGCCCTTATCAGTCCTAAACTATGTTGTGGGGCTATAAAGGATATAAAGCCATAATGGGCTATTTCACACACCTTTGTGCAGGTGCACCTGCTGCTGTTCACACACTGAACCTGTAGGACTGCCGGTAGTCTGCAAGCCACCTGCTGTGTGTGTGTGCGTGGGTGTGTGTGTGTTTGTGTGTAAAGTGTTGTGAGTGCTCCTATTTATCAGACTTGTGGGATGAGGTTGAGGTCAAGTAGTTTAGGTGGCATGGCTCAGCTTGGTCAGCGGGCTGTCAGGTGATCAAACACTCAGGTCCTCCAAAGGCTTCTGCCCTCTTGAGACGAGGTGAGATAAAGATGCCAGTGAGAAAAATGTTCCCTCTTTCCTGTCTTCCCCTTCTCCTCTCCTCTTACCCGTGGGGGAATGGTCTGTTATTGTCAAGCTCCAGTCACTGTTTTTATGGCTATTTTATATGATCTCCACACCACCTGTAGGAAAGACAACAAAGGCAAGCCACAACAAGACTAACATTGACTATTTATTAAAGATGAGACCTTGGTTGTATTCTTCAGGATCTAAGACAGTTTCCTACAGCAGGAAAATAATTGTGCACCAGCAGGAAAGGTGAATTATTATTAATTTACATTTTTGTAGGGGTTGATACAATTTTGAAGGGAAGATGAAGTCTGAAATGTCAAAGTGGAAACTTCAGAAGCTTTTTTAAACATAAAATACACTACATGTTTTACATTTCCTGCATTGCAGTAATGTTCTCCTGATCACATAAAGATCCTATGTCTGTAGGATTTGTAAACATTCATATGGCACCCCTCTATGTGTGTGTTCTGTATGGTGTGCATACGTTAAAGGTGACTGTGTACAGTACTGTATATTTGCAGACATGATAAGGACATTTATATGTTTAAAGTAATAATAAGAGAATCTGAATGACATTAAGAGTAATGACTAAAGTATTTCACCCTAATAGTTACAGAAGCTTAGACAATGTGTTTAGACATAATACTAGAATATTGTGAGACAGTGGGAACATAGTGTTTGTGTGTGATGAAGAGGAACTGACAACAGACATGCTTTGGTACTGTGAGACCAAGGACAGGAGATAAAGTTCCTCCACCCAGGGAGGAACAGATGGGCTTGTAGACTTGTAGGAGTTATGTAAACGGCTATGCGCATTATATGATTTTTAGAGCTCTCATTAATAAACAACTATGAACCTTTTGCAGAATCTGAGTCTTTGCCTAATTGTTATTAACCCTAGCTTTAAAACCTCGGGGGAATTGGTCAAAGCTATAGTGATTGTTATCATCATTGGGATTGAAAATTCTCGTAACAAGGCACTCATTCTTTCTAATTTTCTTCAAGCCACTATACAGATGTAGGATCTTTATTTGAGCTAGTTTGCAACAGCAGGAAATTAATCCTGCAGCAACAGGAAATATAAATTATTATTGTCACGCCCTGTCCGTAGAGAGACGTTTTATTTCTCTATTTGGTGAGGTCAGGGTGTGATGTGGGGTGGGCATTCTACGTTTTGTATTTCTTTGTGTTTGGCCGAGTGTGGTTCCCAATCAGAGGCAGCTGTCTATCGTTGTCTCTGATTGGGAATCATACTTAGATAGCCCTTTTCCCACCTATGTTGTGGGATCTTGTTTTTGTACAGCTCTTGTAGCCTACGGAACATTACGTTCGTTTTGGTTCTCATTTAATAAATATGATGACCACAAACGTTGCGCCTTGGTCTCCTTCAAACAACGGACGTTACAATTATGTTGATAATAATGAACAGACATTTTGTTGGGGTTTATACATTTTTTAGTATTGAAACTTTAGAAGCCTTTTTAAACCTCAAAAACACAACAAAAGAGTAAGGAAATGAAGACCCTGCATTTGTAAGGCTATGCAAGATATGAACACAGAGGGAGAGGGACATAAAACATCAGTGAAAGGGTAGATCATAAGAAAACAGGTGTGATACAGGCACGTGCAGTCAAACAATGTGATTTTCCTGTGCTTTATATATCCACACTATGAGGTTGGAATAATACTGTGAAATTGTGAAAGCTGTTTGAAAATAATGCATTTTGATGGGATTGAGTTTTGACCTGCCTGGTGACATCAATAGACCAATAAGAAAGAGAGTTCCAAACTTCTCTGTCAATAACAGATAGTTTTCAGTTTTCCACTCCCCACTCAGACCACTCCCAGACAGTCCTAACAAAATTCTTGCTTGAGAAATTAAACTTTGCCAAGAAGCTATTTTTGTTTCTTTTTGACCATTTTAATTTAAAACAATCACATTAAGATACTTAATTGTTACCCAGAAATGACTTGATATTGACATATATTTTTTACATTGGACCTTTATTAACGACCGGATGCATGAAGAAATCAACATGGCAATACAACAAAGAAAAGAGTGAGGGAGAGAGAGACAGAAGGAGAAAGGTGACTCCTTCTGTGCAGGTACATACACGCCAGGCATGTGTAGCAGTATTTACTCAGATATCGGATTTAGGGATTTGCAAAACTGACCAAAGTGGTTAGAGACGGCCACTCACCCTTGAACAATGCAGTAAACACAAAGTGTTTCACATTGATGACAAATTAGTACTATTTCACTGCTTGAACAAATAGATAGTATTGTGTGTCTACATTGTACAACATCTCAGATCTTTAACACTGAAAGAGCAGCACATTACTGGGCCTATCTGTGCAGATTTTAGTGGACAGATATTTATGTTGCTTTGTCTTTGTTCCACATTAGAGCAGGCCAGAAATGTAAAGGGGACTTTATATTGTCCTATATTTCTTGATCCCTCAGACATTCAGCTCCACAAAACAAGTTTTCAACAGTTGGTCATGAAGGGTAGGTTTTGAGGACACTCTCCCCAGGTTTCCTTAGCAACTTAGACAGACACTTGTCTGTATAACAAACAGCACTGCACATGGATTGTCAGGATAGCTGTAGTTGTGCATACCATAAATGTTACTTAACGTTGTAATTTACCATAACTCACAAATCCTAGAAGAGGAGTAAAGTTGTGCAACTTTGTCAAACAAATGGACCTCATTCCTTTATCCAGTTTCAGGACCACCAGTGTTTCCCATGGTTCTTTATCATGTGTGATAAGAGCCATTATAAAGGGCTGAACAGGGGAGATCTAAGGAGAGGAGAGGGGTGTAGGGAGAGGAGAGGGGTATGGGGAGAGTATAGGGGTGTGGGAAGAAGAGAGGAGACACAAGTCAGCTGTCTGCACCTGCTTCCCTGGCCGGAAGGGAGGAAACGTAAAGCATGGCGCTGGAGGAGATGGTTGCCGTTTTACCGGCTCCTAACCAATTGTGCTATTTTGTGTGTTTTTTCGCATTGTTTGTAACTTATTTTGTACATAATTTTTCTGCCACCGTCTCTTATGACCAAAAGAGCTTCTGGATATCAGAACAGCAATTACTCACCTCCAACTTGACAAAGATTTTTTCTTTAACGAGTCGGAGGCGAAGGATTTACTCCAGATACCCACCCAGGCCCAAATCCCCGCCATTTGCATGAAGAGAAGACGTTGATACAGGGGACTCTGGTCCATGTACCTTGTGAGAATTCATTGGCGAGTGGGTAACCCGCCTCTACCATCCGTCCTATTGGCCAACCTGCAATCATTGGAGAATAAACTGGATGAGCTCCGATCAAGACTATCCTACCAACGGGACATTAAAAACTGTAATATTTTATGTTTCACTGAGTTGTGGCTGAACGACGACATGGATAACATACAGTTGTCTGTTTTTTCCGTGCATCAGCCAGATAGAACAGCTGCCTCCGTTAAGACAAGGAGTGTCGGTCTGTGTCTATTTGTCAATAACTGCTGGTGCGCAAAATCAAATATTAATGAAGTTTCAAGGTTTTGCTCGCCTAAGGTAGAGTTTCTCATGATAAGCTGTAGACCACACTATTTACCAAGAGAGTTTCCATCTGTATTTTTTGTAGCTGCCTATTTACCACCACAAACCGATGCTGGCTGTCACACCCTAATCTGTTTCACCTGTCTTTGTGCTTGTCTCCACCCCCCTCCACGTGTTGCCCATCTGCCCCATTATCCCCAGTGCATTTATACCTGTGTTCTCTGTTTGTCTGTTGCCAGTTTGTCTTGTCTCGTCAAGCATACCAGCGGTTTTCCCTGTACTCCTGTTTCTTGTTAGTTCCTGTTTTCTAGTTCTCCCGGTTTTTGACCATTCTGCTTGCCCTGACCCTGAGTCTGCCTGCAGTTCTGTACCTCTTGACACTGCCCTGTATTACTGACCCTTGCCTGCCCTGATCCTGAGCCTGCCATTCTGTACTTTGTGGACTCTGCCCTGGATTACTGATCTCTGCCTGCCCTTGACCTGTCGTTTGCCTGCCCCCTGTTTCGTGAATAAACATTTGTTATTTTGAACTATCTTCATCTGGGTCTTATCCTGAGGTCTGATAGCTGGCACTAAGACCGCACACAACCAGCCGTATAGAGGTATAAGCAAACAAGAAAATGCTCATCCAGAGGCGGTGCTTCTAGTGGCCGGGGACTTTAATGCAGGGAAACTTAACTCTGTTTGGCCTAATTTCAACCAGCATGTGCAACAAGAGGAAAAAACTCTAAACCACCTTTTCTCCACAAACAGAAATGCGTACAAAGCTCTCCCTCGCCCTCCATTTGGCAAATCTGACCATTATTCTATCCCCCTGATTCCTGCTTACAAGCAAAAACTAAAGCAGGAGGTACCAGTGACTCGCTCAGTATGGAAGTGGCCAGACGACTAACATGCTAAGGTACAGGACTGTTTTGCTAGCACAGACTGGAATATGTTCCGGGACTCATCCGATGGAAATGAGGAGTATACCATATCAAGCACTGGCTTCATCGATAAGTGCATTGAAGACATTGTCCCCACAGTGACTGTATGTACTAGAGGTCAACCGATTATGATTTTTCAACGCCGATACCGATTATTGGAGGACCAAAAAAGATGATACCGATTAATCGGACGATTTCAAAAAATATTTTTTTTATTTGTAGTAATGACAATTACGACAATACTGAATTAACACTTATTTTAACTTAATATAATACATCAATAAAATCAATTTAGCCTCAAGTAGATAATGAAACATGTTCAATTTGTTTTAAATAATGCAAAAACAAAGTGTTGGAGAAGAACGTAAAAGTGCAATATGAGCTATGTAAGAAAGCTAACGTTTCAGTTCCTTGCTCTGAACTTGAGAACATATGAAAGCTGGTGTTTCCTTTTAACAAGAGTCTTCAATATTCCCAGATAAGAAGTTTTAGGTTGTAGTTAATATAGGACTGTTTCCATCTATACCGTTTGTATTTCATTAACCTTTGACTATTGGATGTTCTAATAGGCACTTTAGTATTGCAGGTGTAACAGTATAGCTTCTGTCCCGCTCCTCGCTCCTCCCTGGGCTCAAACCAGCAACACAACGACAACAGCCACCACATCGAAGCAGCGTTACCCATGCAGAGCAAGGGAAACAACCACCCCAAGGCTCAGAGCGAGTGAAGTTTGAAACGCTATTAGCGCGCGCTAACTAGCCAGCCATTTCACTTGGTCACACCTGCCTCAACTCGGGAGTTGATAGGTTTGAAGTTATAAACAGCACAATGTTTGACGCACAACGAAGAGCTGTGCGTTTGCTGTTGGCAGAACGCACGAAAGTGCTGTTTGAATTAATGTTTACGCGCCTGCCTACCACCGCTCAGTCAGATACTTAGATACTTGTATGCTCAGTCTGATTATATGCAACACAGGACACGCTAGATAATATCTGTCACGTTCTGACCTTTATTTCCTTTGTTTTGTCTTTATTTAGTATGGTCAGGGTGTGAGTTGGGGTGGGCAGTCTATGTTTGTTTTTCTATGATTTGGGTATTTCTATGTTTTGGCCTAGTATGGTTCTCAATCAGAGGCAGTTAGTTGTCTCTGATTGAGAGTCATACTTAGGTAGCCTGGGTTTCACTGTGTGTTTGTGGGTGATTGTTCCTGTTCCTTGTTCCTGTACCAGTATTCAGTTGTTCATGGGTACATTTACGTATTAAAAGGAACCATGGACACTTACCACGCTGCATATTGGTCATCTGATCCTTTTCGCCTCTCCTCTTCGGAAGAAGAGGAAATCCCTTACAATATCTAGTAATATCATCAACCATGTGTAGTTAACTAGTGAATATGATTGTTTTTTATAAGATATGTTTAATGCTAGCAAGCAACTTACCTTGGCTTACTGCATTTGTGTAACAGGCAGTATCCTTGTGGAGTGTAATGAGAGAGAGGCAGGTCGTTATTGCGTTGGACTAGTTAACTGTACGGTTGTAAGTTTGTATCCCCTGAGCTGACAAGGTGACAATCTGTCTTTCTGCCCCTGAACGAGGCAGTAAACCCACCGTTCTTAGGCCGTCATTGAAAATAAGAATGTGTTCTTAACTGACTTGCCTAGTTAAATAAAGATTAAATAAAGGTGTAAAAAAAACACACAAAAAACGGCAAATCGGCGCCCAAAAATACCGATTTCCGATTGTTAAGAAAACTTGAAATCGGATCTAATTATTCGTCCATTCCGATTAATCGGTCGACATCTAGTATGTACATACCCCAAGCAGAAGCAATGGATTACAGGCAACATCCTCACTAAGCTAAAGGATAGAGCTGCCGCTTTCAAGGAGCGGGACTGTAACCCGGACGCTTATAAAAAGTCCTGCTAGGCCATCAGTCGAACCAGCAAAGAGCAAATAAATGACTAAGATTGAATCATTCTACACTGGCTCCGACGCTTGTCAGATGTGGCAGGGCTTGCAAACTATTATGGAATACAAAGGGAAGCCCAGCCGCGAGCTGCCCAGTGACACAAGCCTGAGTAAAATTACTTCTATGCTCGCTTTGAGGCAAGCAACACTGAAGCATGCATGAGAGCACCAGCTGTTCTGGATGACCGTGTGATCATGCTCGCCGTAGCTGATGTTAGTAAGACCTTGTAACAGGTCCAGAAGGCTGCAGGGCCAGACAGATTACCAGGACGTGTATTCCTAGCATGCGCTGACCAACTGGGAAGTGTCTTCACTGACATTTTCAACCTGTCCCTGGCAGAGTCTGTAATACTTATATGTTTGAAGCAGACTACCATAGTCCCTGTGCTCAAAAGCCCCAACCTGCCTAATGACTACCGACCCGTAGCACTCACGTGTTTATCCATTAAGTGCTTTGAATGGCTGGTCATGGCTCACATCAACACCATTATCCCAGAAACCCTACACCCACTCCAATTTGCATATTGCCCCAACAGATCCACAGATGATGTAATCTCTATTGCACTCAACATTGCCCGACACACCGATCTCGACAAACCATTTCTGTATGGGCCTTGCTTTGTGCATGGGGGTATTGTCATGCTGAAACATGAAAGGGCAGGTAGCATTCACTTGGCATCCGCCAAACCCAGATTAGGCCATCGGGCTGCCAGATGGTGAGGCAATATTCATCACTCCAGAGAGCGTGTTTCAACTGCCCCAGAGTCCAATGGCGGCGGGATTTGCATCACTCCAGCCAACGTTTGGCATTACGTATGGTGATCTTAGACTTGTGTGCGGCTGCTCGGCCATGGAAACCCATTTCAGGAAGTGGGTTTTTCCACCGAGGACAGACCATTTTTACGCGCTATACGCTTCAGCACTCGGTGGTCCCACTCTGTGAACTTGTGTGGTCTACCACTTCGCGGCTGGGCCGTTATAGCTCCTATACGTTTCCACTTCACAATAACAGCATTTACAGTTGACTGGGCAGCTCTAGCAGTGCAGACGTTTGATGCTGACATGTTGTAAATGTGGTATCCTATGACGGTGCCACACTGAAAGTCACTGAACTCTTCCATATGGACCATTCTACTGTCAACGTTTGTCTATGGAGATTGCATGGCGGTGTGCTTAATTGTATACACCTGTCAGCAATGGGTGTGGCTGAAATAGACAAATCCACTAATTTGAAGAGGTGTCCACCTACTTTTGGCCATGTAGTGCACATGGAGTTCACTATGCTTTGGTCCTATTATTGCTCACACAATTTCTGTTTGGTGCAACATTTTAAAACGTTGTAACTGGGAATCAAAATTGCATGCCAATACTCCAATATTTCACAATAATGCCTTGCAGTCTGGAGGGCAGACTTTTGCATCCCCTCAATTGTCCAAATGTGGAATCTGTACCCTTAAAGATATCATGGGCAGTAATGGTTTGAGAACATTCCAAGATTTGAAAGACATACTGTACACATCCCCAGGCAACTCCTTTTTAAATATTTACAACAGCCACTCTGTATGCTGGCCTATGGAGTCCCTTGATGGGATTCATACATACATTATCTGAGCTCCCAAAAGGACTGATCTCTATAATAGAAAAACAACCTTTGGAAAGCTCATATTCTGAGCTAGCCATTAAACAAGTATGGTCCACAGATCTAAGTGAATCTGAACAACCCTTTAACTGGAACAGAATATGGAAAAATATTACCTTGGCATCCTGTAATCCGAGCCATCAATTCAAACATTTTAAGTTTGTTCACATGCTGTATTTAACACCAATACATTTTTTTATGATGAAACTGGCCCCAACTCCCAACTGTTCAGTGTCCCCTAAATCAGGTAGGGACATTCCATCATATGATGTGGGAGTGCCCTGCAGTTAAATGCATGAAGGAAATATTGAATGCGTTGCATCTGCTATGTTACTTAACGATGTTAGCTCCTTGAATCTCTCAAATACTACTGCCAGGCAGCGCTACTGCGAAAAGGATGTTGACTCA
Organism: Oncorhynchus masou masou; assembly: GCF_036934945.1. NCBI lineage: Eukaryota > Metazoa > Chordata > Actinopteri > Salmoniformes > Salmonidae > Oncorhynchus > Oncorhynchus masou. The sequence continues at coordinate 26,075,377 of NC_088243.1, forward strand.
GGTTGAAATCACCCCACTCTCTCTCAATCCGCCAATGGATACAGTTACTATATGAAGTTATAACATTAGAATTATCAACAGCGAGAATGAATAGTGCTAGTCAAGGAACAATTGAGGCCTGGACAAATATACTCTCAGCTAAAGCCCAACACATAAATACAGTGGGGAGAACAAGTATTTGATACACTGCCGATTTTGCAGGTTTTCCTACTTACAAAGCATGAAGAGGTCTGTAATTTTTATCATAGGTACACTTCAACTGTGAGAGACGGAATCTAAAACAAAAATCCAGAAAATCACATTGTATGATTTTTAAGTAATTAATTTGCATTATATTGCATGACATAAGTATTTCATACATCAGAAAAGCAGAACTTAATATTTGGTACAGAAACCTTTGTTTGCAATTACAGAAATCGTACATTTCCTGTAGTTCTTGACCAGGTTTGCACACACTGCAGCAGGGATTTTGGCCTACTCCACCATACAGACCTTCTCCAGATCCTTCAGGTTTCATGGCTGTCTCTGGGAAATACGGACGTTCAGCTCCCTCCAAAGATTTTCTATTGGGTTCAGGTCTGGAGACTGGCAAGGCCACTAAAGGATCTTGAGATGATTCTTACGGAGCCACTCCTTAGTTGCCCTGGCTGTGTGTTTCGGGTCGTTGTCATGCTGGAAGACCCAGCCACGACCCATCTTCAATACTCTTACTGAGGGAAGGAGGTTGTTGGCCAAGATCTTGCGATACATGGCCCCATCCATCCTCCCCTCAATATGGTGCAGTTGTCCTGTCCCCTTTGCAGAAAAGCATCCCCAAAGAATGATGTTTCCATCTCCATGCTTCACGGTTGGGATGGTGTTCTTGGGGTTGTACTCATCCTTCTTCTTCCTCCAAACACGGCGAGTGGAGTTTAGACCAAAAAGCTCTATTTTTGTCTCATCAGACCACATGACCTTCTCCCATTCCTCCTCTGGATCATCCAGATGGTCATTGGCAAACTTCCGACGGGCCTGGACATGCGCTGGCTTGAGCAGGGGGACCTTGCGTGCGCTGCAGGATTTTAATCCATGATGGCGTAGTGTGTTACTAATGGTTTTCTTTGAGACTGTGGTCCCAGCTCTCTTCAGGTCATTGACCAGGTCCTGTCGTGTAGTTCTGGGCTGATCGCTCACCTTCCTCATGATCATTGATGCCCCACGAGGTAAGATCTTGCATGGAGCCCCAGACCGAGGGTAATTGACCGTCATCTTGAACTTCTTCCATGTTCTAATAATTGCACCAACAGTTGTTGCTTTCTCACCAAGCTGCTTATGGTGGAAAATAAGTATTTGGTCAATAACAAAAGTTTATTTCAATACTTTGTTATATACCCTTTGTTGGCAATGACAGAGGTCAAATGTTTTCTGTAAGTCTTCACAAGGTTTTCACACACTGTTGCTGGAATTTTGGCCCATTACTCCATGCAGATCTCCTCTAGAGCAGTGATGTTTTGGGGCTGTTGCTGGGCAACACAGACTTTCAACTCCCTCCAAAGATTTTCTATGGGGTTGAGATCTGGAGACTGGCTAGGCCACTCCAGGACCTTGAAATGCTTCTTACGAAGCCACTCCTTCGTTGCCCGGGCGGTGTGTTTGGGATCATTGTCATGCTGAAAGACCCAGCCACATTTCATCTTCAATGCTCTTGCTGATGGAAGGAGGTTTTCACTCAAAATCTCACGATACATGGCCCCATTCATTATTTCCTTTACACGGATCAGTCGTCCTGGTCCCTTTGCAGAAAAACAGCCCCAAAGCATAATGTTTCCACCCCCATGCTTCACAGTAGGTATGGTGTTCTTTGGATGCAACTCAGCATTCTTTGTCCTCCAAACATGACGAGTTGAGTTTTTACCAAAAAGTTATATTTTGGTTTCATCTGACCATATGACATTCTCCCAATCTTCTTCTGGATCATCCAAATGCTCTCTAGCAAACTTCAGACAGGCCTGGACATGTACTGGCTTCAGCAGGAGGACACGTCTGGCACTGCAGGATTTGAGTCCCTGGCGGCGTAGTGTGTTACTGATGGTAGGCTTTGTTACTTTGGTCCCAGCTCTCTGCAGGTCATTCACTAGGTCCCCCCGTGTGGTTCTGTGATTTTTGCTCACCATTCTTGTGATCATTTTGACACCACAGGGTGAGATCATGCGTGGAGCCCCAGATCGAGGGAGATTATCAGTGGTCTTGTATGTCTTCCATTTCATAATAATTGCTCCCACAGTTGATTTCTTCAAACCAAGCTGCTTACCTATTGCAGATTCAGTCTTCCTAGCCTGGTGCAGGTCTACAATTTTGTTTTTGGTGTCCTTTGACAGCTCTTTGGTCTTGGACATAGTGGAGTTTGGAGTGTGACTGTTTGAGGTTGTAGACAGGTGTCTTTTATATTGATAACAAGTTCAAACAGGTGGCATTAATACAGGTAACGAGAGGAGGACAGAGGAGCCTCTTAAAGAAGAAGTTACAGGTCTGTGAGAGCGAGAAATCTTGCTTGTTTGTAGGTGACCAAATACTTATTTTCCACCATAATTTGCAAATAAATTCATAAAAATCCTACAATGTGATTTTCTGGATTTCTTTTCTAATTTTGTCTGTCATGGTTGAAGTGTACCTATGATGAAAGTTACAGGCCTCTCTCGAAGACGAGAGAGAACTTGCGCAATTGGTGGCTGACTAAATACTTTTTTGCCCCACTGTACATACATGCATACATACACACATACATACATACATGCATACATACACACATACATACATACATACATACATACATACATACATACATACATACATACATACATACATACATACATACATACATACGTACATACAAAATGGCTACCCGGACTATTTCCTATGTCCCCCCCTTTCTTTTTTACATTGCTGCGACTCGCTGTTTATTATCTATGCATAGTCACTACCCCTACCTACTGTACATGTGCATATCACTTTAATTACCTTGACTCACTCAGTACCGGTACTCCCTGCATATAGCCTCGTTATTGTTATTTTATTGTGTTATTTTTTAACTTTCGTTTATTTAGTAAATATTTTCTTAACTCTTAGTTTCTTAAAAATGCATTGTTGGTTAAGGGCTTGGAAGTAAGCATTTCACAGTAAGGTTGTATTTGGTACATGTGCATTTGGTGCACGTGACAAATAAAATGTGATTTGATTTGAAAGGGGAGAAAGCAAATTAATCTTTGTTGCCTTTTATTTAAGTCATTGCACATCAAGAATGCATGCAGAGTATGTGTGAACGGGGGTCAAAAATGCTCTTCCTGGCTATTCTTTGGCAAGCTTTCATTAAGAGATAATTTCATTAAGAGATAACTGAGAAATGTACCTAAGGCACATAATAGAGTTCATGGGTACCTAATGGAAATTTGAATGAGTAATATTTTTGGTGGGTTATTTCCAGTCTCTATTTTCAAGTGTGTACAGGATTTGTCATTAATTGTACAACAATACTATAAGTGTCTTCTGAGTCCCAAGTGTGTGTATGGTCTTATTCTTGACGTATATTCAAGCTACTTAGTGTGTCCTCCTAATAAGACATAACAAAGAATATTAATTAATTGTGGGTATAGAGCTAAACCCAGTGGTCCTGCAACATAAACAGTAGAGGGGGCTGATAGATATGTGTTTCTCTACTTACATGTAAGAGAAGATGCCTTCTCAGGTGTCCTATATCTGTATCTTGGACCACTCTCCACATACTTTGGACATCAATGTCTTGTAATTGTAAATACTGACAATTGATTCAAGCCACATATCATGCCAGGCTATTTTTGCAACAATCATCCATTGCACCGCACCGTAACTTCAACCTTTATTCTGTAGTAACATAAACAAGCATTGTTTGTAAGAAATAGTCAGGTATAGAACTGTGGACTGATCTTGAAAAGGAAAAACATACAAATATATGTTTAGACAAACTATGTTTTCTTATCAAAATCTTATCAAACTCAGGCGTAATTTGCATGGCACTCCGCCCCCCGCCTCTATGGTTGGCTCGTGGCGGTTCCTCAACTGTTTAAGCCAAGAGTTTGCAAATGGTTTGTTTAGCTGTCAATCAAAGAGCCATCCCCGGGCTTGGCTTCAACAGTGAAACCATGAGGGAAACCGACCGCTTGCCTTGCTGTCGAGTGATTCGACCGTGTTTCTGGTCTGGACCAGCAGTGCGCTGCCTCGGCTGTCCTTAGTAGTACGCATCTTATGTTTCTGCTTCATTCGGAGAGATAGTAGGGGGATAGATCACGCTTTCTCATTGTGCATGCCAGGAGAAGAGGATACAATCGCCGGTCAACGGCAGATTCTTAGAAATAAAGACATTTTCCTAATGGTATCATACACTAATCAAACGGAGACATGTGGAATTGTATGGGGATTTCGAAGTGTCTCTCAATAGTGTGTCTTCTGATGGTGTGGACTGAGGTAAGAACTTTTTTCTTTTTATATTGACAGATCAAACGAATTGATCCGCAGTTGCGCGAGTGTATCGTGCACACAACGAGGTCTCATTCAGTTTGTGAATTTAATTTTTCGAATTCCATTCCTAATGAAATTAGTAGTTAAATCATGTGATCTTGGAATTCTACTTTGGAGCTTCCCTATGGATGAATTCATTTTGCATTCTTCTTGGATCAAGGCAATCAGCGCAATGTATAGACAGTGTGTGATTACATGCCTGTGTTATAGGCTAATCTAGGTATCTAATTTCCGTGGGTAAAAATCGGATGTTTAAAAAAACATGCATTTGTTGTATAAAGCAGCATTAATAATCAAATAATTATAAATGAAAAACAAACAATTGCCCAAAACCTCTGCCATTACTAGAAATATATTGTGGAAGTAGGTCTAACACCACTAGCATCACTTAAAATGATATGTAGAAAAGCATTCTGAAACATCTAAACATTTTGAAAAAAATAAAAGTTCAGGTGTACAACATGCATAACCTTCTGTAGCCTACTTAAAAATGGTACGCGCTTCATGTATTTATTTTATATTCAAATGCTATTCATAGGTGTCCCAGTCTTCGGGCTCCTTTGAGCTGCAGTTGATTGCTGTACAGAACGCTAACGGTCAGTTGTCGGACGGGGACTGCTGCGACGGAGAAAGGAACGCGCAGGATCTCCACTGCAGCAAGGATGAGTGTGATACGTACTTCAGAGTGTGTCTAAAGGAATACCAAACGGAGGTCACGATCTCAGGCTTGTGCATCTATGGAACTGGATCTACTAACGTTATCGGTGGGAATACTTTTCAATTTAAGAGCACCAAAAACAACCAAAACCGAATCAACGACGGTGGAAAGATTGTCATCCCATTCCAGTTCGCTTGGCCGGTAAGTTGACGATAAGTCATTATTACATCTGTTGATCCACTGCACATGTCCTGCTTTTATTCATTTACTCATTAATAGTCAAATATAGTCACTAGTCAAGTCCAAACCGGATGAGGTTGTGAGTGTGCCATCTTCATTGCCAGTGGCCATTTGGCAACTTTGGAGAACACCTCAGTTTGAGACTTGTCTGTAAATAATAATGTATAAAACGTTTTCTCGTGGCATACATGGTTTCTGGCTTAGTGCATTCCACAAAAACATTTTTTTGGTGTGCCTATTTTACACAGCACAAATGTCAAGAACACACACTTTTACTCATATCTTTTCAAATTACATCTATTACATTTGCTTTTGCTTTGATTCCATAAATCACTGGCTACTGTGCCTTTCTCCTAAGGTCTGAAAATTGAAATTGCTGACAAAGTTCAATTGTGCACATGGTGGTTGCAATCATTATTTTGTACATCATCATAGTAACATAGTACTAATCTGCAATTCCTATATTTGGCTTCTTCTACCAAACAAAGATAGGCCTACAGTCCAGCACATAGACATGGAAGCTCTCAAGTCATCAAGAATGATATTGAACAAATACCTCTCCCCATGAACAACATCTCGCTGCACATTTTGGACCAGATATGTGAGGATTGTTGTGTGGTTGGTTGGCTGTGTGACCTATCCATTCATCAGTCCTTGTGGTCAGCTGTCAGGGGAGGGAAAGATGGAAGTAGTAACTGGGGCCCTGGGCAGATACGGTTACCACTAAGTTGTGTGTGACATAGGGAGTGGATATCGGTGTCACCACTATACTCAAACAAGTGAGATCCTAGAAGATCCCTATAGATCTGTGCTAGGGGATGCCTTTACCTCTGGCCTCTCAGGTTCACTGAGTCGGGTCAGTATTATCCTCAATGTAGACAGGACAAAAGAGAGGATTGTAGTGCCGGGATAACCCTTTCAAGTTTTCCATTGTTGTGATGGGCCAGTCAAGGGCATATTAGTGGATGTGCTTTTCAATGTCCAGACATTGATCTCGAAATTGTTTTTAAAAGTCCAGAAGATGGTAAATAATGTTTTCTACCATTATTAACTGTAACTGTTGGTTTATTGTAGCAGCATGTCTAGTGTTGTGTACTTTTAGTGTTGGGCCTGAAACCATCAGGGTGTGCTAAGCTGGCCAGCAACCTCACACTCCTAACACTACATGACAGCTGCAGTTTAAATTTGATTTGAGGCTTGCTGTCAGTTGCTAGGAGACCCCTAATAGTCTTAGTATACCCCCTCTTTCCACATGTATTTTTACATGAAAAAGAAAAGCTACCCAGTTTGCTTTCAAAGCAAATTACAGACCTCTGTAGTAAACAACATATACAGCATACTGGTATGTTGTTGACTGATAACCCTAATAGAGTTCATATTATCAAGGCATGCCTTGTAGCCTATGACAGTATGGTCAGAATTTCTGGGCCACTAGCTCCTGACATGAATTAAAGAGAAAAATGCCTTTTTTCTGCCACTCGATAATTTCCTCATGGTTAACCTCTCACCCTGTGTGTTTTTAGTGAAATCTTTCTCATGAAATGGAGAGGGGAGGGATGCTGGTAAAGAGAGAAAGGCTGCCTCTTCTCTTTCCTCTGTGAGAATTCAGTCACGACTCATGAGGGAAAGATATTTTTAGGATCCGGCTCAGTCACTTAAGACTCTGTTTGACTCCACAAGAAAAACATCAATTTAATTTGCTCCCTGCTCCTCCTTATTCTCTTATTTGTGGTATATTTAGAGGCAGTCTGTCATTCCATTCCCCCATGGGAGTAAATCGTATGAATGAGGGGCTATTACTCTCCATTTTTGTGGTTGTTTCCGTGCCCCTCTAACCCTGGCCATATTTTTCCACAACCGTCGATTAAACAGTTATATGATACCAGCCCTGTCAACAAAATCACTTCTTGTGATAGGGTTTAGTTTGAATGACCATGGTGGCTGAAGCGAATCTTGTCAGAGGTCTGTCAGTCAGAGGCCATACAGTATTGGGGTGTTGTTGGTGGGTTGACGTGCTTGACAGCATCTAATCCTCTGTCCCTGCCTCCTACCCCTCCTTTCTGTCTCTAGGTCACTTTAATAAGCCTAAAAGCATTGGTAGCGCTTCTCTAGTTGGGAGAGGCAGGGCTACATTACGTGAGTGTGTGTGAGGTAAGGAAAGGTGAGGGATAGTGTTGTTTAAAGCCCTGTGCTCCTTTAATTGTAGTCAGGAAAGGTCTGCTCATCTTTCTGCTGCCGCCATGACCCGACTCGAGTGACTTCCTCTGGTTCCACTTTAGATGACCTGATTTTGCCTGTAGCCCAGCCGTGTAAAATGTCTGATTACTGGCTGCATGTTTAATGTTTTGGAGACACTGTTATAAGGTTGGGATAAGGGATAGCAGATTGATGAATTTCTTATTTGTTTGTGGGTTTTATTCTGTGGATAGGTGTGCATGCGTGCCTGTTTTCGTGTGTGTGTGCGCGTGCTTGTATGTATGCTTGGGTGTGTGTGCTTGCTTCCCCTTCCACGTGTTTGTGTGTATGCACTTTTGCACCCATTTGTGTGTGATAAATGCTAATGGAATGCATGCATGGCAGCCAGGTGCTGCTGAGCTCAGTGCAGCTGTGATTAAAGCATGTTATTTCACAGCCAGTAAGTTTCATTTCCACTTGCCCTCAGTACCTGTTCACATGGCTGTTGGAGCTCTGCTGGAACCAGCCAGCCCACCAGGCCAGGATGACTACAGCAAAGCCTCCCTCCCTCCCTCCCTCTGCTGCTTTGTGTTCAGGGCTAATTAAATCCTAGACTTTATGTATATCATTAACTGAGACCTCGCTTTACACACCACATCTCTCTATCCCAATACCTCAGCAGATGCCCACTGTAACAGCATTGTATTGGCATTTTGTATGCATGTCTGTCTTATACTTTGGTGGTGAAATATTCTGATAATTTGTCATCAGGTTGTATTTTTGATCGTGAAATGGTTAGGTCATAATTGACTGTAGTGGGGTCTTTCCAAGAAATTAGTACCTTTTGCATCCCTTTGATATTTTAAGTACAAATTGTGCACCAATATTGCATTTTAAAAGCCTGTCATATTAAATGAAGTGCCCTTTAATTTAGACCATATGGAGAATTCAATAAATCAGATTTTTCATGGGAATAAAGACTTGCTAAAGTGCTGAAATTCAGCATGTTGACTTATCCCTCCATCAACCCTGGGTCACCTCTAGGAAGATTTTAACCCCAACATTTCTCCAAGTTTCACCATCATTGTAAAGCCCTGGTTATTTTGAAGATGATTATTTATTTAATTTGATAAGTTATCAATTTATATCTGTCCCTCATTTTAAGGTCAACCCTGTTACCTGAACTGAATTCTCATTTTAATATGGTGAAACTATTCCTTTAAGTATTATTATTTATTTTTTTACAAAAGAAACATTGAACATCTAATAGTCAAATCATAGTGTTAAAGCAAGTGAGCTGCTTCTACTCTTTTTGGCCATTTTCTGGTGTTTTGTGGTGGAAAACTGAGTGGGTCTGGCATAACACGTCAACACTCTTACCCATAGATGTTCAAACATTTCTATCCTGACTAATGTCACTCCCTGTTGCACACAAGCTTCCATTCCTCCTGTCACAAGGGGATTTATGGCTGATTTAAGATGAAATTGTCAACCATGTTACTTGATTTGGCACTTGATAGGCACTTACTACTTTGTATGTAAAAACATTTATGAAATGGGAAAACATTTTTTTTTAATGAAGTTGAACATGTGCTCTTTATGACAGAATGTAAAAACTTTACCAAGTTCCACTTCTCAAAAGGCATGGAATTGGTGGAATGACCCAGTTGAGTGGTTCAGTGAGCTAGTCTGTGTGTCCCAGGAACTCAGGAATGCTGTTGTAACTCTGCTCTCTCCTCTGGGGTGAAGGGGGTGAGGGTTCATCCACATTAGGGTTTCTCAATTGTTGGTAGCCTAGTTACTCAATCCTTGTTGTTGCAGGGAACCTCTGTAAAGTCAGGATTTAACTCCAATTTATCATCCAGCAGTTATCAGGCCGTTTGTGTGTGTGTGTGTGTGTGTGTGTTTATTTTTTACAGATTTTATATTGTGTTATTGACTGTACGTTTGCTTATTATGTGTAACTCTGTTGTTTTTGTCACACTGCTTTGCCTTATCTTGGGCAGGTCGCAGTTGTAAATGAGAACTTGTTCTCAACTGGCCTCCCTGGTTAAATATATATATTTTTAATTGTTTGACAGCCTCACAGTTTGCCAGTCCAGTGGGTGCACATTAATACATGTGCAAGAATCCATGGTTTGATCGTGATTCCAATGTGATTGGGGTCTTAAACCGAGCTGAGTTTGCTCTGCTGTGCTGAGTGATTGGGGTTTTCCCAACCTGGATGATCAAGCCCTTGGAGAACAGGAGGCTTCCCTTTTGTCACTGAGCCTTTCAGGCCAAACAATGAGTTTATACCGATGTTTTTATCTGCATTTATGGTGTTATAAAAAGAACTGGAGGGATGGAGAAAGAAGATGGTGTTGGGTTTCCTGTCTGAAGTGATGGGCTGTTGGCAGAGGAGGCTGATTTATGGCTGCATTGATGTCCTGGGAAAACTAAAGACAATGCTGCTCTATAGAGAGGGATGGCAGAGGGTGTGTCAGGCTGTCTTTATCAGGATATCATCAAGGACACTCACTACTTGGTGCATATATGTAGAATTTGAGCATGCTGCCGTTCTCCAAAAGTTGTCATTGCTTGTAATCTTGGTGTCAGAATAATCTGAGATGTTAATCATGAAAAGTGTTAACCACTGAGGATAAAAAATGTTTTGTTTTTCTTGTTACTAAATTGGAAAAGATGATGCAAGACCTACTGTACCATGTGGAATGCTCAATTATGTGACTGAAGGAAACCCTGAGACATAATGTTTCAACAGCTTGGCTAATAAAAATATACTGGGTCATTTAGCATATTTTGTTTTGATGTAATTTGTAGAATGAGGATCCTGTGTAGGAGATGCCTTATTTAGAGTGGGGCTTTTTTTGTTAATAACATGCTAAATTAGCCAGCCTCACTGTACCCTACTGGAACCCACATGTTTTATTCATTTCAATATCCTAACAGGTGTGAGATGACAGGTGTTGCTGTTTTTCCCCCTCATCTCAATATTTTACTAAAGTTGTTAATTGGGTGTTAGAATGATGTCAGGCATACTTTCTGTGCGACCCTATTGCTATTAGTGTTAAAGGTCCAATGCAGCAGTTTTTATCTCCATATCAATTCATTTATGAGAAACAATTAAGTACCTTACTGTGATTGTTTTCAATTAAAAGGGTCAAAAATAAACACAGGGCAGTTTCTCAAGCAATACTTTTGCTAGGACTATTTGGAAGTGGTCTGAGTGTGGAGGGGAAAACTGAATGTTTCCTGTTGTTTTCAAAAATGTTTGGAACCCTTTCTTATTGGTCTATTAACTAATTTATGCCAAAGCTCCATCCCACCTTAACAGGCAGAAATTTCAGGCTGTCTTTTAAAACAGGTCTTAAACTAAAATGTCATTATCATAATATTCCCATCTTCACAGTTTTATTCCAACCTCATAGTGTGAAAATATACACTGAGTTTACAAACCATTAGGAACAACTGCTCTTTCCTGTATCACAACTGGCCGTGATTGGGAGTCCCATAGGTCGGCGCTCAATTGGCCCAGCGTCGTCCGTGTTTGGCCGGTGTAGGCCGTCATTGTAAATAAGAATTTGTTCTTAACTGACTTGCCTAGATAAATAGAATTATTTATTTATGACAGACTCACCAGGTGAATCCAGTTGAAAGCTATGATCCCTTATTGATGTCATCTGTTAAACCGACTTCAATCAGTGTAGATGAATTGGAGGAGACAGGTTAAAGAATCATTTTTAAGCCTTGAGACAATTGAAACATGGATTATGTACATTTAGAAGGTGGATGGGCAAGACAAAATGTTTAAGTGCCTTTGAACGGGGTATGGTAGTAGGTGCCAGGTGCACTGGTTTGAGTGTGTCAAGAACTGTAACACTGCCTGGATTTTCACGCTCAGCATTTTCCTGTGTGTATCAAGAATGGTCCATCAACCAAAGGACATCCAACCAACTTCACACAATTGTGGGAAGCATTGGAGTCTACATAGGCCAGCATCCCTGTGGAACGCTTTCGACACCTTGTAGTCCATGCCCCAATGAATTGAAGCTGTTCTGAGGGCAAAAGGGGGTGCAATTGAATATTAGGAAGGTGTTCCTAATATTTTGTACACTCAGTGTATATTAAACACAGGTAAATCACATTTTTGACTGCACTGGGCCTTTAAAAGATAATGCTGAGTTGAGTCATCTTGATTTTAATGTAGAAAACCCCTAGTTAAAGCAGTACTACTGTATCTGTAGTGGGTTGAGACACAGGCGATGGAAGGGGCACAGTAATTTATTCATTGAACAGGTGAAGACAGTGAGGAGTGGGCTCAAATCACTCATGTAAAATGGTCTGGAAGGTGTCAAGTGACAACTACTGTGACTGCTGCCCTGGTCTGGTCCATCAGGTTGCACTACAGTCAGACATGCACCCCACAGCCGCACACTTTGCACCAGCCTCTCCCAGCCTCCAGTCTCTCCTCAATGACACATACACAGTGAGCCAGAGCCCAGAGAGACTACTGGCTGATTGGAAGTCAGTCTTTGAGACATTTATGATTTAAGGATTATTGAATAAGATATCACACTTTTATTATCACTCCATATCATAGATGACGCCTTGGGCTCCCCAGCCTCATAAATCATAGCCAGTCATATTTGACTGACAGGGCAGGAAGGAGAATGGGAGGCAGTAGTCTGATCACTCAAAGGCCAGTAGTAGTGGGGAGACACGAGAGGACAGCAGAGGGGCAGGGAGGCAGCCTCTCACTGTGCCATGCCCTCCACTGAGCTTTTCATGAAGAATGCTCATTGTGTGATGTAAAAATATGTATTGTAGATTTAATACTCCATCTACTTTTATCACGTCACACACTGTGGTGATGAACTAGTTTATGTGACTCAGGTCTGGACCTTTGAGTTATCTGTGGCTCTGTAAAAGAGATGTCTGTGGTCAGATTGTCTCCTCCTCCTATCTGTCTCCTGGGAGACTGACTGAGGACCCATTACTGGGGCAGCTGATGATGCAATGGAAGGTTTACTTTTGGGGGAAGGTGAAGATAAAGCCAACTGTATGTCCTTGGACCTTTAAAGAGTTAATTATTTGCATTCGGAAACGGCCAGAGTTAGTGGCAAGTGTTTTCGGATCAATCTGGAGAGAGGCCATACTAGCTAGATTAATGCAGACTTCAGTTACATACAGGGTTTGTTTAAATAGAAGTGATAAAGGGAGACTGTGGTATAAGTCACTACTGGGGGACGGGAGATCAAAGAACGAGACTTCTCTGCCTTCCATATACTCAGCAGTTTAGCATTATTAGAAGTCATATTCGTGAAATATACAGTTTCCTCCAACAGCTTTGAGCATCCAAGAATCCAAATGACAGAAATGTTTAGCTCCTTTTTCACCCCTCTCTAATCTGACCAGTACTGTGTAATCTACCTCACCGACCTTCTTTTGGTGGAATGGGCTGTACTGGCCACAATCACCTGACAGAAAGCCAGCTCCTTTCTGGCTTTGGTGTACTGGTACCCAAATAACTCCCCAGGAATTTCAGTTTAAGAAACCTGCTGCTGTTAGATTTTGAATTGTTTCAGTATGTGTGTGCCACTTCAGAGGAATGATATCACTGTACAGTAAGTACAGCAGCGAGACTTGAGCTAACAGCTTAATCACCTGTTTTGTATTAGAATGTGTTCTGTTCAACTTCAATTTGTTATCCCTACAGTAGTAGTTGCACTTAACTTCCCTCGGGCTTATATCCAGCTAATCAGTGACAGCAGTGTGGGAACCAAGAGCTATTTTCTCACCAGCAGCATCCACATTCACTCACAAACTGTGTGTGTGTGTCAGAGGAGGCTGGTGGAAGAGCTATAGGAGGACATGCTCATTGTAATGGCTGGAATGGAATAAATGGAATGGAGTCAAACATGTTGTTTCCATGGGTTTGATAGGTTTGGTACTATTCCTCCTATAGCTCCTCCCACCAGACTTTTCTGGTGTGTGTGTGTGTGTGTGTATCATGTGTTCCTTGTGTAATACATTCCACATTGTGTGTGTGTGTGTGTGTGTGGGACTGGGGAGTAAGAATTCTTACAACCCCCTAATGATCCCGTCTGTCTCTCTCTTCCAGCGGGCGTACACTCTGATTGTGGAAGCATGGGACTGGGACAATGGTACACACAGCAGCAGTGGTATGTACAGTATACTTCACCTTTCCAGGTATTTACTACCACATGAAAGGAGAGCCAGCCAGGCCTCAGTGTCTCGCATCAAATGAGTCATTAGGTGAGGGGTGAAAGATGTGTGTAGTTTTTATTTAGAAGTGACAGGGGTATTTACTGTGACATAAAAAGGTGGGGAGGTCCATGGCAGCATCTCAGAACCAAGGTTACAGGTGATGTCAAAAAGGAGATTTGCGTGATTTGTGATTTATCTACTCTAATTTAGACCAAGGACCTTTCCTCTCTCATTAGTAGCTGTAGTGATTGAGGAAAAAAATCTACACAGTTACATATCGCAAAATAATTTTGGACAATATTATATCAATACTTTATCCGCAAGTATCGATTTGAACATTTTTGGAAAAATATATTTCAAAAGATTTGCTAGGTAGCGTCAGCAAGTCGGCTGTACCTGCACCAAACTCTGTGATTTTTCATCCTATAGCTTGGCCTCAATCTTCTTTTTAAATAGCGAACCAAAATGTTTTCAGCACTTATTTCCATGACTGATTAAACTAATTTTCTCATGCTTTTTCTAGTCTCTCTTTAGCAGACATACCGCATCGTGAGCATGTTTGCACATCAAATCAGTAGTATTGAATAGCAATACAAAAATAATTGTGAGAATTGTGAGAATCTCAATACATATCTATCAGCGCCTATCGTGATAATATCGTGAGGTTCCCGGCAATTCTCAGCCCTAGTCACTGCAGGGATGGGGCATGTGAAGATGTGTGTCTCTGTGAGAAGAGCTTCATTAAAGGTGACTAATTGTCTCAAGGGGGAACAGGGAGCTCCTTCCACGTCAAGCCCAGTTTGGACGCGGGGTGCCTAGTCACTGCTATTTGGAACACAGCTGTATCCTGTTTTTACTTGCTTCTCTCATTTCCGTCCTGTTTGGCTTTGTTTTGGAAGCTCTGCTCAGAGGAAGAAAGGTTAATTGTGGAATGTGGAATGTAATCTATGTCACTCAAGTCAAGTGTGTTAGATTTAGGGCAACATTGAACCTCAGGTGAGATCAATGGCTGACCTAACCTGACAAGGTTGTTGTGTTTTTCTCTCCGGTGAACAGGCGATACACACCAATCCAAGCTTCTATAACAAGCTGTCCTGTTTTCACTGCTGCATAACTCTTAGAGAGTCAGCTCTATATATTCCCAGGAACAATGCAGCTTCACACAAAGCAGCTTCTTAGCAGCACAAGAGGAAGAAAAGATGATTGAAATGGACTGTCAAGTTGAGCTGCCATATACCAACCACAGCAAACAGATCCATACAACAACTACAGTGGCAAGAAAAAGTATGTGAACCCTTTGGAATTTCCTGGATTTCTGCATAAATTGGTCATAACATTTGTTCTGATTTTCATCTAAGTCCCAACAATAGACTTACTTAAACTAATAACAAACAACAATTAGATGTTGTCATGTCTTTATTGAACACACTGTGTACACATTCACAGTGCAGGGTGGATAAAGTATGTGAACCCTTGGATTTATAACTGGTTGACCCTCCTTTGGCAGCAATAACCTCAACCAAACATTTTCTGTAGTTGTGGATCAGACCTGCACAACGGTCAGGAGGAATTTTAGACAATTCCTCTTTACAAAACTGTTTCAGTTCAGCAATATTCTTGGGATGTCTGGTGTGAACCGCTCTCAAGCTTCTCAAATCGGGTTGAGGTCAGGACTCTGACTGGGCCACTCCAGAAGGCGTATTTTCTTCTGTTGAAGTCATTCTTTTGTTGATTTACTTCTGTTTCTGTTCGTTGTCCTGTTGCATCACCCAATTTCTGTTGAGCTTCAATTGGCGGACAGAGAGCCTTACATTCTCCTGCAAAATGTCTTGATAAACTTGGGAATTCATTTTTCCGTCGTTGATAGCAAGCTGTCCAGACCCTGAGGCAGCAAAGCAGCCCCAAACCATGATGCTTCCTCCACCATACTTTACAGCTGGGATGATGTTTTGATGTTGGTGTGCTGTGCCTTGTTTTCTCCACACATAGTGTTGTGTGTTCCTTCCAAACAACTCAGCTGTAGTTTAATCTGTCCACAGAATATTTTGCCAGTAGCGCTGTGGAACATCCAGGTGCTCTTTTGCGAACTTCAGATGTGCAGCAGTGTTTTTTTTTTTGGACAGCAGTGGCTTCTTCCGTGCTGTCCTCCCGTCCAATAAACCATTCTTGTTTGTTTTATATATCGTAGACTCGTCAACAGAGATGTTAGCATGTTCCAGAGATTTCTGTAAGTCTTTTGCTGACACTCAAAGATTCTTCTTAACCTCATTGAGGATTCTGCGCTGTTCTCTTGCAGTCATCTTTTGCAGGACGACCACTCCTAGGGAGAGTAGCAACAATGCTGAACTTTCTCCATTTATAGACATTTGGTCTTACCGTGGACTGATGAACATCAAGGATTTTAGAGATACATTTGTAACCCATTCCAGCTTTATGCAAGTCAACAATTCTGAGATCTCTTTTGTTCGAGGCATGGTTCACATCAGGCAATGCTTCTTGTGAATAGCAAACTCCAAAATGTTGTGAGTTTTTTTTTTTTATAGGGCAGGGCAGCTCTAACCAACATCTCAAATCTCATCTCATTGATTGGACACCAGGTTAGGTAACTCCAGACTCCAATTAGCTTTTGGAGAAGTCATTAGCCTAGGGGTTCCCATACTTTTTCCAGCCTACACTGTGAATGTTTAAATGATGTATTCAATATAGACAAGAAAAATACAATGTGTGTGTTATTAATTGAAACACACTGTGTCTATTGTTGGGACTGAGATGGATATCTGATCAAATTTGATGACCAATTAATGCAGATATCCAGGTAATTCCAAAGGTTCACATACTTTTTTTGCCACCGTATAGCTCACCTCTCTGTCTCTGTGTTTGACCCCATCTTAGGTCAGTATGTCAGCTGTAACCCCTCCACTTTTAACTTGGCTAACTTTTAGTGGTGGTAAGTGATAGTACCAAACCTCTGTCCCTCTAAAAGTCACAAGGATGTATAACACATGTTTAACCTGTTGATCTACACAGTCATTCTCTGAGATACTGTACGTTCCTATGCACCAAGCTGCCTGGCCGTTCATATTGCCAGTGTGATGGTTAGCATGGCGAGGTTAGTTCCCGCCTGGCTGGCCTGAGGGTCTGACTCACTGGGAGACTGTTTGTGCTCCATGTCCATGTCTCTATATAAAGCATGTGATCACCTAGTTAAGCCATTCATTATGGACCACAGCCCTTTTTCTTTCCACTGATGTCTTTCTGCTAATTACTGTCCCAGCAGTTGCTGTGCTACTGCATGTCACTTCAATATCCCAGCCTGGACACTCTGACTGGACAGCCTGAACTGCTGCTTCAGCCTGGTCTCATAGACTAGATGTAACAGTGCATGTAAATCCGGGACACTCAAATTTTTGATATGTCACTTTTGCTATGGTTACATAAGACAAAGTTACTTAAGGCAAAAAACTAAAGGAGGGTGGTTGGTCGGGATGGATGGGTAGACGTATAACGTGACCGACGGTTGCGTGTTCGAATCTCCTCACGGACAACTTTAGCATTTAAGCTAATAAGCAACTTTGCAACTACTTAATACTTTTTAGCTCCTTTGCAACTACTTAGCATGTTAGCAAGCCCTTCCCCTAAGCGTAAAGTTAACAATTTTGTCTAACTCCTAACCCTAACTCCTAGCCTGGCTAACGTTCGTGTTAGCTACCTGGCTAAAGTTAGCCACACCAAATTGGAATTCGTAACATATACGTTTTGCAAATTCGTAACATATTGTAAGAATTGCAATTTGTAACATCCTACCCACTGCTATTTGTAACATATCGCACGAAATGAATGATGGACATCCACAAATTAATACATTCCATACGAAATGTAGCATATCATACTAATTGGAGTGTACTGGATTTACCTGTGCTATGTTACGTCTACCCCCGAGTCCAGGTTGGCTCCTCATACAGTATATCCTTGACACAATGACAGGCAGCCTATTACAGCATGGGGTTGGATAGGGCAGGGGGCAGTTGGTTGAATAGGGAAGTGGGGGCATGGGGTTGGATAGGGCAGGGGGGCAGTTGGTTGAATAGGGAAGTGGGGGCATGGGGTTGGATAGGGCAGGGGGGCAGTTGGTTGAATAGGGAAGTGGGGGCATGGGGTTGGATAGGGCAGGGGGGCAGTTGGTTGAATAGGGAAGTGGGGGCATGGGGTTGGATAGGGCAGGGGGCAGTTGGTTGAATAGGGAAGTGGGGGCATGGGGTTGGATAGGGCAGGGGGCAGTTGGTTGAATAGGGAAGTGGGGGCATGGGGTTGGATAGGGCAGGGGGCAGTTGGTTGATTAGGGAAGTGGGGGCATGGGGTTGGATAGGGCAGGGGGGCAGTTGGTTGAATAGGGAAGTGGGGGTTGGATAGGGCAGGGGGGCAGTTGGTTGAATAGGGAAGTGGGGCATGGGTTTGGATAGGGCAGTGGGACATGGGTTTGGATAGGGCAGTGGGGACATGGGGTTGGATAGGGCAGTGGGTTGGATAGGGCATGGAGTTAGATAGGGCAGGGGGGCAGTTGGTTGAATAGGGCAGGGGGGACATGGGGTTGGATAGGGCAGTGGGGGTTGGATAGGGCAGGGGGACATGGGGTTGGATAGGGCAGGGGGACATGGGGTTGGATAGGGCAGGGGGGCAGTTGGTTGGATAGGGCAGGGGGGCAGTTGGTTGGATAGGGCAGTGGGGGTTGGATAGGGCAGGGGGACATGGGGTTGGATAGGGCAGGGGGACATGGGGTTGGATAGGGCAGTGGGTTGGATAGGGCATGGAGTTAGATAGGGCAGGGGGCAGTTGGTTGGATAGGGCAGGGGGCAGTTGGTTGGATAGGGCAGGGGGCAGTTGGTTGGATAGGGCAGGGGGACATGGGGTTGGATAGGGCAGTGGGGGTTGGATAGGGCAGGGGGACATGGGGTTGGATAGGGCAGGGGGACATGGGGTTGGATAGGGCAGTGGGGACATGGGGTTGGATAGGGCAGTGGGACATGGGTTTGGATAGGGCAGTGGGGACATGGGGTTGGATAGGGCAGTGGGTTGGATAGGGCATGGAGTTAGATAGGGCAGGGGGGCAGTTGGTTGAATAGGGCAGGGGGGGCATGGGGTTGGATAGGGCAGGGGGGACATGGGGTTGGATAGGGCAGTGGGGGTTGGATAGGGCAGGGGGACATGGGGTTGGATAGGGCAGGGGGACATGGGGTTGGATAGGGCAGTGGGGACATGGGGTTGGATAGGGCAGTGGGACATGGGTTTGGATAGGGCAGTGGGGACATGGGGTTGGACTGGGCAGTGGGTTGGATAGGGCATGGAGTTAGATAGGGCAGGGGGGCAGTTGGTTGGATAGGGCAGGGGGGCAGTTGGTTGGATAGGGCAGGGGGGCAGTTGGTTGGATAGGGCAGGGGGGACATGGGGTTGGATAGGGCAGGGGGGTTGGATAGGGCAGGGGGACATGGGGTTGGATAGGGCAGGGGGGCAGTTGGTTGGATAGGGCAGGGGGGACATGGGGTTGGATAGGGCAGTGGGGGTTGGATAGGGCAGGGGGACATGGGGTTGGATAGGGCAGGGGGACATGGGGTTGGATAGGGCAGTGGGGGTTGGATAGGGCAGTGTGGGTTGGATAGGGCAGGGGGACATGGGGTTGGATAGGGCAGGGGGACATGGGGTTGTATAGGAAAGGATGGTGTGGGGTTGGATAGGGCAGTGGGGCAGTTGGTTGAATAGGGATGTGGGGGCATGGGGTTGGATAGGGCAGGGGGTGCAGTTGGTTGAATAGGGAAGTGGGGGCATGGGGTTGGATAGGGCAGGGGGGCAGTTGGTTGAATAGGGAAGTGGGGGCATGGGGTTGGATAGGGCAGGGGGGCAGTTGGTTGAATAGGGATGTGGGGGCATGGGGTTGGATAGGGCAGGGGGGCAGTTGTTTGAATAGGGAAGTGGGGGCATGGGGTTGGATAGGGCAGGGGGGCAGTTGGTTGATTAGGGAAGTGGGGGCATGGGGTTGGATAGGGCAGGGGGGCAGTTGGTTGAATAGGGAAGTTGGGGTTGGATAGGGCAGGGGGGCAGTTGGTTGAATAGGGAAGTGGGACATGGGTTTGGATAGGGCAGTGGGACATGGGTTTGGGTAGGGCAGTGGGGACATGGGGTTGGATAGGGCAGTGGGGACATGGGGTTGGACTGGGCAGTGGGTTGGATAGGGCATGGAGTTAGATAGGGCAGGGGGGCAGTTGGTTGAATAGGGCAGGGGGGGCATGGGGTTGGATAGGGCACGGGGGACATGGGGTTGGATAGGGCAGTGGGGGTTGGATAGGGCAGGGGGACATGGGGTTGGATAGGGCAGTGGGGACATGGGGTTGGATACGGCAGTGGGACATGGGTTTGGATAGGGCAGTGGGGACATGGGGTTGGATAGGGCAGTGGGGACATGGGGTTGGACTGGGCAGTGGGTTGGATAGGGCATGGAGTTAGATAGGGCAGGGGGGCAGTTGGTTGGATAGGGCAGGGGGGACATGGGGTTGGATAGGGCAGTGGGGGTTGGATAGGGCAGGGGGACATGGGGTTGGATAGGGCAGTGGGGGTTGGATAGGGCAGTGGGGGTTGGATAGGGCAGGGGGACATGGGGTTGGATAGGGCAGGGGGACATGGGGTTGTATAGGAAAGGAGGGTGTGGGGTTGGATAGGGCAGTGGGGGCGTGGGGTTAGATAGGGCAAGGGGTGCAGTAGGTTGAATAGGGCAGTGGGGGCAGGGGGTTGGATAGGGCAAGGGGTGCAGTAGGTTGAATAGGGCAGGGGGTTGGATAGGGCAAGGGGTGCAGTAGGTTGAATAGGGCAGTGGGGGCAGGGGGTTGGATAGGGCAAGGGGTGCAGTAGGTTGAATAGGGCAGGGGGGGCAGGGGGTTGAATAGGGCAGTGGGGGCAGGGGGTTGGATAGGGCTCAGAAAAATCGCCTCTGGTAGGGCTGTTTATCCTCCAGGATGCCCCAGCGACTGGTTCTGTGTTTAAACACTAAACAGACAGGCTGCACCATTGTTTCTCTCTTAGGTGGTAGCATGGTTATTAGTGTTAGTGTTTCTTAACACACAGTTTAACATTATAATCAGAGAACGATAGAGGGGATGGAGAAATCAAATGAATATGAAGGCATTCGAGGAAATTGTGAGATCACTGAGCTGCTATCAGGAGTACCGGTAAATTAAGTTATCTTGTGGAGTGATCTAATATTACTTGACTACTAATGTTGTGTCCATATCCAAGTTTAGCATGCTGAAAACAGCCTGACAACAGACATTGGCTTATGACAACAATGCCACTAGTCGCGTGACTAAATGATGTGGCTGTTTGAAAGCACAGAAAATTATGTCACTCTTGACTTAGTCAACTGCTCGGTGTTGAAGCCTCCTCATTGTTTGTGTAAGCCCGTGTCGTAGTCACCACACACACACACCCCTCCGCCTGCTCTCCCTAGTAACAGCGGCCTCTCTCTGAGTGTCTCCTTCAGCACTGAGAGAGACAATGATTGGTCTGTATTTTTATATCTAATTGTTGGAAATGAGCAGAGTGAGTGCTTGAGTTTAAATTAACTCGCAGTTAAATTGAGAAAATCAGGACAGCAAGTAAAAACATTTTCTGTGTTTTTTAACTCCTTTATAATGGGTAACAGTTGGAAGTAAACTGGACTGTACAGTAAATAGGATAGACATTTTAAGAAATAATAAAAGAGTAATACCTGGACAACTGAAGGTAGGTTATACAGAATCCTTCTAATGAAAAGGCCTAGATTTCCTCCTGGCTACCTGTCCAATAACAGGCCACCATCCAACTAGGGGAGAGGGCCTGTTGTTTGGCCCCTCCTCAGTGCTCAGTCCTGGGCTGGGTATGTGGCTGCAGCAGCCAAGCCAGTTGGGTCATGGTGTTTCTGTTCCTTGAGAAAAAGCTAAAGGCCCTTTCCTATGTCGCCCTTCCTCGTCTGTTCCCGTCTCTTATTATTTCCGCCCTGGCTCCGGAGGAGAGGGGAGAGAGGGAGGGAGTGCCACAAAAAGTATTTCACAAAGCAGGAAAACCAAATTCTTTTTCAGTTATCAAACTCCTGCAGCCCTGGCCCTACACCCAGCCCTGGCCCTACACCCAGCCCTGGCCCTACACCCTGTATTTGTGTTTGGTTTATTGTCCTTATTTTTTCTTTCATGCTCTTGGAAACAGAGTGGTGTTTGACTTTGGGTTGCCCTCTCTGAACTCCAGCAGCAGATAAACACCAGTGTTCTCTCAGATGACTTTCTCCTGCTTCTCGACACTACTAGAACTTGTACTGAGGCATACTGGTTCTAACATTGAATAAGTGGCTATTTAGCCTGAACTACCTCTTTGACTGTTTAGTTGTATGCATGTCAAGTGTCCATTATGTAATGGTGAAGAAATGTCTTGGTTTTTGTTTGTTGATGCAGGTGAGGATCTGTTAATTGAGCGGAGTGTCCGTAAAGGAATGATCAACCCTGGCGATGACAGGCAGACTATCCAACACAACGGTCCCACAGCCAACTTTGAGTATAACATCCGTGTGCGCTGTGACGAGAACTACTATGGCAACAAGTGTAACAAGCAGTGCCGGCCACGCAATGATGACTATGGCCACTACGTGTGTGACCAGTTTGGGAACAGAGGCTGTTTGGAGGGCTGGATGGGGCCTTACTGTACAGCTGGTGAGTAGGGGAGCAGGCTGACACAATCCATGTACAAGACACTTCAGAGTCAAAATACACACATTGAAACTAATGTTTAGATATTGCTCTGATGATACTAGAAATTAGTGGGTGAATACTTTTCTTTGTTTCACAGCTATCTGCAAGCAGGGCTGTAACCTGCTGCAAGGATTCTGCAATGTCCCAGGAGAATGCATGTGAGTCTGGGTTAACTTCCTTCTTTGTACCATCGTGTCTATGTTAATAAGATACTGAAATATTACTCCCTTTTCAATTGAAATCCCTTTGACTGAGAATTGTGTCTGGTTGTATTGGCTGGTTAATGGGCAGTAGCTCTTGTGTTCAATGAGGATGATAATGATGACACGGGGGGGTGATCGCATACCAGAGCTCGACCCCCACATTCCCCCCTCCCTGTACCCCCTCTCTATGGAGCGTACAGTGTATTAGCCCCCCCCCCCCCCCCACCAGTCTGATTCAGGAGCCATTGTTCTTTTTCCTGTCCCAGACCTGGCCTGTAGCTGTAGCCTGTTTTTCACACAGCGTTTCCTCCCCTCCTCCAGCGGTGTGTCAGGGCCCCTCTGCCCATTTCTACTCTGCAGCCCCATTCGCCTCTTCCTATCCTGGGCCTGTTTTGGCTGTCATACCCCTCATGGGAGTATGGACTCCATCCAGCAGCCTTAGTCACGTACATGTTATTCTGCACGGCTGAACCAACCAAGTATTCCATGTCAAATCCTCTTGCAAGACCACCTTCTTGTGCAACTCTCTGAGGTGCATTCTGTAACACACCCATGGATCTGTTCAATAGGGATAGCCGTGAGTGAGACGGGATAGATTTAGTTCTCATCTCATAAAATAATTCATTTTCATGGCTGGAAGACAAGAAAAGACTGGAATGTGCCTCGACATGTGACTTGAAGCTCAGGAGGAGGCTGTGTGTATCCCGACCGTGAACAAACAACACGCCTTCTCCTGGAGTAACATTCCATGCCTGGTGCCTGCGAAGGAAAACAAAAAATGTGTTGGTACAGTATCTGGTTTCCTTACACACAGAGCATTCACAACCTACTCCCTTACAAAAAGGACACATGTAACATTTCACATTTTAATGTCAACTAGGGCTGTCAAACAATTCAAAATGTAATTGAGTGTATCAAAGGATTTGCTGTGATTAATCACAATTGAATTTATCCATGTCAAAATCCTCCAAATCCACAATTGCTCAAATTGACTTGTAATTTTTGATTTTTTTATACAATTACAAGAATATTGCCATTTTGATATTGTGACCTCTAAGTATTCACACTCTAAATAATATGGTTTCACAGCTCAACATGTGAAAACAGCTATTTCAGATGTGAAAATGTGATTTCATGTGTTAAAATGCGATTTTCACATATTTGTTTTTGTTTTTTAAGGGGCCTCAATCTGCATGCAACAGACTGTTAATTTCCCAGAGTCTTTCTGTAAATAATTCTTAGAGGCAGAGAGCGCGAAAGAGAGCGAGATAGAAAGCTACTGCGGTTGCAGGTGATGTGCACGCAGGTCGAGCCCCTGAGCCTGACCGTGATAGGGATCTGGAGCACAGGTTGGTGGCAACTTAATTGGGGAGGACGGTCTCGTGGTAATGGCTGCAGCGTTCCATTAGCTCCGACCCGGCCATTATTACGAGCCGTCCTCCCCTTATCTGCCTCCTGTGATCTGGAGGGTGTGGCTTCAAAGGGCTATTTCCACAGTGTGGGTCTGACAGAGTTGGGCCTGTCTGGACCGGGGATATTTACAGTGTTGCTGGCTGGGCTGAAAGAGTCCTCCATTGTGGGGCTGTGGTGAGGTGTTTGTTTGGTGATGGTAATGCCACCTTGTGCTTGTGGCCACCTTGGTCTCTCCCTGTTTCTACTGTGGACAGGGCCTCTCAATGCTGCTAATTAACCTTTACACTTAACCTCAGCATGTTAACATACAGTTTGGTATACAGTAGCACACCACTGCACACTTCAGTACTTTTATACCTGTACATTAGTAGACTACTGCACTGTGTGTTGTGTTTGACTGCAGTGCTGCTTACTAGTGAAAATGTAAGCACACAGCAGTACACTCACTCACTCCAGTACAGTATATCAACTAGTAGTGTAGGGTTTGGTTGTCATCTATTTACAGGAGTGTGGTCTTTAAATAACCCAGGGCGAGAAGTGACAGCACAGATGGGGCAAGGTTACCGCTGGCCTTGGAATAACAGAGCGCAGCTATAAACCAACAGATTAGCTAACCGTTCGCCGGCTGCCTCCGCTCGCAAAGCTGCTTGCCTAGTGGCTTCAGGAGGCCCCCACTCCTAGACTTCCTCTATCCCCGTCCCTGTCCCACACGCCATGGGAACAGGCTTGACCCCATCACTGCCCTGGAATGTCCCTGGTGCTCTGTCTAAAGATTAGGAGCCCCAGAAGGGAAGGGGTGTCACTGGTCACCTTCATGAAGACGTTGTGTCTGTCTGGCTCCTGATCGAGATCACCTTGACTTTTACATGGACACATAGGTCTGTCATGTGGTTGACGTATTGTAGAAGGCCTTGTCCTATTACACGAGTCCTGGCTTATTTATGAGCCATTTCTTCATGGGACTGATGTTTTTAAAGTATTTCACATACAGTATGACCACACAATGTGTCCATTCCCTATGTGTCTCTAATGGATGTCTCTGATATGTCTTGCAGGTGTAAATACGGTTGGCAGGGTCCGTTCTGTGACGACTGCCTGCCCTACCCAGGCTGTGTCCATGGGACCTGCGTCAAGCCCTGGCTGTGCAGCTGTGAGAAGAACTGGGGAGGCCTGCTGTGTGACAAAGGTGTGACATTAGCGCAAACCAGACCAGACCTGGCCCACTGTACTATTAACACATCCTCTACAGCGACCTTTGACCTCCCTGTAGTGTCACACAACACAAGGTCACCTCTGAGTTCCCCTCAACATCAGGTGGTCAACAGAGGTCACTGAAGAGTGACTGCTAGAAACAGGAGATCACTTCAGAGTAACAAGATGGAGAGGTGGATGGATAGGCTACATTTAGCAATATGTAACAGTGTGCTTTCATGTCTGATCCTATGAAGTCGTGTGATGACAATTTTAATCTGTAACATATAATTTACCATCCTAATCCTTTAGATGTGTTCATATGAGACCATTAAAGTGTGTAAATGTAATCATTCCTGTATGATTATCTCCAGATTTGAACTACTGTGGGACGAACAAGCCGTGTAAGAACGGAGGAACGTGTATGAACTCAGAGCCAGATGAGTACAACTGTGCCTGTTCTGACAGCTACTCGGGCAAGAATTGTGAGATAGGTGAGTCAGTCAAGAAATTCCTTTCTGTTTGTGCCAATGAGCACGGTTACATGCACACAATAATATGATTATTGTGGATATTCAGATTAATATAATAGTTAATTTAAAATGTTTACATGCTTTGCAAGTAGAACAATTTCCCTAATAATTATGTTTTTATGGACACATCTGATATCAGGATACTGATGGGACTTTAGATAAATTGCAGAAAATCGCCAATAAAAATAAATATTCTACCACAGTGACCATGTTATTTTTGCGAAACCTTTTTGATTCTGAGTTCGGACCAATAAAGTTTGTATGTGAATACTTTTTCTAAGATGCATACTTTCAGTTTTTCCAAACTCACTTCACTTGTAATAAGAGGGAGGCTCGCTCGGATGGTGCTAGCACATGAGCAGATCAAACACACAGCTGGAACGCTGATGAAGGTTTTCTAATCATTTGAAACATTGCTCTGAAAACCAGGTGTTTTAATCGGCGTATGCTTATTTCGATTTTGACCTTACGCCGATCAAGATAAGCAGAGTGAGGTATTTACATACTCGGCCTACTGCCGCAAGTGTTAGTGTGCATGTAAACATACCCAATGTTTAATAGTTGATCATTTGTTTGTGTATTTTGTTGTGCTATTTCTGTAATCTGTCACTCTGACTCGTGGCACATTTGCCTCCCCATGTCATCCTGTTATCTTCAGTGGAACACTCATGTGTGTCCAACCCCTGTGCCAACGGGGGCACCTGCCATGAGATCCCATCTGGGTTTGAGTGCCACTGTCCTGCAGGCTGGTCAGGGCCCACCTGCGCTAAAGGTGAGCGAGTCACGATCTTGCCCCTCGCAAGGTGTGTGTGTGTGCCCCCATGTTTTTACAAAGCTGAACCCTTACATCGTGTGTGTGTGTTCCAGACATGGACGAGTGTGCGTCTAACCCCTGTACTCAGGGTGGGACCTGCATCGACATGGAGAACGGATTTGAGTGCCTCTGCCCCCCACAGTGGGCTGGGAAGACCTGCCAGATAGGTAAGCCGGTGAAGGAGAGGTGGCAGGGGTTCTGTAGTTTATCATTCACACTAGAGAATTCTGAGGGCACAGTCTCTGCCTGGGAAACTGGAGCAAAGCATGTCCAAATGGCTAAAGATGAATATTATGTCCTGGGGAGCATAACTTGAGACTATTTGCATGCTAAATTAAATTGAATGTGATGTGACTTGAAGTGTTATTGAATCTCGCCTTGTTCGATCTTATGCCAGGAATCTCCGTGCTCGTCCAGTATCTGTTTTTTTTTGTGTCTCACCCTGTTGAGCCAGTCCTATTACTATGGTGTGGATACTAATTTAAAATGGATGCATGCATGTCCATGGAGAAAGCTGGATATTATGTGCAACCTGAGCCAGGTTTCTTGAGTAAAACTATAAATAACACCTAGCCTAGCAACTGCTAACTTTGGGGCCTGATGTAGCCTGACAGTGGGTTATCTTTGGCTATAGACTGGGATAAAAGGGGTATGTATACTAGTCTCCACCAAGAGTAGGGCCTCACCCCAAAACCACTATTTAGCTCCCTGGAGTAGGAAAGGAAACACTTTATAATCTGTAAACATGCTCAGGGAGGAACCTAAGCTCCGGGTCTTGTGTTACGTGGTCTGCTATTCTCAGTGCGCAGGTGGTTCCCCTTTCAGTGAGCGGGCAGTACCTGAGAGAGGGGTGTCGGATGTCCGCAGCCCAACGGGTGCTCCTCACCTCTGGGGGAAAAGCGGTTGTGTTCTGGTCTGTCCAGGGAGAGGGTGTTAGTGACCATTGCCTTGTGAACTGACCTCTGGGAAGCTCTGGCTGTCAGAGAATAGATCAGTTCAGAAATAGGGTAGGCAACTGAAATAAATGTTTAGGGTAGGAGGCAGAGCCAGCTAAATAGATGGCAAAGAAATGGCAAAGAAATTAAATTTCATTTAATAGAGTTTAGAAAGTTTTCTAAAGTCAGGTTTAAGGTTAAAATTCTTATTAGGGGCTCTAGTTTCTGTGTAGCCTTGCACTGTAGAGATCTGCTTGGTGGTGGTGCTTGGAGGCTGGTTCTTAGATCTCTCTCATCTCTCTATTTTCACTCCGCAGACGCTAATGAGTGTATGGGGAACCCATGCCTCAATGCTTACTCTTGCAAAAACTTGATTGGTGGATATCACTGTGCCTGCTTTCGAGGATGGGCCAGCCAGAACTGTGACATCAGTCAGTATCCATTAATCATTTGCCTCTGTCCCCTTTGCCTGCAGCTAGCTAGGCTCTGTCACCTACTTGGGCCATTGGCCTACTGTTCTGTTCCTATCCCAGGCTTTCTGCTTTATTATGGCCCAAATACTTATCGAGATCCATGGATAGTGTTTTTATATTACTATGAGAAGCACATCCTGTAGATATCGTTGACGGTTGTGTAGTTGACCTCACTGGCTTTCACGGCATGCACTAACCAACAGCATCATGTCTTCCTGCACCTTGAGAAAAATCGTATTTTGAGTTTCTTTGAAGCATTAAGCATTAACCAAGTTGCACATTCTATGTTTTGTTTGTGTATCACATGCATGCAACACCTGCATGTTCCCCTGTCCTATCTGTAGACCTGTATTAGTAAGTTCTCTCTTTTACACTCTGCAGATGTCAACAGCTGCCATGGACTGTGTCAGAATGGAGCGACTTGCAAGGTAGGAAATTGCATTCAATAAGGCAATCTAGCCACCATGTTTGATGCCCTCCTTTCATATTACATCTATGGTTAGAATTATTCTGGGTATAGGAGCCTCTGAGTGACAACTTGTTCCCTTACGCTTTGTACAGGAGGGGCGAAGAGGCTACGTGTGTGCCTGCTCACCGGGGTTTGTGGGCCGGCACTGTGAGGTCCAGAGGAACAGCTGTGTCAGCGGCCCGTGTAGAAACGGGGGCCGGTGCCACACCCTGCTGGACGGCTTCATGTGTGAGTGCCCACATGGATACACTGGCACTACCTGTGAGGTGAGCAATGGTCCAGTCCAGACCTTTGACAAATCTGATCTTGTCTTTTATACATAACAATGATCTATTTATTTATCCATCCATTCATCCACTCATCTTTCCATCTGTGCATTCGTAGGTGCAGAGTAACCCGTGCAGCCCTAACCCTTGCCAGAACAAGGCCCAGTGCCACAGTCTGATGGAAGACTTCTACTGTGCCTGTCCTGATGACTATGAGGGCAAGACCTGCTCTGAGCTCAAGGACCACTGCAAGACCAATCCCTGTGAAGGTACAAACCAATCTATAAACCTATTGATTTAATCTCAACTAAAATAATTCAAACCCCTGTAAAAGTACTAACCAGGCAGTAATCTTTATAGCCTAAACTGAAACCTGATCTTAAGATGCATATTCCTCAGGTCAACCTCAAGATCAACCCTCATTTCAACCCAATCCTCTCAGGTGAATCTCACTAACAGTCTCTTGTTGTTCCTTCTGTTTTGATCCCAGTGATTGACAGTTGTACTGTCGCTGTGGCCACCAATGACACACAGGAAGGGGTGTGGTACATCTCGTCCAATGTGTGCGGCCCCCACGGACGCTGCATCAGCCAACCTGCTGGGAACTTCACCTGTTCCTGTGAACTGGGCTTCACTGGAACATACTGTCACGAGAGTGAGTAGACACACACACCATCATCATCACACATCATTGACTTTATCATCATAATCATCACCATCATCATACCATGAGACTAAACATCCCATTCCTTACTGTAACACCACTGATTTCATCAGTCTCATTATTGTCTTCCTCATCATTCCCATCCTCATTCATAGTCTCTCCCCTCTCCCTCTCAGATGTAAACGACTGTGTGTCGTCTCCCTGTAAGAACGGAGGAACTTGCATCGACGGGATCAGCTCTTTCCAGTGCTTTTGCCCTGACGGCTGGGAGGGCATGCTGTGTGTCATCGGTATGTGTGTGTGTGTGTGTGTGTGTGTCCCTGGGTGGTTTTACTCTATCTCTCCATGGTGTGTGTGTTTCTCTAACTAACCTGTGGTGGTGATGTTCCAGATGTGAATGAGTGCAGTAGGAACCCCTGTAAGAACGGAGGTCGCTGTGTGGACCTGGTCAATGACTTCTACTGTCAATGCCAGGACAACTGGAAGGGCAAGACCTGCCACTCACGTGAGAGCCAGTGTGACTCCAATACCTGTAGGAATGGGGGGACGTGCTTTGACCATGGGGACACCTTTCGCTGTACCTGTTTGTCAGGGTGGGGCGGCAGCACCTGCAACACAGGTAAGAATCTATTATTGCTTGGTTTTAGCTATGTCATTCAGGGGAAAGTCCAATAGATCTCTGGTCCTTATACGCTCCATAGGAGTAATTTTGTTGTAGTTGCTGAAACATGAATATAGGTTCTAAACTCATCCTATTTGATTTCTCTTGTCAGGCAAGAACAGCACGTGTGACTCTAACCCATGTGAGAACAGAGGGACCTGTGTCGGAGGGGGTGATGCCTACACCTGCATCTGCAAGGATGGCTGGGAGGGGCCCACATGTGCTCAGAGTAAAGCACAATTTACTGAATTATTTTCAGGTTATAATCATAAACTAAAACAAAGGTTGGATTTTTATTCTGTGTCATCCCCTCTCTTCACAGATACTAATGACTGCAACCCTACCCCCTGGTAAGTTGAACATATTGAATAAACCAAAATACTTTTTAATATCTTATAAGGCTATCCCATCTCTTCACAGACCCACACGCACTGATATCAGAGCATAATCTCTCAGTGCTCTGGTTTCAAAACAGGAACAAATGACTCCCACACACCGCTCATCTCGCAAATTTAATTTAACGCTTAGAGATTTCCTGTTAAAGTTTGTTCCGTGGAGGTGTATGTGTGAAAGGGGAAGTGTGGGTATCCCTGACACCTCTACAGAACAGTGCAGGGCCTGACAGCTGGGTATTCCAGGATCCATTAGATCAGAGGGACTGAGTGGACAAAGGCTCCCGCCACCACAATGACTGACAGGAGGATGAGCACAGTTGGGGGGGAGCAGCATATAGGGCCAGCACAGTATGGGGTCATTTTGGGATTTGCATCTGAAGATGGACATTGATAAGGGATCAGCTTTAGTGACCACAGTCTCTGTCTCTAGTCTCCTACCTTGGGATTCTGCTGCTGGGATTGAGACCTGAGATTGTGAAGGCTTTCTTCTCTTTGTAATCTGAGTCTTCAGCCTTTTGTATGCTGCTGCACGTGTGCCAATGGTATGGGCTGATGTATGGTTCTGTTTCCTTCCTCCAGCTATAACAGTGGTGTCTGTGTGGATGGTGTGAACTGGTTCCGCTGTGAGTGTGCCCCGGGATTCGCCGGACCAGACTGCCGGATCAGTGAGTCCCTAGGAACCAGAGGGGTGTGGTGGGGTCAGATTGGAGGGTTCAGGGGTGAAAGGAGACGGTGGAATTTTGAGCTGATTGTTTGTGAGGGACAGATTATCAAGCCTATCTTCACCTCCAACCTCTCTTGTGAGGACAGGTCAGCTGTATTCTGCAAACAGGTCAGTTCAGTCTGACATTCTCAGACACAATCCTCTTTCCTTTTCCCCTTTTCAGAGAGGGTCTATTTTTCACGTGGGGATGCCAGATATTTGTATTTTTTATTTTACCTTTATTTAACCAGGCAAGTCAGTTAAGAACAAATTCTTATTTTCAATGACGGCCTAGGAACAGTGGGTTAACTGCCTGTTTAGGGGCAGAACGACAGATTTGTACCTTGTCAGCTCGGGGGTTTGAACTTGCAACCTTCCGGTTACTAGTCCAATGCTCTAACCAACCAGCCCCTACCCTGTTGTGATGATATTATAGCTAGGTGCCTTGCAGTAGACTAGAGATATGTGTGTAGTAATGTTCTCGTTTCCCCATCAGACATAGATGAGTGCCAGACGTCTCCCTGTGCCTATGGTTCTACCTGTGTGGATGAGATCAACAGCTTCCGCTGTGTGTGTCCCCTGGGCTGGGCTGGGCCTCGCTGCCAAGAGTGTGAGTACACTGCAGCAATAGAGAAAATGCCTTAATTACTGTATCCATGGAGTAGGGGAACTTTCTTCAATTGAACCCATGTGTGGTAGGAAGAGTTTCTAAGGGCTGAGCCTGATATTGCCTTAGTCCTAAACCTGCTCCTCTCTCCTCTCTGCAGTCATAGGGATCGGGAAGGCCTGTCGTTACTCCGGCCTGCAGTTCCCTCATGGCAGTCAATGGGAGGAGGAGTGTAATACCTGCCAGTGTGTCAACGGCAGTGTGCGCTGTTCTAAGGTGAGACTTGCATGGTTTTGTTACACACAGTGAAGGTCTGTGCGTGAGCTGCCTGTCTGACCTCTGTTTGTGTATGTGTGTGTGTATAGGTGCAGTGTGGCCGACGGCCCTGTCTGCTCCATAGAGTTGCTTCCGGTCCAGACAGCATTGCCCCCTGTCCTAGAGGACAGGAGTGTGTAGAGCACAAATTCCTCACCTGCTTCGCCCCGCCATGCCACCAGTGGGGCGTGTGTTCTACCCCTGACCCTCCACCGGCCCTCCACACTCAGTGTGAACCCAACTGTGGTTATTTGGACAACAGCTGTGCCCGCATCACACTCATCTTCAATAGAGACAAAGTTCCACAGGTGAGTGCACGACATCATTACCTGACTAACATTAAATAAGATTTACGATTCTACGATTATTGACTTAGCTTTACTAGACCTGAATCTCCGACCACATCCTCTGCCAGAGAATTAAAGTGTGTGTGTGTGTGCTGATCAAAGGGTACCATTGTGGAGAACATCTGTTTGGAGCTGAGGTACCTTCCCATCACCCAGACCCTGGCTAAGGAACGTACGCTCCTCATTCTCTGTGACCTGTCCTACTCCAACAGTGATGCTGTGGAGGTTGCCATGGTGAGTGCCTCACCTCAGCCCCCCACCTCAAGACTATGAACTGTTGCCATCTGCCAATGATCCCCTCTTACCTCCTCCTCACCTCTGTCACCCGCCAGAACAGGCACTCTCTCCTCTCTTTCAGTTAGCCACGAGGGCCTTGACCCATTTTGTTCTCTCTTTCACTTTATTAAATCACATACCTAATTTGTCATTATAAATGGGTTCCAGAGTACACTTGTAAAATTGGAAGCTTTTCTTTTCCTCTTTGTAAGTGTGGAGAGCATTTTGAAGCACGACGCCCTTCGCCTGAACATCTGGATGACATTTAGCTTTACTTTGGAACACCTTACTGTTTCTCTCTCTCTCGGACTGGTGTGGCTACCCAGGCTCTCCTCTCCAGTAAGACACGGGAAATCGGGCTCTACACGGCACTAAGCCCTTAATGGAGGGTGTTGTCTGATGTCCTCATAGCTTAGTACTGAGTTTAATAATAGACCCTCCAAAGGCTTACAGTGATGTTAGTTGTGCTTTGTTAGACCATTATGGAATAGTCTAAACTCAACATGATCGTGATGTCGTTTTATTTCAACCTAATTTGAGTCTTGTGTTCTGGATCTGAGTTTGGCAGAGTAGTCCCATCCAGCTGACTCTATGTATCTGTATCAGTACAGAGGTTTTATGGAGACCCAGAAACGGTGTGTTCTCAGTAAGAGGCCTCAAATCAAAGTGTATTTGCCACGTGCAGGTGTAGTAGACCTTACAGTGAAATGCTTACTTACAGGCTCTAACCAATAGTGCAAAAAAGGTATTCAAATCAAATTTTGTCACATACACATGGTTAGCAGATGTTAATACGAGTGTACCGAAATGCTTATGCTTCTATTTACAACAATGCAGTAATAACCAGCGAGTAATCTAACCTAACAATTCCACAACTACTACCTTATACACACAAGTGTAAAGGGATAAAGAATATGTACATTAAGACAATATGTACATTAAGAGTGATGGTACAGAAAGGCATAGACAAGATGCAGTAGATGGTATAGAGTACAGTATATACATATGAGATGAGTAATGTAGGGTATGTAAACAAAGTGGCATAGTTTAAAGTGGCTAGTGATACATGTATTACATAACGATGCAGTAGATGATATAGAGTACAGTATATACATATACAGTGGGGCAAAAAAGTATTTAGTCAGTCACCAATTGTGCATGTTCTCCCACTTAAAAATATGAGAGGCCTGTAATTATCATCATAGGTACACTTCAACTATGACAGACAAAATGAGAAAAAAAAATCCAGAAAATCACATTGTAGGATTTTTCATTAATTTATTTGCAAATTATGGTGGAAAATAAGGTTGTTGTTGATGTGAACACCAAGGAACTTGAAGCTCTCATCCTGCTCCACTACAGCCCCGTCGATGAGAATGGGGGCGTGCTCTGTCCTCTTGGTTACGTTGAGGGATAGGCTGTTATTCTGGCACCACCAGGCCAGGTCTCTGACCTCCTCCCTATAGGCTGTCTCGTCGGTGATTAGGCCTACCACTGTTGTGTCGTCTGCGATCTTAATGATGGTGTTGGAGTCATGCCTGGCCATACAGTCGTGGGTGAACAGGGAGTACAGGAAGGGACTGATCACGCACCCCTGGGGAGCTCCAGTGTTGAGGATCTGCATGGCAGATGTGTTGCTACCTACCCTCACCACCTGGGAGCGGCCCGTCAGGAAGTCCAGGATCCAGTTGCAGAGGGAGGTATTTACTCCCAGGATCCTTAGCTTGGTAATGAGCTTTGAGGGTACTATGGCGTTGAACGCTGAGCTGTAGTCAATGAATAGCATTCTCACGTAAATGTTCCTTTTGTCCAGTTGGGAAAGGTCTGTGTGGATCTGTTTGGGCGGTATGAAAATTGGAGTGGGTCTAGGGTTTCTGGGATAATGGTGTTGTGAGCCATGACCAACCTTTCAAAGCACTTCATAGCTATGGACGTGAGTGCTACGGCTCTGTAGTCATTTAGGCAGGTTGCCTTTGTGTTCTTGGGCACGGGGACTATGGTGGTCTGCTTGAAACATGTTGAACATCTTGAAACATGTCAGTGAAGACACCTGCCAGTTGGTGAGCACATGCCCGGAGCACAGGTCCTGGTAATCCATCTGGCCCGCAGCCTTGTGTATGTTGACCTGTTTAAAGGTCTTACTCATGACGGCTACGGAGAGCGTGATCACACAGTCATCCGGAATAGCTGATGCTCTCGTGCATGCCTTAGTGTTGCTTGCCTTGAAGCGAGCATAGAAGTGATTTAGCTCGTCTTGTAGGCTCGTGTCACTGGGCAGCTCGCGGCTGTGCTTCCCTTTGTAGTCTGTAATAGTATGCAAACCCTGCCACATAGACGAGCGTCGGAGCCGGTGTAGTATGATTCAATCTTAGCGCTGTGTTGATGCTTTGCCTGTTTGATGGTTCGTCGCAGGACATAGCAGGATTTCTTGTAAGCTTCCGGGTTAGAGTCACGCACTTTGAAAGAGGCAGCTCTACCCTTTAGCTCAGTGCGAATGTTGCCTGTAATCCATGGCTTCTGTTTGGGGTATGTACGTACAGTCACTGTGGGGACGACGTCCTTGATGCACTTATTGATGAAACTGATGACTGATGTGGTGTACTCCGCAATGCCATCGGAAGAATCCTGGAACATGTTCCAGTCTGTGCTAGCAAAACAGTCCTGTAGTTTAGCATCTGCTTCATCTGACCACTTTTTTTATAGACCGAGTCACTGGTGCTTCCTGCTTTAATTTTTGCTTGTAAGCAGGTATCAGGAGGATAGAGTTGAGGTCGGATTTACCAAATGGAGGGCAAGGGAGAGCTTTGTACGCGTCTCTGTGTGGAGAACAGGTGATCTAGAATTTGTTTCCCTCTGGTTGCACATTTAACATGTTGATAGAAATTTGGTCGAATGGATTTAAGTTTCCCTGCATTTAAGTGTCCGGCCACTAGGAGTGCCATCTCAGGGTGAGTGGTTTCCTATTTGCTTATTTCCTTATACAGCTGGCTGAGTGTGGTATTAGTGCCAGCATCTGTCTGTGGTGATAAATAAATAGCCACGAAAAGTATAGCTGAAAACTCTCTAGGCAAGTAGTGTGGCCTGCAATTTATCACAATATACTCTACTTCAGGTGAGCAAAATCTTGAGACGTCGTGCACCAGCTGTTGTTTACAAATATGCACAGACCGCCCCCCCCCCCTCGTCTTACCGGAGTGTGCGTGTGCTGTTCTATCTTGCCGGTGCAGCGTATATCCCGCTAGCTGAATATCCATGTCTTCATTCAGCCACGATTCCGTGAAACATAAGATATTACAGTTTTTGATGTCCCGTTGGTAGGATATTCGCGATCGTACCTCGTCTAATTTATTGTCCAATGATTGCTCGTTGGCGAGTAGTATTGACGGTAACGGCAGCTTTCCCACTCGCCTTCTCCGGGTCCTGACCAGGCATTCGGCTCTTTGTCCTCTGTACCTGCGTCGCTTCCTCTTGCAAATAACGGGGATGTCAGCCCTGTCGGGTGTTTCGAGAATGTCCTGTGCGTCCTGCTTGTTGTAGAAAAAATCTTTGTCTAATCTGAGGTGAGTGATCGCTGTCCTGATATCCAGAAGCTCTTTTTTTGCCGTAAGATACGGTTGCAGAAACATTATGTACAAAATAAGTTACAAGTAACTCCAAAAACCCCATATAATAGCACAATTGGTTGGGCGCTCGTAAAACTGCTGCCATTTCTTCCGGCACCATTTTGGTTTAGTCCTCTCTGAAGCCTAGAGGCTGTTAGATGTCAGAATGGGGTGAGGGGCTGTGTGTGTGTTTGAATGAGCAGCTGCTTTCCCAGAGAGAAGAAAGAGGAGTCTTGCTGACTGACTCTCTTATCATTCTTCACACTGACTGGCTGGCTGGCCTGGGAGCCACAGCTGGCCTGTTCTCCATTGTTCCCCCTAATTAAAGTGCACAGCATCCAGCTAATCTCCCTCTGCTCCCCCTGGACACTCTGGTCCACTTATTAGGCAATTAACTAGACCTGCTTTGTGCTCTACAGGGGCGCATGTGAGAAGTCAGGACTAGGAGTGAATCTAGGAGTGAATCTCTCTCACCTATTGTGTTGACTCACCATTTATCCTACTCTCTCCCTCTCCTCCAGTCTTATGATCAGGATGGTCAGGAGCGGGATGGAAACCGTGATCAGATTCAGGAGGTTGCCAGTGCCATCATCGGTGCCCTGTCCAAACGACACAACAGCACCGTCATGCTGGCTGTGGTGGAGGTCAAAGTGGAGACGCAGGTCATGCCCCAGTCTGTGGGTGAGTGACTGGACTCGACATGGTTTAACTTTTGCATGTTTTGATACTGTGCTTCGATTAGGTAGCATTACAGTACATGATAGTAAAGTATAATTTTATGGTCTTTCTGTCTCCAGACCACCTGGTGCCAGTGCTGTGCGTGGTGTTCAGTGTGCTGTGGATCTTCTGCATCGTGGTGTGTGTGTGGTGGACCCGTAAGAGGAAAAAAGAGCGTGAGAGAGAGTCTGCAGTGGAAGACAGCACTGTCAATAACCTTCTGGAGCCGCTGAGGGTCATCTTGCCACAGCGCATAGACAATCTAGACAAAGACATTCAGTACGAATGCAAGAAACTCATGAGCCCTCCAGACCGGATGTGTGACGGGGCTGAGGGAGAGGAGGAAGAGGAGCTGAGGAGGGGAGGGATGAAGCTAGACAAGTGCTCCACGCAAAAGTGCTCATTGGCAGGAGTGCAGGACAGAGTGATGTGCAAAGGGGGGGTGATCTGTACGATGCGTAGCGCCCCAGTGAAAACCCCCCACCGGACAGTGCACAGTCCCAAAGACAACCGGTGTAAAAACCTCAGCGCTGCCAACTTCAGTGAGGATGTCAAAGATCATTATGTATGAGCACGGCTAGTGGTGGGACTTCTCAAACTAAAGATGATGTCTCTATGTAATAGAAAAAGACAAGCACCAATAGTAAAGATTTAAGACATGTTTTGCATTTCATTTGACTTTATTCTTTGTCTGCAACATGGAGCCTTCTTATTTACTTAAAACATTGCAAATTCACATTTCAGTAACCAAGAGAGACCTTCATTTTTTACTTTTTTTGGTTGACAAATTGTTGCTTCTTTTAAAGGAGAGACCTTTTTTTCACATTGTGTCACTGAGAAGATTGTGTATCATGTGACTTTGGCGAGAGCACTGCCATTGGAGGCAGGCGTTGCACTACTACATTACTACTAGTGCATTTAGTCCTTATCTGCCTTAACCCGCACTGTGGGCATTTACTTTGTTCTCTTGGTATAATAAAGTAATTTGTATAAAAGTAAAAGTAAAAGTGTATATACATATATACATACTCTACCGGTCAAAAGTTCTAGAACATCTACTCATTCAAGGGTTTTTCTTTATTTTTACTATTTTCTACATTGTAGAATAATAGTGATGACATCAAAACTATGAAATAACACATGGAATCATGTAGTAACCAAAAGTGTTAAACAAATCAAAATATATTTTATATTTGCGATTCTTCAAATAGCCACCCTTTGCCTTGATGACAGCTTTGCACATACTTGGCATTCTCTCATCCAGCTTCATGAGGTAGTCACCTGGAATGCATTTCAATTAACAGGTGTGCCTTCTTAAAAGTTAATTTGTGGAATTGAATGTGTTTGAGGCAATCAGTTGTGTTGTGACAAGGTAGGGGTGGTATACATAAGAGAGCCATAAGAAGTCCATATTATGGCAAGAACAGCTCAAATAAGCAAAGAGAAACGGCAGTCCATCATTACTTTAAGACATGAAGGTCAGTCAACACGGAACATTTCAAGAACTTTGAAAGTTTCTTCAAGTGCATTCGCAAAAACCATCAAGCGCTATGATGAAACTGGCTCTCATGAGGACCGCCACAGGAATGGAAGACCCAGATTTACCTCTGCTGCAGAGGATAAGTTCATTAGAGTTACCAGCCTCAGGAATTGCAGCCCAAATAAATGCTTCACAGAGTTCAAGTAACAGACACATCTCAACATCAACTGTTCAGAGGAGACTGTGAATCAGGCCTTCATGGTTGAATTGCTGCAAAGAAACAACTACTAAATGACACCAATAAGAAGAAGAGACTTGCTTGGGCCAAGAAACACGAGAAATGGACATTAGACCGGTGGAAATTTGTCCTTTGGTCTGGAGTCCAAATTGGAGATTTTTGATTCCAACCGTCTTGTCTTTGTGAGACTCGATGTGGGTGAACGGATGATATCCGCATGTGTATTTCCCACCATAAAGCATGGAGGAGGAGGTGTTGTGGTGTGTGGGTGCTTTGCTTGACACTGTCTGTGATTTCTTTATAATTCAAGGCACACTTTACCAGCATAGCTACCACAGCATTCTGCAGCGAAACGCCATCCCATCTGGTTAGGCCTTAAACACACTATCATGTGTTTTTCAACAGGACAATGACCCAACACAATTCCAGGCTGTGTACGGGCTATTTGACCAGAAGGAGAGCGATGGCGTGCTGCATCAGATGACCTCAAACAAATTGAGATGGTTTGATGAGTCGGACCGCAGAGTGAAGGAAAAGCAGCCAACAAGTGCTCAGCATATGTGGGAACTTCTACTTCAAGACTGTTGGAAAAGCATTCCAGGTGAAGCTGGTTGAGAGAATGCCAAGAGTTTGCAACACTGTCATCAAGGCAAAGGGAGGCTATTTGAAGAATCTTGAATACATTTTTGATTCGTTTAACACTTCTTTGGTTACTATATGATTCCATATGTGATGTTTTCATATTTTGATGATAACAAAAACTCTTGAATTAGTAGGTGTTGTAAATATTTTGACTGGTAGTGCATATATATATATATATATATGACCTTTGGAAAGCTATAAGCAGTATAACACCTGACATCAGCATTAGTTTAGAAACATAAACATATTTTCCATGACATGTCAATGCTTCTAAAGACCTTGTGTATATCCCAATAACATGTATTTTGCTCTATCACTTCCTACAGGCCTATGCTTTATTATTTCACTATTTGCTTTGGTAGAAAGTTCCTTCAGTCCTTCTTTTATTATTTCATCTCATTCAAAGAATTGATCCAGAACTTAACAATTCATATAAAGGGAAAATATGTCCTTTCACAACACTTGATATTACCATAAAAGTGTTTCTTTGAACAATGTATATATGTAAATATAAACATGCCTGTGTATATTTGAATTTAGTAACTTAAGTAATCCTTTTTATTATAGTTATTCTAAAGAATAAGGTTGTTTATGTTTTGTTCGTTTTTTATTATGTCATTCCGTTTTATTAGTGTCTGTTGACACAGGCCAGGTTTTATACAGATTTATGGACAATATCCAGGGTCCCACATAATCACAAAAGCATTGACAGAAACACATTATTCTAAGTGCTTGTTTGTTTTGCTTTCTGATTTTATTATGTTCCAACACTTAAAATTGTCAGTAAGCACAGATGTTAGTTCTAGTTCTAGGTCTGCTTGTCTGCTGCTTAAGTCAGAGCTATCGATTGGGAGTTTCCCTTGTGAATGCTGGCTCACCATCTCCCATTAGCTATGCTACTGTATGTCAATGTTAGAATGTCCTATTGTAATGCAGGGGTCAGAGGAGGCTGGTGGGAGGACCTATAGGAGGACGGGCTCATTGTAATGGCTGGATTGGCATTTAATGGAACAGTATCAAACATATGGAAACCATGTTTGCCTCGGTCCCATTATTCCATTCGAGCCATTACAATGACCCCGTCCTCCTATAGCTCCTCCCACCAGCCTCCTCTGGCATCGGGTGTACCAGTGAATGGATGGTTTGTGTTGATCTGATACAGAAGCAGTGCTAGCGTGCTCTTAATCGTCGTGATTTGGGTCAGAATCAGGAGTAACTACAATTAAATATCAAGGCCATTAAATTCATGATTAGAGCAATCCAGTGGTTTAATCTTTGTCTGGGCAGGATCACTCAGTTACCCAGCCCTACAGTGGTGCATTGGGTTTCTGCTTTCAATACTGGTCTAATGAAGGGAACAAGTTTTATTATTGTTGTTGTGGTTGTTGTCCAGTGTTTGTATTGTATTCTGCTTCTGCACTAAGAAAGAGGAAGTTAATCTGTTGAGCATTACCTCAGTGGTGGTAGTGAAAATTATTTTTGTTGTTCTTTACAGTTTAATATTTTAATTCTCTGACAAGAATTGTGTTTCATATTTTTTGATGATGCAAAAAGAAAATAATTCAAATCATTACCCATATCCAGTCAGCAGAATCCCACTAGCCCCAGAGAATGGGCTGAATGTGCAGAACATTGTAATTATTTTGTACAAAAGAGCAGTTGCGTCTTGGTTTGTTAGTGGAATTTTTGTTTGTTTTTAGAACAATCCAATTATTTATTAAAATATTTTATACCAATATCTTTGTTTTGTCCTGTTTTATAGTATTGGAATTTGAACGTCTGTTTCAGTTTTTCAATTTTATCACCATTAGCCTGTCACGGATTCCTCCGGAACAATCATTACGCCCGCACACCTGTCCCCTAATCCCACTGATTAGTATTTGTATATATGTGCCCTTTGGTTTCCATTGGGCTGTCGATTATTGTTACAATGTCCATTGGTGCGTGTGAGAACCTGTGCTGTGTGTTTTGGGCTTTGTGTTAATCATTGTGCGCGTGTTATTTATTCGAGGTACTCCTCGCTCTTTTTTGGGGGTTTCAACCCTTTGTTTTGTGTTTGTTTGGGTCTTCGTCCCCGTGCCTTTACACGGCATGCCGTCATTTTGGGTGTAATAAAAAACTCATGCATTCCTGCTTCTGTCTCCCGATCCTTCTTGCCAACGTGACAACCTCTAGCACTGGAAAACAAGTTGAAATGTGTTGAAATGTAGTTTACGCTAGTTTAATCAGGAAGGCTGGTCTGAATGGCTTGTCACATTTAATTAATCTAGTAAACACAATATAATTAACATCGCTTGTCTTACCTCATCAGCATTCCAGGTATTTACTGTATATGGTAGTGTTTATAATGTTACC
The DNA here is from genome assembly GCF_036934945.1 of Oncorhynchus masou masou. Classification (NCBI taxonomy): domain Eukaryota; kingdom Metazoa; phylum Chordata; class Actinopteri; order Salmoniformes; family Salmonidae; genus Oncorhynchus; species Oncorhynchus masou. The sequence continues at coordinate 26,117,269 of NC_088243.1, forward strand.
TTGTCAGCATAGTAGGTATTTATATGGTAGTGCCATAATGTTACCTCGCCAGCATAGGGTCACGTCTCTCCTTTTACTTTACTATTAGCAAGCGTGCGGAATGTCATTCATCTATTAACTTCAGCCTATGAGCATGGCACACTAGGGCAATTCCACCATGCTTGATGATTAACCTATGGGCTCACTCGTGAAATAATCACTTTCCTTTCTTTCAACTATCTGACTAATCTGCTGTTTCTATAGGATTCATCTTTCTGTAGCTGATTGGCTATCTATCTACAGACTCCCATTCAGAACCACCAATAAGGTAAGTCCCTTGCGTGCATTCATCTGCCCTAATGCTTTACATGAGTAACATGTAAACTACATGATGGCAGTAATGCAGCTGCATAGGGGCTCTGCAATGATCCATGGTTTGATATGTTCTGTTCTGTGATCGTAAACCCATCAGTCGTCTGGGAAGGATTGGAAACGTCTGGAATCCAGGATCAGATATCAGTTAAGTCACGTGTGTACAGCACAGGATTTACTTACCTACTTGGTAGCACAATAAAGGAGAGAGAGAGGAGAGAAGGAGTCAATGGCACCCATTACAGTATATGTCACTGTACAGTATGTGTTCCTAGCATTCATTATGGGGCGACAGGGTAGCCTAGTGGTTAGAGCGTTGGACTAGTAACCGTAAGGTTGCAAGTTCAAATCCCCAAGCTGACAAGGTACAAATCTGCAGTTAACTCACTGTTCCTAGGCCGTCATTGAAAATAAGAATTTGTTCTTAACTGACTTGCCTAGTAAAATAAAGGTAAAATAAAATAATGTAAGTCAACACCAGATTCTACGAGATACTGGAATCAGTCAAGGGTATCTGTCCAAGACAGGTTACCCTCATCCACATAGTATCACACTGTTTTAGCTGTGATTGCAACCCCAAGAATGGCACCGTTTTACAATCCCGTAACCAATTGTCCTATTGTGTATGTTTTATAACCGTAAAGCAGTCTTATAACCATAAAGCGCTTCTAGATATCAGGACAGCGATTACTTACGAGTAGGACAGGAAGGATTTACTTCAGATGCCCGACAAGGCCCTCATCCCAGTAATTCGCAGGAGAAATAGACAGAGGTATCGGGGACGAAGGTCCTGGTACCTTGAAAGGAATCATCGCCGAGAGGGTAATCTACCTTTACCATCGGTCCTATTAGCCAATGTACAATCAAGCGATAATAAAATAGACAAACTACGATAATGTACATCCTACCAACGGGACATTAAAAACTGTAATATCTTATGTTTCACCGAGTCGTGGCTGAACGACAACATGAATAACATACAGCTGTTGGGTTTGCCATCTGGGAATGCCGTCTGGGCCTGCAGCCTTACGAGGGTTAACACGTTTAAATGTTTTACTCATGTTGACTACAGTAAAGGAGAGTCCACATGTTTTGGTAGCGGGCCGTGTCAGTGACACTGTATTGTCCTCAAAGCGAGCAAAAAAGTTATTTAGTCTGTCTGGGAGCAAGATACCTCTAGTGTCTGAGCCGTTGAATTGCACCTCCACTTTGTCTCTATACTGACGCTTAGCTTGCTTGATTGAGGAGGGAATAGCTATACTGTTTGTATTCGGTCATGTTTCTGGCCACCTTGCCCTTATTAAAAGCAGTGGTTCGGGTTTTGGTTCAGTTTGCGCGAATGCTGCCATCAATCCACGGTTTCTGGTTGGGGAATGTTTTTATAGACACTGTGGGTACAACATCACCGATGCACTTGCTAATAAACTCACTCACTGAATCAGCGTATCCGTCAATGTTGTTGTTCGCCGCAATGCAGAACATATCCCAGTCCTCGTGATCGAAGCAATCTTGAAGCGTGGAATCCGATTGGTCTGACCAGCGTTGAACAGACCTGAACGCGGGAGCTTCCTGTTTTAGTTTCTGTCTATAGGCTGGGAGCAACAAAATGGAGTCGTGGTCAGCTTTTCCAAAGTTAGAATAACAATGGTCTAGGGTTTTAGGAGCCGGTTGTGTGAGAGAAGAATATGTGAACTGACAGAGGAATTTGCATTTAACGCAAAGTGGTGCCAGGAAAATGACCTCTCAGCCAAAGTCAACTAAATGAAAGAGCTGATCGTGGACTTCAGGTGGCAGCAAAGGGAGCACGACCCCATCCACATCGACGGGTCCACAGTGGAGAAGGTGAAAAGCTTTAAGTTTCACTGTGTATACATCACTGACAATCCGAAATGGTCCACCCTCGCAGACAGTGTGGTAAAGAAGGCACAACAGAGCCTCTTTAACCTCAGGAGGCTGTAGAACTTCTGTTTGGCCACTAAAACCCTCACAAAGTTTTACAGAAGCACCATTAAGAGCATCCTGTCGGGCTGTATCACCTCCGAACGCAGGGCTCTCCAGAGGGTGGTGCGGTCAGCCCAACGCATCACCGGGAGTACACTGCCTGCGCTTCAGGACATCTACAGCACCCGGTGTCACAGGAAGGCCATGAAGATCATCAAAGACCTCAGCCACCGGGAGCCATGGGCCTGTTCACACCGCTATCATCCAGAAGGCGAGGTAAGTACAGGTGCATCAAATCTTGGACCGAGAGACTTAAAAACAGCTTCGATCTCAAGGCCATCAGACTGTTAAATAGCCATCAGTACCCTGCCCTGAACATAGTCACTGTCTCTAGCCGGCTACCACTTGGTTACTCATCCCTGTACGTTAGAGGCTGCTGCCCTATGTACATTGACATGGAACACAGGTCACTTTAATAATGGAACACTGGTCACTTCAATAATGTTTACACACTGTTTCACCCATTTCATATTTATTTATTCAATTATTGCTGTACATACAGTATACTATTCTATCCTACGTATTCTTCGGATATACTATAAATTCTATCCACATGCTGTCCGGAATGGCTATACGTCCCATCATATGTATATATAGATCTCTACTCCGGACTCTGCCATTGCTTGTCCAAATATTTCTATATTTCTTATTTCCATTATTTTACTTTTAGATTAGTGTGTATTGTTGGGTATTGTTAGATATTATTGCACAGTTGGAGCTAGGAACACAAGCTACACCCGCAATAACATCTGCTAAATATGTGTATGCAACCAATCAAATTTGAATTGATAATTTCTCTATGTCATTCCAATTCAGGTGTATGTGATGATTATCTGACTTTTCAAATGTGAAGACTGCAGCTGAGCTACATCCTTTCTCACAAAAACAGAGCATCTCATGACTGGCCTGTAATTGTGTTCTGATGTCAGTTACTTCAATCATTATCACACAGCTGTAGCCAAAATGTGATGGATTATCTGGTCTGTTCAAAGTTTAACCAGCCTCCTAACCTCCTCACAGTGTCACTCTGTTGGATAATCTGTTCAGGAGGATGATGCATCTGGTGGAAAAAGGACTGCCCATTCCAGGATCTCCTAGGATCCCACGAGTGAGGGGTATCGACATGAGGTAAACACAGTGGTGGTGAGTCAGTGGAACAGTAGTGTGTCCAAAATGACACCCTCTTCTCGAAATGGCACCCTCTTCCCTATGAATAGCAAACCCAGGTCTGTAATAGAATGATCCAGGGTAATGTAGTGACCACATCAGGTAAACACATGGGACTGGGTCAGTAATAGACTAACCCAGGGTAGCGTAGTGAGGGAAAGCCCAGTGCCAGTGTATCTCATGCAGCACCAGAGTAGCCAAGGTATTCTCTCATTTGCTAACCTGCTGTTGCTGCTTTTAGTCTGACCCAGATACACGGACGTGAACCCACCCAGGCCTTAATGACTTTACTCGACGATACTCCTCGTAGTAGTCCCTCTCTACACTAACTATTTTTGCCCAGATCATTGGCACAGATCACAGTCAGACACAGGAAGACCAGACTTCCTGGTCAGGCACGGGATGATGAAACAGAGCTGCTACTGTTGGACAAGGTCCTCTCACTGTCAATCCTAATAAACACAGTCTCAAATAACATCACCTTATTACCACAAAATGACTGGTTATTGCTTAATGAACTGATCACTACATTTTTATTGGAGGGATTTCTCAATGGCACCACCAGATTTAGCCTTGGGAAGAATAATGGTAGGAATTCAAAGTGGAGGGAGGATCCTGGATAGCGTGTACGTAGAGAGAAAAATATATAGGCCTGATTCTCAAGGATAGTGGAAAAGGGAAAGAGGCTGGGTTCAGTGAGATTCCTCCTCATCTCAGAGGGAGTTGCTGCCACACCTTGGTCTGTGCTTGCAGCAGGACAACGACTCCTCCCGTTATGGCCCAGGGAGGGTTCGAGTTGAATCCACAGGTTCAAACAGAGATGAAAGGCGTTGTTAGGATGGTGTCAATATGACCGCCTGCCAAGTAAGCCCTACTTAGTGCAATCCCAGATGTTCCTGACACTGAATATTCTCCCGTGAAATGCAACGAGGGAGCTTCTGCCAGACCTTTCACATCAAAGTCTGGGGAGGAGGACTCAAAACGATGAGCACTGTCCTCCTGCAGCTCCATGCTTTTCATGCTGAGAAAAATCTCTGTGATTTAGTACAGTAATAAGAGTGTAGGATCCTACATCAGAATAGTTGACGTAGATTAATTTGTCCTGTGAGTATGCATTTTTAGGCAGGAGGAAAAGTAACAGTACATTACGGTACATAAGGCACCCCCCGCATCCCCCTCCTAATAATGTAATTAACTATGTCAGAGATGTCAGTCAGTCCCCCGTCCTGTTAGAAAAACATCTGTATTAAACAACACAACATCTACCCGGTGAAGCAGCCAGTCACTTCTCTATAACAAAGCCCAGTCTGAGAGCAGTGCTAGGGTTTAGAATTTCTTCATTGGAAAACATGCAGCTCTCACTGACTACTGTAAGTGATCAACTGGCTAGTTTACTTCAAGCACAGTAAACAGTGAGAAAAGTTAAATAAAAAAGTATGTTTTCAAAAAATCCCCCTGGTCCTGGTTCAGCAAACGGTTCTAGCCACTTGTTAACTTTATAAAATCATGATCTAAGTGTTTATAATGCGGCCTACCACTCATACATGCACATTATGCCCTGGGCTACATCATTACAGACAAGCCCCAACCAATAGAGGAATGCCATAACTCAATATCTTTCTTCATCCCTCATTACAAATGGACTGGATCTTCTTATGTAAACGTTTTACTGCGACTGGGAGAAGATATATTAGGGTATTTTACCAAGGGGGAAAGTATAGCTATTATGTGTCATGACTGTCCTGATCAGGTCAGGTTACAGGAGACCACAACCCTACAGAGTATCTCTCACCCCAACAGAGGAGGAGAGATCTAGGGGTCTGAAGATGTGGGGGTTTATGACCCCTCGCGTCCCTGGTAAATCTCAGGCCACAGACAAATTCCTTTGTCCTATTACTATGAGGAACCAGCCTCAGAACATTAAACATGAAATAAAGGGTCTTTGGAACAATGGTTTCCATCAGCCACAATGGTGGTCATGGCAATAGATGGAATATGAAAATGTATGTCATTTTTGTTTCGTTATTAAAGGTTAATAGGTGACGTTATTATGAAAACATTGTAACGTGAAGCGTTTTCCTAGTATATGTTCGATGTTTATTCGTTCTACGTTCTATGGAAAATATCCAAATCAAAGAGAAGGTTTTGGGAAAGATTAAATGTTAAGTTAGTTGTCTAAAATTGGGTTTGAGTAAAATCTAGAACTTGCCTTATTAACTTGGTACGCCCAGAGAACTGCCCTAAATGCAGTTATGCCCACTTCTGACCCTAGGGTATAAAACCTGTGAGTATAGAATTTACAGAGAAGACTACATGACCCAAGCAGATGTGACACAAAGTGATACAAGTGTTTGAGCATTAATTATGTAAATGACATACTCATATATGTTTTACAGTGTTTTGTCAGTACATTTATACATTTAGCTGTTAACATTTTAGTAAGAATTAGGGTAACAATATTGTATCCATTTCCTAAAAACCCTAGCAATGTGTCATGGCACGAAACTTCTTCAGTCCAGACATAGCAAGCTTTTAGTCAGCGCCAGTTCAGTGAACGCTGCACAGACAGCCATCCAGTCGCACGAACGTGTTGACTTTCTGACCTCTCTCTCTCTCTCCTTCTCATTGTCTGTATCTGCCTCTCTCGCTCACCCTCCTCTCTCACAGAGATGGGATGGTCTTACATCATGCTAATTGCATGCACGATGGCCGGAGTGGCCAGTGCCTGAGGGGTTGGCTCAGGACCACCGGATTGACTGAGCTCTGTGTCACCAGTTGGCCAGAGGTGCAACAATAAGGCTTAATGCGTGATTAAGTCCCATATTGCCTGTCATTATGGGAGAGCTCGTCAAGCGTGAGAATGGTGAGGCTCTTACGAACTGCACGCTGCTCATCTTGTGTCTTTTTCTCTGGGCTTCTCTCGCTGTGCCTCTCTTTATCTCACTGCTCTGTCTCCCTCTCTTTCAACACATTACTTTCACTCTGCAGTAAGGTGTGGAATCCATATTGCTACTGTCAGAGGACATTTCTGTACATGCTGGACTATGTTAGAGAAGGGATTTAATCCAAACCCACAACCACAGGTAGCAGCTAAAAGGTCATAACTGACAGCATCAAAGGAAGAAGATATTTACTAAAGGGATGATACAAATCTGTTTTTTCTCTGAGTCAATTATTAAAATCCACCCCCACATGTTGAGCATCTGGTTTGGTATTTTAATCAATGGTGTTCTGATCTGCCCATTTGTTTCTATAACCCAGAAAAGTCAGAGAATTCCTGCAGGAGAAAAACCAACACCATGACAGCATTAACATCTACTAAATCAAAAAGTGAACATAGCCAGAAGATCCATATATTTGTAAGTCGCTCTGGATAAGAGCGTCTGCTAAATGATTTAAATGTAAATGTAAATATAGACGACACAGTATATTCACAGTCATTATGACATGTTTTAGGTGGTTCAGAACAAGACTCATGCTCATACAGTTCATACAGGCATTATTTTACATTAGGCCCACTGTGATACTTACAGAAGTTTTGTATCGTTTAAATTAAGGAGTGGGCCATTAAGAAGGAACAATGTATTATGATTATTAAATCAAACACAGTGTATATAGCTGCCGTGGTATCAGGGTATGACATATGTCACGCCCTGATCTTAGAGAGCCTGTTTATTTCTCTATTTGGTTCGGTCAGGGTGTGATTTGGGTGGACATTCTAGTTTGTTATTTCTTTGTTGGCCTGGTATGGTTCCCAATCAGAGGCAGCTGTCTATCGTTGTCTCTGATTGGGAATCATACTTAGGCAGCCTGTTTTCCACCTGAGTTTGTGGGATCTTGTTTTTGCACAGTAGCTGTTTTGCTCTGCAGAACTTTACGTTTGTTTATCTTTTTTTTGTGTGTTCATTTTAAATAAAGAAGATGAACATTTTCCACATTGCGCTTTGGTCTCATTCCGACGACGGACGTAACAACATAATTGATAAGCTCGATAAGCTAAGGACCCTGGGACCTAACACCTCCCTCTGCAACTGGATCCTGGACTTCCTGACAGGCCACCCCAGGTGGTAAATGTAGGTAACAACACATCCGCCACACTGATACTCAACACGGGGCCCCCTCAGGGTGCATGCTCAGTCCCCTCCTGTACTCCCTATTCACTCATGACTACACGGTCAGGCACGACTCCAACACCATCATTAAGTTTGCCGATGACACAACAGTGGTAGGCCTGATCACAGGCAATGATCGAGACAGCCTATGGGAGACAGCCTATGGGAGACAGCCTATGGGAGACAGCCGATGGGAAGGAGGTCAGAGACCTGGCCGTGTGATGTTAGGACAACAACCTCTCCTGCAACATCATCAAGACAAAGGAGATGATTGTGGACTACACGAAAAGGAGGACTGAGCAAGCCCCCATTCTCATCGATGGGGCTGTAGTAGAGCAGGTTGAGAGCTTCAAGTTCCTTGGTGTCCACATCACCAACAAACTAACATGGTCCAAACTCACCAAGACAGTCGTGAAGAGGGCACAACAAAACCTACTCCCACTCAGGAGACTGAAAAGATTTGGCATGGGTCCTCAGATCCTCAGAAGGTTCTACAGCTGCACCATTGAGAGCATCCTGACCGGTTGCATCACTGCCTAGTATGGTAACTACTCGGCCTCCGACCACAAGGCACTACAGAGGGTAGTGCGTATGGCCCAGTACATCACTGGGGCCAAGCTTCCTGCCATCCAGGACCTCTATACCATGTGGTGTCAGAGGAAGGCCCTAAAAATTGTAAAAGACTCCAGCCACAAAAATCATAGACTTTTTTCTCTGCTACCGCACTGCAAGCAGGACCGGAGCGCCAAGTCTCGGTCCAAGAGGCTTCTGAACAGCTTCTAAGACTACTGAATATCTAATCAAATGGCTACCCAGACTTTTTGCATTGCCCACCCCGTCTTTTGCGCCACTACTGTCTGTTATTATCTATACATAGTCACTTTAATAACTCTACCTACATGTACATATTACCTCAATTACCTTGACTAACTGGTGCCCCCACACATCAACTCTGTACAGGTACCCCTTGCATATAGTCTCACAATGGTTATTTTACTGCTGCTCTTTAATTACTTGTTCCTTTTATTTCTTATTCTTATTTTCTAAACTGCATTGTTGGTTAGGGGCTTGTAAGTAAGCATTTCACTGCAAGGTCTACACCTGTTGTATTCGGCGCATGTGACTAATAAAATGTGATTTGATTTGAGTTGCTGGATAATTGCGGGAACTGGAACACGCTATTGTAGCTGTCGATCCAGAGCATTCCGAACATGCTCAACGGGTGAATTGTTTGGTGAGTATGCAGACCATGGAAGAACTCTGACCTTTTCAGGTTCCAGGAATTGTGAACAGATCCTTGCGACATGGGGCCGTGTATTATCATGCTGTGAAACATGAGCTGATGGTGTCAGGATATGCAGACAGGAGATTGGAGCTGGTTGGTATTGAGTGCTTGTCTCTACTGTACATCCGGGTCTCTCCACTCTTGGTGATTACCCAGCTCAGTTTGTCCCTGCCAACACAAACCCATCTCTTCTCATCTCCAGGAAGGGCCTAAAGAATTTGCCATTACATAAAAGAGAGGAGGACATCATTTGAGAAACTATAAGATGCTATTGAACCATTAATACATGGAGGGGTAAATTCTCCTTTGTTTCCCTCTCACACATTACTGTCAACGCTGAGCCGCTTTCTGCGTAAACATTCATCTACAGTACGTACCTACCCGTGCTTGTCTAGGCAAACAGGAGAGCCCGGGCCAATCATATATAGATAGATAGTTTGCGTTGATGGATGAAATACTTTTGCATTGTGTACTACAATTCTCTGGTCTAGTCTGTGGTGTGTCATGGAATCAAAGTCGTTTTATCAGGGGCCTTTATCGATCAACAGTGGAAATAATGAGACACTGTGGATCTCACACACACACACAAACTTGTACAGATGCACCATCGAGAGCATTCTGTTGGGCTGTATCACCGCCTTGCACAGCAACTGAACCTCTGCCTTTTCTCAGCTCACTGGTCACCATAACAACACCCACCCGTAGTACGCGCTCCAGCAGAAATATCTCACTGGTCATCCCCAAAGCCAACACCTGATTTGGCCTCCTTTCCTTCCAGTTCTCTGCTGCCAATGACTGGAACGAATTGCAAAAATCCCATCTCCCTCACTAACTTTAAGCATCAGCTATCGGAACAGTTTGCCGATCTCTGCAGCTGTACATAACCCATCTGTAAATAGCCCATTCAACTACCTACCTCATCCCCACATTGTTTTATTTACTTTTTTGCACACCCGTATTTCTACTTGCACATCATCATCTTCACATCTACACTTGTGTTAATTTGCTAAACTGTAATTACTTCACTACTCTGGCCTATTTATTGCCATACCTCCTTACTCCATTTGCACACACTGTATAAAGATTTTTCTATTGTGTTATTAACTGTACATTTGTTTATCCCATGTGTAACTCTGTGTTGTTTTTGTCGCACTGCTTTGCTTTATCTTGGCCAGGTCTTAGTTGTAAATGAGAACTTGTTGTCAACTGGCCTACCTGGTTAAATGAAGGTGAAATAAAATACATTTTAAAAAACATCCTCAAACGCAGGGCTCTCCAGTGGGTGGTGCGGTTAGCCCAACGCATCACCCGGGGCACAATGCCTGCTCTACATCTACAGTACCCGGTGTCACAGGAACGCCAAGAAAATGATCAAGGACCTCAGCCACCCGAGCCAACGGTCTGTTCACCCCGCTACCATCTAGAAGGCAAACCGGGAGTACAGGAGGGGGCTGAGCATGCACCCTAGTGGGGCCCCTTTTTTGAGGATCAGTGTAGTGGAGGTGTTGTTGCCTACCTTCACCACCTGGAGGCGGCCCATCAGGAAGTCCAAGACGCAGTTGCACAGGGTGGAATTCAGACCCAGGGCCCCAAGCTTAATGATGAACTTGGAGAGTACTGTGGTGTTGAAGGCTGAGCTGTAGTCAATCAACAGCATTCTTATATCCTCTTTCCCAGATGGGATAGGGCAGTGATGGTGATTGCATCATCTGTGGAACATTTGGGGTGGTATGCAAATTGCAGTGGGTCTAGGGTGTTGGGTAAGATGGAGGTGATATGATCCTTAATTAGCCTATCAAATCACTTAATGATGACAGAAGTGAGTGCTACGGGGTGATAGTAATTTAGTTCAGTTTCCTTCGCTTTCTTGGGTTCAGAAACAATGGTGGACATCTGAGGTACTCACCTCTCAGACTGTGACTTTACTGTACCCCACAAGGGACTCAGTACTTACATGTTGAGCTTTTTGAGTGTAGGATGGGTGGGAGGTGTGTTTTTGTGTGTGCATGCATACCTTTGTGTGTTTCAGTTCATTGTAAAGCAGTAGCAGCTTGGGAAGGCTTTGGGTGTGGCATTGTAGTGGGTGAGGGTTTTGTAGAGGGGGAGTGGGGGTATAGCTCCAGATTGTCTGTGGGAGTGGCAGGCAAGGAGGCCAGGGCCAGACTCTCTCCCCCACTCAGACTCCCAGCCTTAGCAAAGGAGCCAGTCTCCTTAGCAAGGCCTTACATAAACCACACACACATTTCACTGTCATTAGCGCACACTCACACACTCCCTTTCATCCCTCTTATTACCAACACACTCCAGCACTGAACCAACCGGCTAATGCAATAAATACAGTGTGTCCCTGATTCTTTGTCAGCACCGCAACAGTATGGAGTGAGTCAACCCCACAACCCCACCCAGTGACGACCCATCTGTCACGTTGTATAATGATAGGAGACAGCCACAGGAATACAAAATAGTTTTAAAAATGTCACTACCCAAAACAGCGTACGTCATGAACATGACAGTGATGAAGCCCAAAACAAACACGTGTATATATATAATACAGGGCTGTAACCCAAACAAAGTGTGAGATGTTAACCTCTAATAAATACACTGGACGAGACCTGTGATAACAATACACGGGACAAGATGCGTAAAAACAAGTGCACACTAACAAGGTAACACGCAAGCCGACACAACAGAGCACATGTACTCACATGACCAACGGGCATGGAACAGAGGGCACATATATAAAAATACTAAACAGGGGGAATGGGAACCAGATGTGCGTAATGAGACAAGACAGTTCGGGGTTGATGGTAATGATCCAGTTCAGTGACGTAGACGTAGACCTCTAGGCCGGTGACGTAGACCTCGAGCTGGTGAACGGGTGAACGAAATGAGCAGCAGTACCGGGGGAATCCGTGACAACATCATTCAGGGGAGGTGGGGCACCTGTTTTGGGCCACACATTTTCAGCAAAAAAAAAATATAAATATATATATATATTTTTTTTGGGGGGGGTGTCTTGACTGTTATGCATTTTATTTTGATACACTAGGTTGGAGTCATTAAAACACATTTTTCAACAACTCCACAAATTTCTTGTTAAAAACTATAGTTTTGGCAAGTCGGTTAGGACATTACTTTGTGCATGAGATAAGTACATTTTCTAACAATTATTTATTGTTTAACAATTGATTATTTCACTTATAATTAACTGTATCACAATTTCAGTGGGTCATACACTAAGTTGACTGTGCCTTTAAACAGCTTGGAAAATTCCATAAAATGATGTCATTGATTTCGAAGCTACTGATAGCGAAATTGACATCATTTGAGTCAATTGGAGGTGTACCTGTGGATGTATTTCAAAGCCTACCTTCAAACTCAGTGCCTCTTTGCTTGACATCATGGGAAAATCAAAAGAAAGCCAAGACCTCAGAAAAAATTGTAGACCTCCACGAGTCTGGTTCATCCTTGGGAGCAATTTCCAAACGCCTGAAGGTACCACATTCATCTGTACAAACAATAGTACACAAGTATAAACACCATGGGACCACGCAGCTGTCATACCGCTCAGGAAGGAGATGTTCTCTGTCTCCTAGAGATTAACATACTTTGGTACGCAAAGTGCGAATCAATCCCAGAACAACAGCAAAGGACCGTGTGAAGATGCTGGAGGAAACGGGTACAAAAGTATCCATATCCACAGTAAAACGAGTCCTATATTGACATAACCTGAAAGGCCGCTCAGCAAGGAAGAAGCCACAGCTCAAAAACCGCCATAAAAAATCCAGACTACGGTTTCCAACTGCCATTGGGGACAAAAATTGAACTTTTTGGAGAAATGTCCTCTGGTCTGATAAAACAAAAATAGAACTGTTTGCCCATAATGACCATTGTTATGTTTGGAGGGAAAAGGAGGAGGCTTGCAATCCGAAGAACACCATCCCAAACATGAAGCGCAGGGGTGGCAGCATCATGTTGTGGGGGTGCTTTGCTGCAGGAGGGACTGGTGTACTTCACAAAATTATGTGGAAATATTGAAGCAACATCTCAAGACATCAGTCAGGAAGTTAAAGCTTGGTCGCAAATGGGTCTTCCAAATGGACAATGACCCTAAGCATACTTCCAAATTTGTGGCAAAATGGCTTAAGAACAACAAAGTCAAGGTATTGCCCAAGTCAAGGTAGAGCCCTGACCTCAATCACATAGAAAATGTGGACAGAACTGAAAAAGCGTGTGCGAGCAAGGAGGCCTACAAACCTGACTCAGTTACCCCAGCTCTGTCAGGAGGAATAGGTCAAAATTCACCCAACTTATTGTGGGAAGCTTGTGGAAGTCTACCCAAAACGTTTGACCCAAGTTAAACAATTTAAAGGCAATGCTACCAAATACTAATTGTGTGTATGTAAACTTCTGACCCACTGGAAATGTGATGAAAGAAATAAAAGTTGAAATAAATACTTCTCTCTACTATTATTCTGACATTTCACATTCTTATAATAAAGTGGTGATCCCAACTGACATAAAATAGGGAATTTTTGCTGGGATTAAATGTCAGGAATGGTGAAAAACTGAGTTTAAATGTATTTGGCTAAGGTGTATGTAGACTTCTGACTTCAACTCTATACATCATTGAGTTAATAAAGCCGCACACAAACATGGTCTCGTTTTTGTTGTCTTGAGTAAGGCAGCTCCAAAATGCAGGTGTTTCAGCCCAGCTCAGTGCTTTCTGTGGTGGTGGGCCAAGCTAGCAGAAAATACGGAGCGTCGTGCCGTGATTGGCTCAGTGTTCTGTCACTCATGTTGAAACTATGTCACTTCAAAGTCTAAGTTGAGAACCTCGAGAATTCGAGCCCTTTGGGTATTGACATAGAGATACATTAGAAGTGTCCTTCCAAGAAGGCTCAAGGTCATTGGCCACAGATATAATGTCAAATCACATTATATGTACAGTAGCTTTGATTGGACTGATCATGTCAACATCATACTTTTAAAATCTTAACTAGCAGTTATCATCATGAATCAAGTCGACAATCTACTGGCAAATCCTTTTCAATTCTTGTCATATGAAGAGAAATAATGAAGAGAAATTATATATAAAATGTATCGGTGCTCATCATACATTGGACATAAACATTACACAACAAGTTGGAAATCGCAAATTCGACAATGAGTGGTTTGGAAGGAAGTGAGCACAATAAGATGAGTCCAAAGATGTATTGTCTGCTGCTGCATATATTATGTAATATGCCAGGGAGATATGTATACCATAGCTAAGAAAGTAACTAATGTGCCCTACACTAATAATTTGGTCCCTTTTTCCCTCTTTCGCCTACTTTTCTGACTTGGTGGTGCACATGTAGCCTATAGCCTGTTTTAGAGAAATGTAATCATAGAATATTGTAAGAGCTTTCATTTTCTGCTTATATGACCTCATTATTATACTATGGTTCTGACTTGGTGTACAGGGAGAATACTGTAAGAATGGCCCATGTTCTGAATTCTGTCCCTTTACATTTAAAAAGTGCTGAACAAATAGTTATATTGACAATGTCCATCCTAGCTCGCTTGTTAATGTCTTCGGAATTACAGTTTGCCTCATATCCACTCGTCGTTCCCTTATACCATAGTTTGTACATCTCAATTGTCAGTAGAAACCACATTTGTTTAAACAAGTCAACCATATCAGCTATGTTTTTAAAACGACAGTAAATGACGCTCAATGAACTGTTTCACTGCTAGACAAGGCTGACAGCCAGGTGTAGCAGTGGTAAGATGTTGGGACTGCTGTTGGGACTCTGCTGTTGGGACAGCTGTATGTAGGCCCTAACAGTTTGTGGGCACCGTTTGTCACCGTTATAGTGCAATTAATGCATTGTCTAGTTTTGTGTTGTGGTTTTGCTTGCATGCAAAAATAAATTGTATGCCCCATCAAGATGTACATGCTAAAATCGACACTGACCCCACCCTTAGGATCATTTTCTCAGAGTTACAATGATGCTGTATGAGGGAGGGAGTCTGAGCCAGTTTGATCGGACTGTGTGATCAATGCAGTAACAGGGAAACTGTCATGATTTACCGATTATGATTATAGCCATGGAAAACTGGTCAGGAACAACTCACGACAACACAGTAGTATAGTGTCATGCTAACATTCTCTCACGCACTGGCATTGACATGTCTGCCCCTGGTTCTGGATCTGTCGATGATGACATGAATGGAAAAGGAGATTCTCTCCCACCCCCCGCGACAGCAGCCATCTCTCTGCCCACGATCACCTTTCTGTGTGGGAGCTAAATTTAGCGCAGGCTTCGGTAGGGCTATCATTCCTGTAGTGTTTATGAAAGGCCCCCCCTGACCCGGCACTGGGACTTGGCAGACGCCTGCCGATGTCTTCTGGGCTACTGCCAGGTGTCATTTGTTGCAATTATTTTAGGGTCCCCCCGTCATCAGTCATAGAGGGGCCTGTGGTTGGGAGGGAGTGGATTCATATTGGTGTTGGAGGCCTAAGATGGTGGTGCCTAGCCTACAGCTGGAGTTTTACAGCAGTAACCATCCTCTGATTTACATACAGTGGAAGCCCTATAACTCCCACAGTGATTCAGTCAATTTGTAGGGGGCTGTTATTTCCAACCACATCACTGGGTCTAAATTTCAGATTCCTCTGATCACTTTTGACTCTAAGTGGGAGATTCCGACCACGTTGAATATGTAAAGAGTATTGAAGCACAGCTTGTAATTGTTGGATAGATCTACTGCTCTTTGTTTACAGTTAGTGACGAAGCCACTCTTTACTGATCCATTCATCAAGCCCTTTACTTACTAGTACCTTCTGAGTTACGTCGGGAACCAGTAACATTTCCTCTCTCTTGTTGACCTACTTCCTACTGATAACAAACAACCACACAAAGCCCTTACCTGTGTGTACGCATAGACACGGGAAGTAGGGGTGCTGATGGTGCTGCAGCAAACCCTGAAAAAATATATATACAGTACCAGTCAAAAGTTTGGACACACCTACTCATTCCAGGGTTTTTCTTTATATTTACTATTTTCTACATTGTAGAATAATAGTGAAGACATCAAAACTATGAAATAACACATATGGAATCATGTAGTAACCAAAAAAGTGTTTAACAAATCAAAATATATTTTATATTTGAGATTCTTCAAAGCAGCCACCCTTTGCCTTGATGACAGCTTTGCACACTTTTGGCAATCTCTCAAGCTTCATGAGGTAGTCACCTGGAATGCATTTTAATTAATATGTGTGGTTTGTCAAAAGTTAATTTGTGGAATTATTTTCTTTTGTAATGCGTTTGAGCCAATCAGTTGTGTTGTGACAAGGTAGGGATGATAGCCCTATTTGATGAAAGTCCATATTATGGCAAGAAAAGCTCAAATAAGCAAAGAGAAACGACAGTCCATCATTACTTTAAGACGTCGAGAAAATTTCAAGAACTTCGAAGCTTTCTTCAATGGCAGTCGCAAAAACCATCAAGCACAATGATGAAACTGGCTCTCATAAGGACCACCACAGGAAAGGAAGACCCAGAGTTACCTGTGCTGCAGAGGATAAGTTCATTAGAGTAAACTGCACCTCCGATTGCAGCCCAAATAAATGCTTCACAGAGTTCAAGTAACAGACACATCTCAAAATCAATGGTTCAGTGGAGACTGTGTGAATCAGGCCTTCATGTTCAAATTGCTGCAAAGAAACTACCACTAAAGAACACCAATAAGAAGAAAAGACTTGCTTGGGCAAAGAAACACGAGCAATGGACATTAGACCGGCGGAAATCTGCACTTTGTAAGGCTATCATTTGTTTTTCAACAGGACAATGACCAAACATACCTCCAGGCTGTGTAAGAGCTATTTGACCAAGAAGGTGAGTGATTTAGTGCTGCATCAGATGACCTGGCCTCCACTATCACCCAACCTCAACCCAATTGAGATGGTTTGGGATGAGTTGAACCGCAGAGTGAAGGAAAAGCAGCCAACAAGTGCTCAGCATATGAGGGAATGCCTTCAAGACTTTTGGAAAAGCATTCCTCGTGAAGCTGGTTGAGAGAATGACAAGAGTGTGCAAAGCTGTCATCACAGCAAAGGGTGGCTACTAATATTTTGATTTGCCTAACCTCTCTGGGATATGTGGGACACTAGCGTCCCACCTGGCCAAAAGCCAGTGAAAATGCAGAGCGCCAAATTCTAATAAATTACTATAAAAATCAAACATTCATGAAATCACACATGTAAGATACCAAATTAAAGCTACACGTGTTGTGAATCCAGCCAACATGTCAGATTTCAAAAAGGCTTTTCGGCGAAAGCAAACGATGCTATTATCTGAGGGTAGCACCTCCGTAAACAAAGAGAGAAAACATATTTCAACCCTGCAGGCGCGACACACAACGTAGAAATAATCATATAAATCAAGCCTTACCTTTGACTAGCTTTTTTTATTGGCACTCCAATATGTCCCATAAATATCAGAGATGGTCCTTTTGTTTGATTAATTCTGTCTATATATATCTAAAATGTCCATTTATTTGGCGCGTTTGATCCTGAAAATACCGGTTCCAACTTGCGCAACGTGACTACAAAGTATCTCAAAAGTTACCTGTACATTTTGCCAAAACATTTCAAACTACTTTTGTAAAACAACTTTTGAAAGTAAATAATCGATAAAATTGAAGATGGGATGATCTGTGTTCAATACAGGAAGAAAACAAACTGACGCTACCTTTCTGGACACGCCCCTCTATCTAACAGTACACTTGAAGTGACCCTAGTTTTGAACAGGGCAACTTTTTCATTACACAAAGGAAAAACTTTCTAAAGACTGGTGACATCCAGTGGAAGCGGTAGGAACTGCAAGAAGGTCCCTTAGAAATCTGGATTCCCAATGAAAACCCATTGAAAAGAGAGTGACCTCAAAAAACAAATCTGAATGGTTTGTCCTCGGGCTTTTGTCCTCAGAGTTTTTCCTGCATAAGTTCTGTTATACTCACAGACATGATTCAAACAGTTTTAGAAACTTCAGAGTGTTTTCTATCCAAATCTACTAATAATATGCATATCTTATCTTCTGGAGATGAGTAGCAGGCAGTTGAATTTGGGCATGCATTTCATCCGGACCCTGCCCCCTGTCACCAACAAGTTAACACTTTTTTGGTTACTGTCAGGATTTGGCCAGGGTTGTTCCGGGTTTTGGTCACTAGATGCCCCCATTGTGCTTTTTGACCTTATGTTTTTTCCCTTGTTCCCCATTATTATTTGCACCTGTGCCTCGTTTACCCTGATTGTATTTAAACCCTTAGTTTCCCTCAGTTCTGTGCTCTGTGTTTGTATGTTAGCACCCAGCCCTAGTGTTCTGTGTATTCTTGTCGATTCCGGTGGATGCTCTTGTGGAACTCTGTTTTTGTTTTTGAGTATCTCTTAAGGCTTTTTTGTGCTATTCCTACCACCTTTTGGATTTACCATTTTTGTATTGAAGGACTTCTCCTTTTTTACTTTATTAAATACACCGTCTTAAGTACTGCTGTGTCTGCCTCATCTTCTGGGTTCTGCTGACTATTCGTGGCTCAGTTGGTTAAGTGACTGTTTCTCACTCCGGAGACCCAGGTTCGTAACCGGGTCCTGACAGAAACACAGAGCCATAAATGAACCCAGATGCAGCCAGTTCCCAGGACCTTTTTGCCATGCTGTCCCACCACCAGGAGACTGTCCAACGCCACAAAGCCGCCCTGGTTCAGCAAGAGGCCTTAATGGCTAGACATTCTCATCTTCTGTCGGAGATGCTGACTTCCATTAAGCAAATATCTGATCGTCTTACCCCGGCTACAGTTCCCGTCCCAGTACCTCAGATTCACGTACCCATGGCAGTTAACCCCCTGGCTGAACCTCGTCTTCCACCTCCCCAACGGTTCTCAGGTGATCCAAGTGCTTGTAAAGGGTTTCTCACCCAATGTTCTCTCTCCTTTGAGCTACAACCCTCGCCGTTTCCCACCGACCGGTCTAAGATCACTTATATCATCACCCTGCTGTCGGAAAAAGCCCTGGCCTGGGCTACTGCTGTGTGGGATGCCCATAGTTCCTGCTGTGCCAGCTACTCTGCCTTTGCTGAGGAATTCAAACGAGTGTTTCAAGGCCCAAGCAGTGATTCTGACTCAGCCAAACAGCTCCTGACTCTCCACCAAGGTTGGCGCAGCGTGACGGACTATGCCATCCAGTTCCGCACGGTGGCAGCAGCAAGTGGCTGGAACAACGAGGCGCTCACGGTGTGCTTTCTGAAAGGCCTTTCCGACACTATCCAAGATGAACTGGCCACTCGGGAACCACCGGACAATCTCGAGTCCCTGATCAAGTTGGCCTCACGCATTGACCAGCGTCTGAGAGAGAGAACTCAACCGTAGACCTCTAGCCCCTATCAGTCCCAGCTCCGAGTCCCCACCTTTATCCTCACTGGCTCCATCGGAACCCATGCAGATTGGACGCATCTCCCAGGCTGAGAGAGACCGCCGGATGAGGGAGCGACGCTGTCTATATTGCGGCAAACCGGGCCATTTCCGTTCTACGTGTCCCGGGCTCCAGGGAAACGCTCTGTCCCGTACAGACCGGGGGAACTGTAACGGGAAACATAACCTCCTCCCATCCGTCCAACTCCCGTCTGCTCATTCCAGTCACCCTCTCCTGGGACAACCACAAGCTTCACCTTCAAGCCTTGGTAGACTCTGGAGCCGCAGGTAACTTCATGGATGGTGTCTGGGCGAAGGAGAATGGCGTTCCTCTGAACCTCTAAGTGAACCCATGAGGGTCACTACATTGGATGGAAGCCCTTTGGGATCTGGACTTGTCACTCATGTCACTACCTCCTTGCGACTTTCAGTTTCACAACACCAGGAATTGATGAACTTTCATTTGATCTCCTGTTCCGAGTTCCCTCTCGTCCTTGGATACCCCTGGCTTCACAGCCATAACCCTCACATCGACTGGTCTGTGGGCACTATCAAGCAGTGGGGTCCTACGTGCCAAGCTACTTGTATTTTCCAGAATTCCCCGAGTTCTACTCCCGAGTCTTTAGAATCCATCGACCTGACCCGAGTTCCCGAGTGTTACCATGACCTCAAACTGGTGTTTAGCAAACAGAGGGCCACCATGCTACCACCCCATAGACCTTACGATTGCCCCATCGACCTGTTTCCGGGCACTTGCCCTCCCAGGGGTTGGATCTTTTCCCTATCTCCACCCGAACGAGCTGCTATGGATACCTACATCAAGGACACTCTGGAAGCAGGCCTCATGCGTCCATCCACCTCCCCGGCGGGAGCAGGGTTTTTCTTTGTGGCCAAGAAAGACGGTGGATTACGTCCTTGCATCGACTACCGGGGACTCAATGCCATAACCGTCCGTAACCGTTACCCACTACCCCTTATGGCCACAGCCTTCGAGCTGCTCCAGGAAGCAGTTGTTTTCACTAAGCTTGACCTGCGGAACGCATACCATCTTGTGCGGATCAGACCTGGTGACGAGTGGAAGACCGCTTTCAACACGCCTACTGGTCACTATGAATACTTGGTGATGCCCTTCGGCCTGACCAACGCCCCAGCGGTGTTCCAAGCGCTCATAAACAATGTGCTTAGGGATATGCTTAACATATTTGTGTTCGTTTACTTGGATGACATCCTCATCTTTTCGAGCTCCCTTCAAGAACACACTAAGCATGTCAGACAAGTACTCAAACGCCTCCTGGACAGCCATCTGTACGTTAAGCCGGAAAAATGTGAATTCCATTCATCCCGAGTACAATTCCTGGGATTTGTAGTGGAACCCGGTCGAGTCCAAATGGACCCCAGGAAGGTAGGGGCGGTAGCGGATTGGCCCACCCCCAAATCCGTTAAGGAAGTTCAGCGTTTCCTGGGCTTCACAAACTTTTACCGCAAGTTCATCAAGAACTTCAGCTTGGTGGCAGCCCCTCTCTCAGCTTTAACCAAGGGTGGCAATGCAAGGTTTTTGTGGGTAAGAGAAGCTGAGACGGCCTTCCAAGGACTCAAGCAGCGCGTTCTCTCTGCTCCCATCCTGATACTACCGACTACGGATGAACCATTTGTGGTGGAGGTAGACGCATCAGAGGTTGGTGTTGGAGCTGTCCTGTCTCAGAGGGGTGAAGACAAGAAGCTTCATCCGTGCGCTTTCTTCTCACACCGGCTTACCCCGACTGAGAGGAACTACGATGTGGGGATCGTGAACTCCTAGCGGTTAAGATGGCATTGAAGGAATGGAGACACTGGCTCGAGGGGGCTTCTCACCCGTTTCAAGTGCTTACGGACCACAAAAATCTGGAGTATATCCAGCAGGCGAAGCGGTTGAACTCTAGACAAGCTAGATGGTCTCTTTTCTTCAATCGATTCCAGTTTATCCTCACCTATCGGCCCGGGTCGAAGAATCTCAAACCGGATGCCCTGTCCCGAGTCTACGCTCCTGCCATTCGAGATAACACGGACATGCCTGTCCTTCCTGCTGCTAAGATTGTGGCTCTGAACTCGTGGCAAGTTGAGGAAACCGTGAGACGTGCTCAAGCTAGCGAACCGGACCCGAAAGGAGGTCCTGCCAATCGGTTGTTTGTCCCCAAGGCAGTGAGGACTCAGGTCCTTCTGTGGGGGCACTCCTCTCGCCTCACCTGTCATCCGGGCGTAGGTCGCACCTTGGAGTTCATCCAGCGTAAGTTCTGGTGGCCTACCATAAGAGAAGACGTTGCCACTTTCGTCAATGCCTGTCCCGTGTGCTGCCAGGGCAAATCTTCTCACCTCCGCCCTCAAGGACTCCTTCACCCTTTACCTGTTCCCCACAGACCCTGGTCCCATATCTCATTGGACTTTATTACTGGACTTCCTCCATCCCATGGCAATACTACTATCCTAGTCATAATCGACAGGTTTTCAAAGGCGGCCAGGTTCGTCCCTCTGACTAAGTTACCTTCTGCCAAGGAAACGGCTGAGTTGGTAATTAATCATGTGTTCCGAGTCTTCGGCATTCCTCAAGATATGGTTTCTGACAGAGGTCCCCAGTTCGCCTCAAGGTTTTGGAAGGCCTTCTGCCAACTCATGGGGGCTTCTGCCAGTCTATCTTCAGGGTACCATCCGGAGTCCAACGGCCAAACAGAGAGGATGAATCAAGAGCTGGAAACCACCCTCCGATGTATGACTCGTGACAACCCGTCCACATGGTCATCCTTTATTGTTTGGGCCGAATACGCGCACAACACCTTGCGCTCCTCCTCCACTGGTATGTCCCCGCACGAGTGTCAGTTTGGCTATGCTCCTCCATTGTTCCCGGACCAAGAGGCAGAAGTCAGAGTGCCTTCAGCCTTGAAGTTCGTCAGACGCTGTCGGCTTATGTGGAGGAAGACCCGTCTTAATCTTATGCGTTCCTCACAGAGGTACCAAAAACAAGCCAACAGACGTCGCCGTCCCGGGCCTACCCTGCGCCCCGGCCAGAGAGTCTGGCTCTCCACAAGAGACTTACCTCTACGGGTGGAGTCTCGCAAGCTGTCCCAAAATACATCGGTCCCTTCAAGGTTGCCAGGAGAGTTAACCCAGTTTCTTATCGCCTACACTTACCCAGATCCCTTAAGATTAATCCCACATTTCACATTTCATTGTTAAAACCTGTTGTTTTTTCTCCCCTTGTCCCGGCAGACAGACCTCCCCCTCCGCCTCGTGTCATTGGAGGCCAGCCGGCTTATACCGTCCATCGGATACTGGATTCCCGCCGGGTGCAGCGGTCCTGGCAGTATCTGGTGGACTGGGAAGGCTACGGTCCCGAGGAGCGCTCCTGGGTTCCTGCCAAAGACATCCTGGACCCTGACCTCATTCGTCAGTTCAGGGCCCTCCACCCTGAGAGAGCTGGTAGGAACGTCAGGAGCCGTTCCTAGGGGGGGGGATTCTGTCAGGATTTGGCCAGGGTTGTTCCGGGTTTTGGTCACTAGATGCCCCCATTGTGCTTTTTGACCTTATGTTTTTTCCCTTGTTCCCCATTATTATTTGCACCTGTGCCTCGTTTCCCCTGATTGTATTTAAACCCTTAGTTTCCCTCAGGTCTGTGCTCTGTGTTTGTATGTTAGCACCCAGCCCTAGTGTTCTGTGTATTCTTGTCGATTCCGGTGGATGCTCTTGTGGAACTCTGTTTTTGTTTTTGAGTATCTCTTAAGGCTTTTTTGTGCTATTCCTACCACCTTTTGGATTTACCATTTTTGTATTGAAGGACTTCTCCTTTTTTACTTTATTAAATACACCGTCTTAAGTACTGCTGTGTCTGCCTCATCTTCTGGGTTCTGCTGACTATTCGTGGCTCAGTTGGTTAAGTGACTGTTTCTCACTCCTGAGTCCCAGGTTCGTAACCGGGTCCTGACAGTTACTACATGATTATTTTGGTTACTACACTATTATTCTACAATGTGGAAAATAGTCCAAATGAAGAAAAACCCTTGAATGAGAAGGTGTGTCAAACTTTTGACTGGTATTGTATATCATGCATTTTTAAATTCCACAAGTATTATCAGAATTAATGTTTTGTACAGATAATTTTTAGACTCAAGTTATAAAATGCTGGTAAACACTCAAATACATTTAGTTTACATTTTTGGACAAAAGTAGTGCACTGGGCTTTTACTAGTCCTGCATTAGTGGACCAATACAGATGTTTTCAGCTCTGGCTATGTGTGTACGTTGTCACGAGAATTATGTTCTCAATGTTCATAAACCAATTCTATTAAATTACTCAGTCTGCTAAATCAGGATTTGTAAGATACTGATTGAAATGAAACAGACAGAGGCCCAGCTAAAATAGTTAATAAGCTTTATTCCCGAGAGCACTGGTCTGTTGTACAAAACAATTCATTTTATACTGGCTTCTCACGCACACACATTCACACTAACATTAGCACACAATGTCCTGCTACCCAGCCAACAAAGATTAGGGCAGTGGCGTGCCGTAGGCTTGAGGCCTGGGCCTTCAGTGAGGTCCTACACAGTCCCACCCAAATTAATCCACCTCTTATTACCATCATTATGATGCCATGGCTCTAGACACTATACATTTAGACAGAAACGCAGTATAACCAGGTGTCACCCAAAAACATGACACAATCAATGAGTCTTTTAAATATTTCCCTATTTTTCTTCACCTTTTCATTGTGCAGCTCCGTTGCCCTGCGCACTTGTTCGTTGAGCTGTAGATCCACTCGGGTGTCCCCAAAAGATTTCAAAAGCACCATTGCTTGTAAGTGCCCAGCCGTACTTTGGTGTCTCGTTGCTGCCTTGGTTAGACAACTCAAGTTTGCAAAGCCAGTGTGGCACCAAACACCAAATCCATCACTTGCAAATAATAGGCATTCCCAGCAGTACAATTTCAATGCTTCTCGGAGCCTGTGAGCCATTGATAGCGCTCGTAGTTGGAACTTTGAAAATGGCGAACGAACCCCTTTCCCACCTGTGACAGGCTTTGTAGCGTCGGCGTCGGGCGACCTCTCCTTACAATGTCTAACTTTTCTTGAAAAGTTCGTCTTGAGAATGGCCTTAAATTATATCCTCGACCAAATCGATATCTTCTCCTCCTTCTGCCATTGTGGATTGAAAAAACAGCTTAGTAGTACGCAAATTAATTAGTTTATCAAATTCAGTTTCCTAGTTCTGAGGTTCTGCATAGACCTGCCCATAGGACCTGCCTCTCAATATTGGTAATCCAATCAAAAGACGTGCACAGACTACGCCTGCTAGCTGGCTCCTGTGTAACACTGGAGCAAGCCAGCAGGCGTACAACAGCCAACTCTAAAGCTGATTGGTTGACACTAAATTTTCATTTTCATTCACTTCAAGCTACAAGCGCCCGCACTGTTGATTCTGAAGGCCTGAGGGCAGAATTTAGACCCCTGGCAACTCATGATGGCTGAATATGATTGGTTAAAAGATCTAACATAAAGACCAGCCCTCCAAATCTCAACCTGGGGCTGGAAGCAGTGCAACCAAGAGGAAAGCTATGAAATGAAGAGTATAACTCTTACTCTGGGGAATAATTTAATACATATTTGTGGGAAAATATATATATTTTTAAATTATATTCTGATGATGTTTAGGCCAGCAGAGAAGGCCTTGCTGGCCCTGACGGCCCACCACTGGATTAGGGGAATCCGTGAGACTACTCCCCATCCCCATCCTCCCTCAAGATAGGGAGACCGAGACCCTGGGAAGTACTCTCAGTGGCCCCAGCCAAGGTCGGCACCAAATCTTGCTCAGACAGTCTGTTTTTAAGACACTATTATAGACATATTGTACAGACTATGGTTATACGTAATTCTAATCAATTTCATGTGATTATGTGGCTTCAGGGTGGAATATTCTAGTCATTCATATAAATTCCATCAATAACGTGCACTTTACTCTGTATCACAGGCTGAAAGAATTGTGCCTTGTGTATTAATTGATTTATGAGACATTGGTTGTTATATAAGACAGGAAGCTCCCCATGAGTTAGTTCCTCACAGGTACTAGTCGTTCTGTTAGCTCACAGATACATTCCTTCCTGAGCAGACGTCACAGGTGTGCATGGAATGTTGGTTCACCTGTGTGTGAACAGTATCATGTCATACACACAGTGTAGATAATTCTCCCTACAGAGGGTGCTACAGGACAGGTTTCGTGTATGTAATTGTTTATGTTCAGCTCCGCTGAGTATGGCTGAATCTGGATCTCCTTAAATGAGGAGATATCCATCAGTGCACAGCCCTGATTTCAGCCATCAGCTGTCACCCACATGCTGGACATTAGCTGATCATGCAGCCTCTGATTGGCTAAGAGCATCGAGCTGGTCCTGCACTGGCTAATCAGGCCCAAAGGCATGCTCTTGCATCCCTATAAATGGACTCCGATTGGCCATTACCTTTCATTGCAGATCAGAGGTGGATATTTGGTATGTGTTTATGGAGCCCGTGGGTAAAAAAAACATTTCCATGTCCATACCCATGCATGACAATAAAGTACCCGGTGTGTGTTAACTCTCTGTGAGTTTTCCTTGTTCCTCTGACTGGGAAAGGTTTTTAGTAAGTCACAGACCATTCTAATAGGAGGTTATTCCCTCACACACACAGCCAATGTGCAAGAGCCTCTTTACACTACACCAGTTTCACATCACATACTTGTTCCAGGACACATATTTTCATAGTGTATCTAGATTAAAATCTCTCTTTCCAAAGCCACCTCCGGTGGTAGTGCAGGACATATCTACACTGCATACCCCCCTCTGAGTGGTGCTGCGTAAAGATAATGTCTCTCATATGCCACATGTCCCTGCAATAATTACAGTGGCTTGCGAAAGTATTCACCCCCCTTGGCATTTTTCCT
The DNA here is from genome assembly GCF_036934945.1 of Oncorhynchus masou masou. Taxonomy (NCBI): domain Eukaryota; kingdom Metazoa; phylum Chordata; class Actinopteri; order Salmoniformes; family Salmonidae; genus Oncorhynchus; species Oncorhynchus masou. Next base: position 26,143,579 of record NC_088243.1, read on the forward strand.
ATTTTGTTGCCTTACAACATTTAATTAAAATAGATTTTTGGGGGTTTGTATCATTTTGTTTACACATCATGCCTACCACTTTGAAGATGCAAAATATTTTTTATTGTGAGACAAACAAGAAATAAGACCAAAAAAAAACAGAACTTGAGCGTGCATAACTATTGGCTGCAACTCTTGGGGTATGTCTATAAGCTTGGTACATCGAGCCATTGGGATTTTTGCCCATTCTTCAAGGCAAAACTGCTCCAGCTCCTTCAAGTTGGATTGGTTCCGCTGGTGTACAGTAATGTCATACCACAGATTCTCAATTGGATTGACAAGGCTTTGACAAGGCCATTCCAAGACATGTAAATGTTTCCCCTTAATCTTTTTGGGATAGGGGGCAGCCTTTTCACTTTTGGATGAATTACATTTACATTTACATTTACATTTAAGTCATTTAGCAGACGCTCTTATCCAGAGCGACTTACAAATTGGTGAATTCACCGTCTGACATCCAGTGGAACAGCCACTTTACAATAGTGCATCTAAATCATTCAAGGGGGGGGGGTGAGAAGGATTACTTTATCCTATCCTAGGTATTCCTTGAAGAGGTGGGGTTTCAGGTGTCTCCGGAAGGTGGTGATTGACTCCGCTGTCCTGGCGTCGTGAGGGAGTTTGTTCCACCATTGGGGGGCCAGAGCAGCAAACAGTTTTGACTGGGCTGAGCGGGAACTGTACTTCCTCAGTGGTAGGGAGGCGAGCAGGCCAGAGGTGGATGAACGCAGTGCCCTTGTTTGGGTGTAGGGCCTGATCAGAGCCTGGAGGTACTGCGGTGCCGTTCCCCTCACAGCTCCGTAGGCAAGCACCATGGTCTTGTAGCGGATGCGAGCTTCAACTGGAAGCCAGTGGAGAGAGCGGAGGAGCAGGGTGACGTGAGAGAACTTGGGAAGGTTGAACACCAGACGGGCTGCGGCGTTCTGGATGAGTTGTAGGGAGCCCAGCCAACAGCGAGTTGCAGTAATCCAGACGGGAGATGACAAGTGCCTGGATTAGGACCTGCGCCGCTTCCTGTGTGAGGCAGGGTCGTACTCTGCGGATGTTGTAGAGCATGAACCTACAGGAACGGGCCACCGCCTTGATGTTAGTTGAGAACGACAGGGTGTTGTCCAGGATCACGCCAAGGTTCTTAGCGCTCTGGGAGGAGGACACAATGGAGTTGTCAACCGTGATGGCGAGATCATGGAACGGGCAGTCCTTCCCCGGGAGGAAGAGCAGCTCCGTCTTGCCGAGGTTCAGCTTGAGGTGGTGATCCGTCATCCACACTGATATGTCTGCCAGACATGCAGAGATGCGATTCGCCACCTGGTCATCAGAAGGGGGAAAGGAGAAGATTAATTGTGTGTCGTCTGCATAGCAATGATAGGAGAGACCATGTGAGGTTATGACAGAGCCAAGTGACTTGGTGTATAGCGAGAATAGGAGAGGGCCTAGAACAGAGCCCTGGGGGACACCAGTGGTGAGAGTGCGTGGCGAGGAGACAGATTCTCGCCACGCCACCTGGTAGGAGCGACCTGTCAGGTAGGACGCAATCCAAGCGTGGGCCGCGCCGGAGATGCCCAACTCGGAGAGGGTGGAGAGGAGGATCTGATGGTTCACAGTATCGAAGGCAGCCGATAGGTCTAGAAGGATGAGAGCAGAGGAGAGAGAGTTAGCTTTAGCAGTGCCTACCCAGAGTGAACTGCCTCCTACTCTGTCCCAGATGCTAATATATGCATATTATTATTAGTGTTAGAAAACACTCTGAAGTTTCTAAAACTGTTTGAATGATGTCTGTGAGTATAACATAACTTATATGGCAGGCGAAAACCTAAGAAAAATCCAACCAGGAAGTGGGACATCTGAGGTTTGTAGGTTTTCTAAGCTTGGCCTATAGAATACACATTGAGATATGGATAAAGTTGCACTTCCTATGGCTTCCACCGTCTTTAGAAACTTGAATGAGGATTCTACTATAAAGGAGGGGCTCATGAGACCTCTTTGAGTCAGTGGTCTGGCAGAGAGCTTTGGTCTCATGACGCGCACTCCCGACAGAGGTACCTCTCATTCCAGTGCTTTTCTGAAGACAAAGGAATTCTCCGGTTGGAACATTATTGATGTTTTATGTTAAAAACATCCTAAAGATTGATTCCATACATCGTTTGACATGTTTCTAAAGGACTGTAACGGAACTTTTAGAGTTTTTGTCTGGATGAAGTGCCTGCGCATCATGAAGATGGATTACTGGGCTGAACACGCTAACAACAAGTGGCTATTTGGACATAAATGACGGACGTTATGGAACTTTATGGAACAAATCAGTCATTTATTGTTGAACTGGGATTCCTGGGAGTGCCTTCTGATGAAGATCATCAAAGGAAAGTGAATAATTATGGTGTTGTTTCTCACTTTGTTGACTCCAAAATGGCGGATATTCCTCTGGCTGTTTTGGGTTCTGAGCGCCGTTCTCAGATTATGCTTTTTACGTAAAGTTTTTTTGAAATCTGACATAGCGGTTGCATTAACTTCTTAGAACTATCCCTCCTGGATCCGGGAGAATTGTCATCAACTACACTAATTAGCATAACGCAACGGACAACAAAATCTTACTAGAAAATATACAGTTTTATATCTTTATGTTTGAAGCCTGAAATGTGGCAAAAGGTCGCAAAGTTCAAGGGGGCTGAATACTTTCGCAAGGCACTGTATATCAACTGGGACAATTGGCTTTTCACTAGGAGCGAGAGGAACAATGGCAGCCTTTGTCTATTAGGCACAAATCACTCTGAGAGCCACCACCTGACCACTGACGCAATGTTGTCGTTCACGCTCATTTTTCAAAATAATAGTCTGAAACTATGTCTAGTGACTGTGGGGAAGCCATAGAAGCCATAGAAAATGAATCTGGTTGATATCCCTTTCAATGGTCAATACGGATGCATAGGAACGCAAAGGTTTCAAAATAAGAGTCACTCCCTGATTGGATTTTTCTCAGGATTTCGCCTGCAATATCAGTTCTGTTATACTCACAGACAATATTTTTTACAATACATACATGTATTGTGTAACATGATGTCCTTTGAGTGTCATCTGATGAAGATCATCAAAGGTTGGTGATTAATTTGATCTATATTTCTGCTTTTTGTGACTCCTATCTTTGGCTGGAAAAATGGCTGTGTTTTTTTGACTTGGCTATGACCTAACATAATCATATGTGGTGCTTTCGCTGTAAAGCATTTTTGCTTTATCTTTCATTTGCTGTATTGGACTTGTTAATATGTGAAAGTTACATATTTCCCAAAAATATTTTATGAATTTCGTGCACTGCTTTTTCAGTGGAAAGTTGTTGAGAAAGGTTAAACCACTTGAGTGTTGCTTATCAGTATGCTTATCAGTATGCTTAGGGTCATTGTCCTGCTGGAAGGTGAACCTCCGTCCCAGTCTCAAATCTCTGGGTGACTGAAACAGTTTTTCCTCAAGAATTTCTCTGTATTTAGCACCATCCATCAATTCTGACCAGTTTCCCAGTCTGTGCAAATGAAAAACATCCCCACAGAATGATGCTGCCACCACCATGCTTAGGAAACTATCCAGACCTTTGCCACCTAGGAAATGTGTGTCACTGGACCTTGTCAAATAAAGTCTGCAAAAAAAGAAAATTCCCTTTTTCATGACCCTGTCTTTCAAAGATAATTTGTAAAAATCCAAATAACTTCACAGATCTTCATTGTAAAGGGTTTTAAACACTGTTTCCCATGCTTGTTCAATGAACCATAAACAATTAATGAACATGCACCTGTGGAACGGTCATTAAGACACTAACAGCTTACAGACAGTAGGCAATTAAGGTCACAGTTATGAAAAAGTAGGACACTAAAGAGGACTTTCTACTGACTCTGAAAAACACCAAAAGAAAGATGCCCAGGGTCCCTGCTCATCTGCGTGAATGTGCCTTAAGCATGCTGCAATGAGGCATGAGGACTGCAGATGTGGCCAGGGCAATACATTGCAATGACCGTACTGTGAGACGCTTCAGACAGCACTACAAGGAGACAGGACACACAACTGATCGTCCTCACAGTGGCAGACCATGTGTAACAACACCTGACCAGGATCGGTGCATCCGAACATCACACCTGTAGGATAGGTACAGGATGGCAACAACAACTGCCCGAGTTATACCAGGAATGCACAATTCCTCCATCAGTGCTCAGACTGTCTGCAATAGGCTTAGAGAGGCTGGACTGAGGGCTTGTAGGCCTGTTGTAAGGCAGGTCCTCACCAGACATTACCGGGAACAATGTCGCCTATGGGCGCAAATTCACCGTCGCTGGACCAGACAGAACTGGCAAAAAGATGGTGTAGTCGCAGTATTCCAGAGAGTTCACCCAAACTTTCTGAAAATATCTCCTTCACCTTGCTTTAAGTGTCCTGGCTCTTAAACAGCTAATTGTGTGACAAAGATATGGGGTGAGGGTGGATGGGGTGTTTGATGTGTCAAGAGGGGCGGCGGTGCGACCCTCTTTTATGGAGTAGGGGTTGTTGATACCACCTCTCTGGCCAGCTCTAATAATGTCTGCCTACTGACTAGATTAGACCGTTACTGTAGGTGCAGTCTGCCAAATGACAAATTTCAGGAAAGACAACACAAACTACCGCGGTCATCCACCTCTTCAAAGGCGGAGACACTCTAGACCCAAACTGCTACAGACCTCCTATCCTACCCTTGTTAGGGTTCCGTCAATTAAAATCTGGTATCAGGATAAATATGACATTGAGTCACCGATTGTATACTATGTATTTTTTATGAGCTAAGCAATAAGTGGTAAATGCAATTTTCGTACATACGGGCTCTCTGTCCCACCTCGCAGGGCAAACAGAGAACTGACTTGTTCCTGACAAAGATATTATAAATATACTCTGACAGAGGTAGTTCCTGCTTCCGAGCCGGCCTGTCAGAGTAGAGACTGGGCGTGGTTTAGACTCAGCCTATCGTTGATTGTTGGCGCAGAGGCTGGTCCCAGCCCCCTAAGCGCTTCAGCAGTCAGTCATTGTAGTTGTGTAGAATATACAGTTATCAGGCACCTGGCTCCTGTTATCTAACAAAAGACCGTTTGTTCTTGCAACACCACGTTCTGAATGTGCCCCCCCATCTCATTGCACAGTTCCTGTCTTCATGTTATTCTGTATTTTTCCATCATGAGAAAGGCCCATGGCCCTGAAACTGTTAACAATGTCTCAAGTCAGCTATGTTGCATAACACATACATCCACACAAGCATACAGTAGATAATATTCAAACACATATGGTAACGGGCTATATTGCATGACACAGAATCCTCATACCCTGCCTTTCTAAGGTCTTTGAAAGCCAAGTTAACAAACAGATCACCGACCATTTCGAATCCCACCGTACCTTCTCCGCTATGCAATCTGGTTTCCGAGCTGGTCATGGGTGCACCTCAACACCTCAATCACCAAATTCTTAACAGCAGACTCAACAGCCTTGGTTTCTCAAATGACTGACACGCCTGTTTCACCAACTACTTCTCAGACAGAGTTCAGTGTGTCAAATCGGAGGGCCTGTTGTCCGGACCTCTGGCAGTCTCTATTGGGATGCCACAGAGTTCAATTCTCGGGGCGACTCTTTTCTCTGTATACATCAATGATGTCACTCTTGCTGCTGGTGATTCTCTGATCCACCTCTACGCAGGCGACACCATTCTATATACTTCTGGCCCTTCTCTGGACACTGTGTTAACTAACCTACAGATGAGCTTCAATGCCATTACAACTCTCCTTCCGTGGCCTCCAACTGCTCTTAAATGCAAGTAAAACTAAATGCATGTTCTTCAACCGATCGCTGCCCGCATCTGCCCGCCTGTCCAGCATCACTACTCTGGATGGTTCTGACTATGTGAATATGTGGACAACTACAAATATCTAGGTGTCTGGTTAGACTGTAAACTCTCCTTCCAGACTCACATTACTCATCTCCAATCCAAAATTAAATCTAAAATCGGCTTCCTATTTCGCAACCAAGCATCCTTCACTCATGCTGCCAAACATGCCCTCGTAAAATTGACTATCCTACCGATCCTCGACTTTGGCGATGTCATTTACACAATAGCCCTCCAACACTCTACTTAGCAAATTGGATGCAGTCTATCACAGTGCCATCCGTTTTGTCACCAAAGCCTCATATACTACCCACCATTGTGACCTGTATGCTCTCGTTGGCTGGCCCTCGCTTCATATTTGTCGCCAAACCCACTGGCTCCAGGTCATCTATAAGTCTTTGCTAGGTAAAGCCCTGCATTATCTCAGCTCACTGGTCACCATAGCAGCACCCACCCGTAGCACACGCTCCAGCAGGTATGTCTCACTGGTCACCCCCAAAGCCAATTACTACTTTGGCCGCCTTTCCTTCCAGTTCCCTGCTGCTAATGACTGGAATTGAATTGCAAAAATCACTGAAGCTGGAGACTCATATCTCCCTCTCTAACCAGCTGTCAAAACAGCTCACAGATCATTGCACCTGTACATATCCCATCTATAAATAGCCCATCCAACTTGTCATGTCTTGTTATGTCTGTTCCTGTCCTTTCTCTTCACTCTCTCTCTCTGCTGGTCTTTTTAGGTTACCTTCTCTGTCTCTCATTCTTCAGCTGTTCTACATCTCCTCTAACTAGCTCATTCACTCTTTCACACCTGTTCTCTCTTCCCCTCTGATTAGGTCTCTATTTCTTTCTCTGTTCCTGCTACTTTCAGTGTCTGATTCTTGTTTGTGTTTTTTGATGCCAGAAGCAAGCTGTCGTCTCGTTTGCTTCCACCTTGTCCTGTCCTGTCGGAGTCTGCCTGGCAGGTGCATCCTGCACTATACTAACGTTCTTTTTGTTCCGCTGACAACGTTGGAAGA